>NW_017306474.1:1068468-1089812 GCF_000935625.1 Nanorana parkeri
GCAGAGGTCACTCGGCTGGACTCACAGCGCAGCGAGCTCTGCTATAATACCTGAAGACCCTGGTCCGTCAGATCCTGGAGAGGGCTGAAGCCGCCGGAGGAGAAGACTGGCTGCGCCGCTGTCTGGCAGCCGCCGAAGATATGCAGAGCCGGGAAGAAGATCCGGAGCTCGCCCGCCTGGAAGAAGAGGAGCTGAGGAGCGCGTCCCATCGTCGCAGCCACCCGCCGGAGCGTGCAGAGGCATCGATGCGGCCTGAAGGAGAGAGGCAGCGTATGGCCGTACAGCAGCCTGAAGACATCGGCCGAAGACGGGAGGCGGAGCCAGATGACGTCAGAGCGGGGGTGTGGCCACGAAGCGCGTGTGCAGAAGCAGAAGGGCTTTCTCTCCGTCACCAGCGAGGAGAGCAGGAATCCCCTGGAAGACGAGCAGCTGACGCCCCTCGTAAGACCATGGAAATGCGAGTCGGTGCGTCTTCCTCAACAGCAGGGGCAGCGTCCTTGGATCTCCAAGCAACAACAGCAGCAGCGGCTGCTCCAGCGCTGTTTGTCCCCACAGTTTCACCTCAGGTTATTCCTCAGATGCCTCAAGCGATCCCTTTAGTCAGCACTGCAGTTTCAGCTCCATCGAGCCTGATTTATAATGGGCGGTGAGTTTTCCCAATCTGTTGCACTTACTGATTTAATTGATTCTCTGTCAAGAATTGCTGACAAGCTTTCTAATCCTTCTCCTACTGCTGCTGTAAAAGACTTTACTTTTTAAGCATGATACAGAAAGAGAAGAAGATAGGCGTAGGCCTGTGGCCTGTTCTTTTAACAACTGGCTACAAGCCTTTTTTATTTTTGCTAGCGTCTTAGGTGAGAAATCTCCAGAAAGGTTATTTCAGCACGCGTGGAGATTATTTTGGAGGCTTACAAAAACTTTGGAGGCTTAGGATGGTTTCGTTATGATGAGTCATTCCGCCAAAAAATGTCAGTGTACCCGAACCTGAAGTGGGGGATGAAAGACGTTGGCTCATGGCTCAATCTGATTCTGCCTCAAAGAGCAGCTTTACCTAGGCAGCAGCCTCTTTCCACTTCTATGTCAGTTATCCGTAAAGGAGTTTGCTTCTCATTTAATGTACATTTTTGTGATGGTTCTCACCCCCTTAATCGATGTTTTAAGAAAAATAGCAACTCCACCCCTATACAAAGAGATATTTTTCAAAAAAGCCTGCACGCCAGTGAGGCTGGAAAATATGCTCAATTGGCTAATGTTGTATTCAGACAGGGAGAAGGCCCAACTGTTAATTGAGGGTTTTTACTTTGGTTTTAAGCTCCCTACTTTTAACGGTACAGGTTGTTACATAGCAAAGAACTTGAAGTCAGTTGATGAATTTTCCCACATTGTTGAGGAAAAAATATCCAAAGAACTGGCTGCAGGTAGAATTGCTGGTCCCTTTTTCTCTCCTCCTTTCCAGAATTTTCACATATCAACTTTAGGTTTGGTCCCTAAGAAAGAGCCGAATACTTTTCGGCTGATTCATCATTTATCGTATCCTAAAGGTGGATCGCTAAATGATGAAATCGATGACTCTTTGGTGTCCGTATCCTATGCTTCGTTTGATTTAGTCATGTCAGTTGGTCGGATTTTTTCCACCTGACTTTCGTTGGCAATGTCTGGTTTTAAATCTCCTTACTCACATGTTAGGATAAAATTGGATTTAAGAGAAGATTTATTAGTTTGGTTTAATTTTTTGGTTTCTTTCAATGGCAGGTATTTTTGGCAGAGTGAGTTCGTTTTTGCAGAAGATATTAATCTATTTACAGATGCCGCAGGTTCAGTGGGTTTTTCAGCCATTTTTAATACACATTTGTGTTTTGGGTCCTGGCCCCATTCATGGTTTCTTTCGGGAGCCACTAAGAATAGTGTGTTGCTAGAGCTATTTCCTGTTGTGGTGGCATTAGAATTGTGGGGTAATGCTTTTGCAAACAAAATAATTTTATTACACTCCAATAACAAAGGCATCATTTTTGCCGTGAATTGCCTCTCTTCAAAGTCCCAGGTGGTTATTAAGTTGCTCCGGCATTTAGTTTTTCTATGTTTAAAACTGAATGTTTGGCTAAAAGCAAAATATTTTCCGGGTAAATTCAACCTTATCGCGGACTCTTTATTCCGTTTACAGATGGATCGTTTTCGGGAGCTATTACCAGAAGCAGACTTGGAGGGATTTCAATGCCCTGCTCATCTATGGGGGTTGATTTAGACGTTGTAACTAGTTCTATAAAAAACTCCCTGGCTCCAAAAACTTGGAAGGACTATTCATTAGCCTGGAGTAAATGGGTCTGTTTTATTAATAAAAATGCCTTACCTCTTTCTTCTGAGCATTCCGTTTTAAAATGTATAGGCCAGCTAATGCAGGAAGGTTTTTTCGTATAGTAATGTGGCTAAAACTTTAGCCGGGGTTTCCTTTTTTCTTAAATTAAATAATTTCCCTCCCTGTAATAGATATTTTTCTGTGCAACAGACCCTTAAAGGTTTCAAGAAAGCTAATTTTACGATAGATACTAGATGTGCGATTTTGGTAGATTTGCTACAGCAACTGTGTGCGTGTACCCCTTCCATTTGTTTTTCTTCTTTTGAATCCGTCTTATTTAATACTGCCTTTATTTTAATGTTTTTCGCTGCCCTTCGGATTTCTGAGATGGTCCCATGCAATAAAAAAGGTGAGTCAGGATTGATGTTTGATGATGTTTTGTATTCCGATTCCCTTATTTCTATTCACATTATTATCTGACCAGTTGGGTTGTGGACAATGGATTTATCTAAATGCTAGTCCAGAGTTAACGCTTTGTCCGGTATCAGCTATTAAACTTTATTGATCCGTTAGACCCAAAGCTTCTGGTGATTTTTTAATACATACAGATATGTCTCCTATGACTAGATTCCAATTTGATTCAGTTTTACGTAATTGTCTTTCTGTCTTGGGTTTGAGTCATTTAAAAATTTCTTCCCATTCCTTTAGAATTGGCGCAGCGACGGATGCAGCAAAATTAGGTTTAGATGAAAGTATAATTAAAAGGATTGGGAATTGGGATTCTCAGAGATACAAATTGTATGTCAGGCCTAACCTGTCTATTTAATTTTTAGGTAGGAAAACTGTTATATTGGACATTCCTACATATTTTGGGCGCAAAAAAGAGCAGCTCAGCGTATTTATACAGTGAATTTGGGTATGGATCCTGATGCTTTTATAGTTTTCTGGAAGGGCGTTAGAGGTTTGAGTTGGTTTAATCTATTTTGTATTATGTCTTCTTTATTTCAAGCATGGCCCACCCCTGATATTATTATTTTTCATTTGGGGGGAAATTACATTGGGAAAGTCTAGATTTGCTTTTTAGAATGAAATATGATCTACACTATATTCAGAATGTGTTTACGAATTGTATTTTGATCTTTTCTGACATTGTGTCCCTTTTAGAATGGTTTAGTTCTCCCCTCTCCAGGCCATTTGAAAAAATTTGAAAGCGTATTAATAAGTCTTTGGAAAAATGTATGCCACTCATACGGGGGTTTTTGTTCAGGCATTATGAATTGTAAGGTGGTTTAAATGGCTTATACCGTCAGGATATTGCCCTAGACATATTCAATTTAGATTTACAATCTTGCATTGAAAAGGCTGCGGCTGGTGGTGGTGCCACCGCAGCCGGGACAGATCCCGACAATAGCGTCGAGATCCACCCTGCTGGCAGATTGACAGCAGGCTCTGCCTATCTAGCTATGCCCGCCCCTCCCCCATCCGTTCCTCCGGTCCAGTCCTACTGCGCTGTGCAGAGAGAGGATCGGGAAGTGAGCGAGCGTTGATATGTTTTTGCTCACCTCCCGATCAATAGAGCCAACGTGTGACAGTTTCAATGCATTGAATGCTGAATTGGTGCTGACAATGTCCTTCCTTCTGGAGGGTGGCTACTTTTCTTCCCCATGGTGCCTGTGTGTGTTGTAAAGTAGTCACCGCTCCAAGCTCAATCCCATAATGGACTATAATCTAATGTTTGGTTTACTAATTTGTATTGGGATTGTAGCCCATCACAGGAGTGAGCTTGGAGTGGTGACTACTTTACAACACACACATTGGGGAAGAAAAATAGCCACCCTCCAGAAGTAAGGACAGTGTCAGCACCAATTCAGAGATGATTTGAGGATCTAAAGCTGAGTAATACACAAATAAAATAATTTTTTGTTAATAGTTAGGGTACTTGAATGTATTTTTAAGGTTTACCTCATGAGTTTAGTGTCACTTTTTTTGACTTTGAGTACCACCAGCAAAAGGTATCTCTTGTCTAATACCTGTGATTTTGGCAGGACAACAGTTGGACAGTGCATGTATCAGAAACTGAGCTTCTCAGGACACCAGAGTTGGATGTGAATAGGTGTACCCAGGATGGGATATTTTAACCAAACCTCCATTGTTTTTTACAGTTTATGCCGATATTAGTGTTTCATAGAATTTCAGCAACATTGATACATTGATTGTAACAAAATTCAGTCATTAAACCTGTGTGCACTTTTGTTGGTTTTTGCTCCTACTCTGCCATGGGAAATGATTGACCTTCTGTCTTTGTCATAGCCACAGGTATGTCTTCTTACCAGGCCTGGAATTCTGTTTTGGTCAGCACAATCATATTGTGTTATCTCGAATGGCGCCTCAAATGTTGTATTCCATGTGTACCGTGTTGCTCCTTAAGGCCTGATTCAAACCTAGGTGGCACTGTTTTTGCGCGCTTCCACGCGCGCTAGCAGCATGCGGTTATTTGTGCGTTGTGCACATTTTTAATGCGCGTTTTAACACGCATACATGAAGACGCATGTTTTGACTGGCAGCTCATAAAACATTGCAGGCAATGGAAGAACGCGTGTTGAACCGTGTAAAAAAACATACACACCCATCGCACTCCTGACTGGATAAAAAACTCTAATTGTAGGGTGGGGGCTGAAATGACCACAGATGCCTCCGCAATATAAGTCCAAAAGATACACAAGCACTCCAGCAAGTAGAAAAGTCAATGGTTATTGACTTCACAGGTGTCACATCATCAGAGCGCCGTTTCCAAATAGCAGAGTCCCTTCTTCAGGCAAAACAGATAATGATTGAAATCTGACCTTTTTTGTATCTTTTGAAACGTTCAAAACGCTCACGAAAATGTGCAACATGCTTCTGCCGCGCGTTTTGGGGCATTTCCAATGAAGTCTATGGGGCTAAAGCTCATATACCTTTTCGGGCGTTTGGCATTTTCCTGCTGAGGTTTTTCTGCTCAGGTGTGAACAAGGGCCATTGAAAATCATGGGATTTTTTGTGTTGGGGCATTTAAAAGCGCGTTTAGAACTGCTCAAAAACTCCTAGGTGTGAACCAGGCCCTAGTGGTCACCCTGTTAGCTGTTTTCTAGTATTCTTCATCTCCGGAAATCTTGTAACAGTAATCGATTAGCAGTGAACAGGAAGCAGGGAGCTTCTAGGGTAGATATCTTGATAAGTGTGTGGACACTGTATATTGTCCTCTATGAACTCATCTTTCTTCTTGAGAAATCTTTTGATATTGAGCAGCAGATCACACATTTTCATTTTACAAGCACTATCTTAAACAAGGAGCAATGTTTTTATGTCTTTACATATACACATTGGTTATTTCTATTTTAGTGACTATTTAGTGATGACGGTGTTTTATGTGTTTATGAACAAATATCTTTTGACAGGTAATCATTGTCTATATGTTGCAAAAAGATTAAATCTGCATACTTCAAATTCTTGTCCAAGGGAAACAAGGTACATGGCTTCACAGTCCGAGACAGCTGTGTCAAGTAAACAGCTCAGGGAAAATACATCACTCAAAACTGACACAAAGTCTGTGCTCAGTATAGGGTAAAGGTAAGTAGTGAAAAGGACATAAGATTTTGGTTGACTGCTGTGGCAAGACACATCAAAGATTCTGTGAGTGAGGTTCATTTGTTCTCAGTGTTTTCCATGACAAACCCACTCGATTGCATTGAAGTGCTTATTTTGCCTTAGACAATAGTTGTGTTGAAGGAGTGCAAAGTCAGCATTTTTAAAGAAAATGTATAAACTGACTGCTATTGCTGAGGGTGTCCATGACCATGAACTAATGTGAGAGGGTGACAACCGAACTTGAAAAACCTGTATCCCATCACACTCTTGACCGAATGGAAGCCCAGGTAAAACAGGGCAGGTGCGGCAGTGACAGCAGATGCCTCTGCAAAACACCAAACATGAAGTCACTCGCACTCCAATGCAATGCCAAGTCAATCTTGTTTATTGACTAAAAGTAGTGTGGCATTTTACAGCTGTTTAGTTAGGATGACAACCCAAGTGCACAACTGAAAGGCTGTTGTCACTGTATAACAGGAAATGGCTTAGCACGGATCTTCATGGCAGGATCACCTAGGATTATTTTAAAGAAGAACTCTGGGCAAAACTTTTATTAATGTTTGAAGTGGGGCTACCCCCTGTGAGGTCTTTTCAAAAACATAGGTCTAACTGCAAAACTTTATGTGAAAGTAATGTACTTTTTATGGTGTCTCCTTGTCTCTGTGGACTGATGTGAATCTCCGGTGTATGGCCTGTCCTTCTCAACATGTTTCATTGAGTATGTCTGAACAACAAAAAAGTAAACTAGGATCCTATAGAGCAATAAAGGCTTTCAATGCTTCACTCTGTGTTAAGGTGCCCACACTCCTTGCGATAATCGTACGATAATCGTGGGAAATCCCGTGATCGTACGGTTATCGCAAGGTGTGTGGAAGGCGTGCGACCTCTGCTACTGTAAGGTCGCACGACTTTTATCTTATGAACATGTTCGAAAACCCGCCGAGAATTGTACGGGTGTGTGGCATGTTCGTAAGTTAAATGCCGCACGGGCCAGTGTGCGCAAGCGCACACTGCCCGTTCAGCATTGCGGTCATCAGAAGACCGCCCCTCAGCGTGGCGGGCTTGCGATCATCGCATATACGGTCTGCCTGTCCAAGATAGGCAGATCGTACTTTTTTTAATTACCTTACAACCATCGCAAGACAAAAGTCTTGTGATGGTTGTGAGGTGTGTGCCCAGCATTAGCTGTGCTGTCAATCAGTATAGCACAATAGAAGGATTGGACACAGAATCAAAGCATAAGAGGGCATCAAGTATAGTACTGTAAAAATGCTGCTGTCCCATTTAAAAGAGAGTAAGTTAAAGTGTCTATTGTTTGAATATAGTGATTGCTAGGTTTTGCTCAAACTTTTTAGCTGTTGCACACTTTTCCCTCTTCTTGCTGTTGGTTTCATGAAGTCATTTATACAACTGATTTTTGGATGTCTATCTTCTTTGTCAGCATCTGGGGCAACCTGATGGTTGTAATGGGAAAACCTGAAGTGTCTGCATCCATATAGCCAGACCATAGTAAAGGTCCCCACACACCTTACGGTAATCGTACGATAATCGTACGATAATCGCGGGAAATCCCACGATCGTACGATTATTGTAAGGTGTGTGGAAGCCGTGCGACCTCTACTACTGTAAGGTCGCACGACTTTAAACTTACGAACATGTTTCAAAAGCCGCTGAGCATCGTACGATGTTCGGCTGGTCTGTAGCATGTTCGTAAGATAAAAGCCGGACGGGCCGGTGTGCGCAGTTCGGCATTGCGGTCATCGGAAGCCCGCCCCTCAGGGGGCGTGGCTTGCGATCATCGCAAGTACGATCTGCCTATGCAAGATAGGCAGATCGTACGTTTTTTTAAGTACCTTACAACCATCGCAAGACAAAAGTCTTGCGATGGTTGTAAGGTGTGTGCCCAGCCTTACATAGTTAGTCAGGTTGAACAAAGACACAAGTCCATCGACTTCAACCATAGAGAGTGTCTTTCCAATAATGTAACTCCTAGTTAGTGATGGGCTCGGGCGTGTTCACAGCTCCATGCGCCGAGCCCGCCAGGAAGCTGACAGCGCCGCAGCACCAATCACAGGCACTGAGACATTATCCCGGTCCGCAGCTGCAAGTGATCCAGCAGGTGTACAGGAGCCAGTTAATTTGCACCAAGCGGCGCTGTGTCGGGACGCTTGTATTTAAACAGCCATCGCCTGCTGTTTGAAATTTGAGCAGTTTACCCACTTGTGCGCGCGCTGGACAGTGCGCACGAGTGGGGGCAGGGAAGGACGTTTTAAAATACCCACCCGCATCTAGAAGGCTCCCTTTCAGCCATTTATGTACAGCCACTGGACAGGAAGCAGTTAAAGGTGATGGTGTTAGGAGGTTTAAAGTGTCACTGACCACCAATGGTTATGAGATTGCTTTTTTTTTTGGAGGGGGGGGTGATTTTTAAAAACCACCTCTAAATGATATGGAAAAGTATAAACATACAGGTTAAGGTGAGAAGTGCGCACTACTAAAAATATTATATAATGTTATATAAAATGACTAAAATTAATTTGGGTACAGTGTTTTATGACCGAATAATTTGCAGTCAAACTATCATGGCACTGAATAATGAAGAATGGCCAGCATGTGAGTGGTTAAAGACCTGAGCTGGTATATAAATAGTTAAACATGTTTCATGCTGTTGTTCATGAAACACTAAGTTCTGTGTTGTTTTCATCTGTTCCCATTTAACATATTAGCAAGAGATAACCACAAGTCAGGACCCTAGCTGACCTTTTCAGAGAAATTATTTTAGTTTTGAATTGTACGTGGAAAACAAGTGAGAGTCATTCATGTTTACGTCAGGGGCAATGGTTTATTTAATAAGAAGTTGGCTTATAGAAGAATTCATTTGAACACTGTTTGCGTTGAAACCAGACACATATCAAACTCTCAATGCAGTTTAAAGGGACACTGTAACTTTGCCCAATTAGGACAAAGTGATAATGTTTCCTGATAGCCCTACCCCACGGCTCCAACAAAATAAAATCAGCAATCTATGCACCCTTGCATTTTATCCACTTCAAGAATCCACTCTTCCCAGTTTTGCTGTTCTTAAAAATTATTTCATTGACTGGCGCCCAATTTACTTTTCACCTCCCACAACCCGGCTACGGATTCCCCCCTGAGAGGTAAATGTCAGCCCTCCCTACCCTTTGGCGGTCCACCTCAGGCTTTGGGGGGTCAAAATCCAGTACGTACATTAGTTGTCTTTACAAATTTACAGCTTCATTATTTATTTATTTTTCTTCTTCATTTTTATCTGCCTGGAGTTTAACTTTAATTCCAGTGTTCTTCCACCTCTGGGCTTATGATTGTGTTAAAGGGAGGTAAATGTGAGAGCTGTAGACTCAGATATGTCCTCAAAGTGGGGGTCCCAGTAGAATAGTGTTAGCAGATTATAGCATGTAAAGAACATGTAGGTTTGCTTATTTTTTCCCTACTTAACAAATGTGTTTGTTTAGAGTCCTGAAAAGACTAAGGCCTCTGTCTTTCTGGGTGTTTGAGAGATTCTTTCAAACTTCTATGGGTTTGGCTCCTGATGTGCTCTGTATGGGACTTCAGAGCTGCTACAAGTGAAATACTGCAGCTGCTATTGCTCACCTCCCTTCTGAAATAAATGTTGGATGGCTGTAATGGTTGTCCACTACTTTCAGAATTTCTCATTCACTGACCTGGGTTGAGTAAACAGATTAGCGAAGTTTATGTAAAGTAATTTACACATAACAAAGAAATGTGGGGTTTAAAGAGGCACACCACCATTGCATAAGTCTTCTGCAGTGCCGATGTGGACACCAGAAGGAGGACCATCCCCCATCCAAGCCTTTTCTCTGAGGAAGAGAAAAGGCTTGGAATCTAGTGCATCATGTGTCCACATATTTAGATACATATTTTTTTAGCATTTAAATTTTAGGCTGCAACAATTAGAGGAGGCTAAAGATAGAGTATGTTTGAGGATTCCTGGCGGGAGAAAGCTTTATTGAAAGCTTTATGCAAGCTTTATTCAAACTGATGATAGCATCTTTCTTTTTTGATGTGTTTTGTCAATTCTCTAGTGGAGAGGGGGGGGACAGGACAGCAGCCCTTGTCCAGACTGAGCTGGAAGTACAGCTGGAGCTGTAGTATGCAGAGGTAAATACAGGTGAAACTCGAATAATTAGAATATCGTGCAAAGTTCATTTATTTCACTAATGCAACCTAAAAGGTGAAACTAATATATGAGATAGACTCCTTACATGCAAAGCAAGATAATTCAAGCCGTGATTTGTCATAATTGTGATGATTATGGCTTACAGCTCATGAAAACCCCAAGAACCCCAAATCCACAACCTCAAAAAATTAGAATATTACATGCAATCAATAAAACAAGGATTGTACATAGAACAATATCGGACCTCTGAAAAGTACCAGCATGCATATGTACTCAGTACTTGGTTTGGGCCCCTTTTGCAGAACTTACAACAATTACTTTTGCACGATATTCTAATTATTCGAGTTTCACCTGTATATAACTGCTCTAACTTGAATTAAATTATCGTGCTGGAATTGGACTTTAAATTTAGCCTCCTCAAAAGCATATGCTTAACTTTGTTTCACTCCCGCTATGTTTAACTGCTAGCAGGAATGGGAACATCCCATGTAACAAATGATTCTCCAGAGTTGTGGCTTAAGGTCCCCACACACCTTACCATAATCGTTGGAAATCCTTACGGACATGTTCGAAAACCCGCCGAGCATTGTACGATGTTCGGCGGGTTTGTGGCATGTCCGTACGATAAAAGCCGTACGGGCCGGTGTGCGCAAGGGCACACTGCCCGTTCGGCATTGCGGTCATCGGAAGCCCGCCCCTCAGGGGGCGTGGCTTGCGATCATCGCAAGTACGATCTGCCTATGGAAGATAGGCAGATTGTACGTTTTTTTAAGTACCTTACAATCATCGCAAGACAAAAGTCTTGCGATGGTTGTAAGGTGTGTGCCCAGCCTTACACAGACCTATAGACTCCCCAGCCTTGGTTTGAGTCACATGCTCCTTCACACCTGGAAATATCAGGTATTTCCTTTGACTCCCAGCGCTAAACAGGAGTATAACTGAAGGAGGTATAGGGCATTAAAGCAAACTAAATTCCCTAAATGCCCTAAATTCACAAAACACTTGTTTGCTATAAAGAGATCCCGCCACCAATTTAAACATTTGCAGGTAAAAGCACAGAAAACACAAAGTATATTACATTTATTTGCAGTGTTTTTGTTCACCTGCAATGTATCTCTGAACCTGCTAGAACATATGACTAGTCAGTTCCCTAGCACAGCCCCCTGCCTCTCTGCACATCATAGCCCTCTCCTCTTTTGGGAGTGTCTAATTATTGTCTATGCTGTACTATGTCTATGCTGTACAAGCTCCTCCACCCCTCCCTTCATCTACCTACAAAACCTTTTTTATAGCTGCTAGGAGAGGCGCAATAATATAGGTTGTCACTTGAGTGACAGCTCTTAGTCTGCTAGGGTTGCTGACATCACTTCTAAGATGGCAGCATCCAGCAACATTCTCAGGATCTTTGGAGGCTTTTGCAGGTATGCAGTATGCATTAAATACTTTTATTGCACATATAATGTTATGGCAGTATTTTTGTTTGAAACAAATGGTCTGGATTGGTTGAATGGCTCACAGAAGTATTTGATCGTGAGGGGGATTCATCAAGCAAGCTTACAGTGGAAGTGCAGACTCATTTTCAAAACGTGCTGACAGGGAGACTTTTTCTTATGGCAGAAGAGACTGTGTAAGTATCTTCTGTCTCATAGATGTTTCTTTCTGCCTGCCAGCGCTTTTTTCTACCACTGCACATGCACAGCTCAGTGTACAGTTTCTGCAAGATTCTTGCACATGCATGGGAGTTACATCATTAGGGCTTGGCCAATCAAGTGCCCAAAGACTCAGAAAGCCCAAGGAGAACGAAGATGAAAGTGCCAGTGACCAAGGGAAGCAGCACTGAAGAAGATCATTTCTATAGGTAGGTCTGCTATAATATGTTAATAAGCTGTGCATACTAACACATTATGGCAACCAGGTCCTAGGGTCCAACTTTTTAATTTAACTTTATCAGTGGGGTTTTTTTTTTCTTTTCGCTTTAGGAAGGTATTTCTGGAAGATTTTTGTCTATGTGCGACCCCTGCAACTCCAAACCAAGCGGGGGGAAATGTGACACTATGCAGACATCTGATAATCAAAACACATACACAAATTGGTGGAGGTGTGGTTTTTATTAGTGCAGAAATACTTTGATGAAACAAAGCTGTGAACACATTCAACTAGGATCTCCTGATAAATCTGTCTTATTTAATGTGGAAAACACAGATACATGAACATGGAAAATGCCGGGACAGTATTATATAAAAATACATTGTAATGAGACATGCACTGAAAAAGATGTATGCTGTTCATTGTAACCAATAATTCATTGTTGGAAACACAAGACTGTGGATTATGTAATTGGTTAAAACGTACTGCTGTGGACGATGTGATTGTGTAGGAGGCTGTTTATTCAATGCTATGCAACATATAATGTAGCAGGGATGATCCTCATGAAACTAAATACCAGGGGAAAAGAAAACATCAAGTGCAAGGTTACAACGTTGCATAAAGTGTTCTGAGAAATTATATTTCTGGAAGAGTATGAGCCAAAATAACTCACAGTAGCTGTCGTGTATGTTCCCTAGAAGACAGAGAAATATGTTTCTATAAGCACACTGAAGTCTTTCTCTCTCTCTACACACACACAAACATATATAGTCAACTGTTTTGTGTTGTGAACCATACTGTGATGACGAGTATGTTTTTTTTGATAAAACACTCTGAATTTCAACAAAATATCCATATCTCCTTAACCAAAGCTCTGCTTATAAAAATACACTGATATGATCAATATATATCACCATATGTTCAGCCCTTGCCAATATCTAAATGACAGAAAGACATAATATTAAAGTGATACTAAACTGAGGAGTTAAATCTTATAAATGCATTCAGGTACCTTAAATATTAACAAAAATGTATGTTATTTGTGTATCACTCAGCTGTAGATCCACAATTCATCTCTCAATTGGTACTGACACTGTCCTTTCTTCTGGGGTGTGGCTACTTTTGTTCCCCATGGTCCCTGTGTGTGTTGTAAAGGAGTCACCGCTCAAAGCTCGCTCCTGTGATGGATTACAATCTCAATACAAATTAGTAAACTAAACATGAGATTGTAGTTCATCAAGGGAGTGAGTTTGGAGCATTTTTGTCCTCAGTTAAACCCTCCATTTTTTTTGCCTATATCTACTGCTACAAGCAGTAGATATAGGCAAGAAGTTAAAAAAAAAAAAAAAACGCTTGAACTGGTTTTAAACTTACCTCGTTATCGCTGCTCGATCCCGCGCCGAGAATCAGGAAGTGATCTTGGGCCAGGCGCATGCGCAGTTCCGATTCTCGGCCGGGAGACGAGCAGAGACGCAAGGTAAGTCTATGGACGCGTGCACCCGCCTGCAGACACCGCTGGATCAGAGAGGCAGAGCAGTCAGCGCTGGATCGGAGTGACGTCACACCGCTGGAGGGACACATGGGGAAAGAAGAGGAAGATCAGAATAAGAGACATCATTTGAGGTAAGTGCTAACATTTACATGGGGGGGAGGGGAAAACATTTTTGGCTTTAATGTCACTTTAAGGTACTTAAATGTATTTGTAAGACTTACATCATCTACATAATCCAAGATGGTAAAATAAAGCATATAAACAAAACTAGTGATGAGCCGAACTCGCCCCTGTTCGGTTCAAATTTGAACTTTAGAAAATGGAAAAACTTCGAATTCGAACTCGAACTCAATGTAAGTATATGGGGGTAGAACTTTGAAAATCAATTGAGCCCATTTTGAAGGCTTATACGCAAGTTATTGGCCATAAACAATTTATGGGGATTCGGGGACTGTCCTGGGGGACATGTATTAATGAAAAAAACACCTTTTTTAAAGGAGCAGTGGTTTTAACATTGCTTAAAGTGAAACAATAAAAATGAAAAATTCCTTTAAATATTGTGCCTGGGGGGTCCCCTTAAACTGCCTGTAAAGTTGCACATCTGTACGATGCATAGAACCTGCTGCAGCAAAAATGACATTTATAAAGAACAAAATGACATTTAAAAAGATTTTAAGGGGGGCATGGCCTGGACATGGCGGCGTGAGGCAGCACTTTCTTGGAGCTCTGTGCCATGAGCCCGGGACGGCAGACTAGTAGACGGTATCGGTACTTTATAACCCCATGTCGAGGGAGAGACAATCCCAGGGCACAGGCAGAGGACAACGGCAAACTGATCTTCTCGAGATCTTTGCACGTTCCAGACGGGACAGTGTTTCCCCGCACGAGACCAACATGGCGACCACACGTGCGACAGCTTCAGGCTCGGCGTCCTCAAAGAAGGCCCTGAAGTCGTTACAAGTGCCCGTGAGTACCCCGAATAGACTTCCTAGCCCACCGCCCTCACCCATCTGTACCCCCCTCCTCCATGACGAGGATCCATTTACCGGCCCAATGTCCGCGGATGTAGGCCCCAGGCGGGATGAGACGGACGCATGGCGGGCCTGCATATCATCGCTGCGTACAAAACAAGACCTGGACAGTATGGCCACTAAAATAGTAGATGCCTTACGTAGGGAACTACATGAGGTGCCACAGCAGCTGCCGCTCGTTCCCGGGACCCCCCCGACCCCCCGACGGTGATTTTTTAATGGATCCCCGCTGCCACAGACCCTACAAGCAGTGGGGATCCATGGAGTCCCTCATCCCTCCCTGGGATGGCTCCAGGGAGGGATGAGAGACTCCAGATGCCGGCGGGGGGGGGGGGGCGCCCGGTATTTTTAAAATTAGCGGTCATCAGCGGCTTGTGAGCCGCTGATGACAGCTATTAATTTAAAGGGGACAGTCTGCTGAACAGTTCTACTATAAGCTGATGGTCGCTATAGCGACCATCAGCTTATAGTAGAACTGTAAATGCCAGGTCCGTACGACGTACTGAGCTGGCCAGCTGGAAGCACTTTTGTAGCTCCGTACGACGTACGTCCTTGGCAGCGAAAGGGTTAAACCTATTCAAACTTTATTCGTTTTTATTTTTGATCGAGTAGGGAAGTGCTAAAACCCCCTGACGAGTTTGATCGCTGTCTGTGTTCCATTATATTTCTCCTGGGCACCACCATTTCCAGTACAGAAAGTAATTGGAAATCCAATATTTTAGCGTTGCCGCAGGAACAGAAGGTGAGGGGGGAATCTTTCAGTGGGAACACCTGTTCCTTTATGAGTTGTCATAAAGGCTTTAAACCTCATTCACACTGGCAGTGACTTACATGCATTTATAGGACATTTCTAAACAAATATTAATGCATGTAATGGTTTAAATGTTATAATTCAGTGTACATCTACCTGCGATTCGGTGCATTCGGTTTTGCTGCGTTCAGGAGGGCAGATTAGATACTCTGAACACATCGAAATGCATGTAAACACATGGACACATAGGTATGTTTAACCCTTTTGCTTTCACCTACATAAGGTTTACATCTGCGGCAGCAATGACATGTACACAGACACCTGGCTGCTATAGCAGTCGGGAGTTTGTTTACAGTTTTTCTGCAGGCTTTCTTGTGGCAGTGATAGGTGGTCATAAAGTCTTTTAGTTATGTGGAAGTTTTTATCATAGTTTAGGGCAGGGATGGCCAAACTGCGGCCCTCCAGCTGTGGTGGAACTATGAGTCCCATGAGGCTTTGCAAGATTCTCACAGCCACAGACATTGACTCCCGGAGAGAGATGCTTCATGGGATTTGTAGTTTCACCACACCTGGAGGGCCGGAGTTTGGCCATCCCTGGTTTAGGGGGAAAACTAAAATAGTGTTCTGACCCTTTAAGACATAAAAAAACTGCCCCCCTTCCTTTTCCACATATAGCTCCCCAGGCAGGTGAGCGGGTCCGTTGCGCTGATCAGGTTGGACAGTGTGATGCAAAGAATGAGGCAAGAGCTCAGAGATCTGTGATGGCAAAATTACAGTTAGACATCATGTCCTGTTCTGCTCAACGAATGCTGTGCCGCCCCAATGGGGCATAGAATATGTTATAGAACTTAATAGGTGTTGTTAATTGCGTTTGCATAACTACTGTTGTATGATTTAAATAGTGACATTTACAATGCCAGACGGGGAGTGTGCCGCCCCAATGGGGCATAGAATATGTTATAGAACTTAATATAGATAGAAGTTTTACATAGTGTGTTTTGCCTAACCATTTTCTCATAGCTAATCCATGTTTTATTATATGCTGCCATCTAGTGGCCTTTTGTGGTAGTGTACATGGTTTTCTGTGATTCTTTCTTGATGTCTATGACATATTTCCTCTTTGTATGTATGCCCCTCCCTTCTTCCTGAGTGCAGTACTTCCTGTGTCATGGCCACAGCTACAGGCCACATGTAACTAGGACACATATACTCTGCGCAGTATGATAGACAAGGCATCATTTTCTGACTGCACAATACTATAACCAGTCATCTGCTGTCCCTATCATCTGCTGTAATCCTGATGTTAAGAATAAACACCTCTTTTGAATGAATCGGTATTGACGAGTTCAGCTATCTGACAAGGATTGTCCGCAGTGAGTATATCTGCTTATATAGGCCAGGCATAGAGGTCTCAGCAAGGGATATATTTTGCTATCACAACGATCGGAGTCAGAATAAATGCTCTGATAGAAGGAGCAGACGCAGGGTTACGCTGGGAGCTAAAGAATGGTGTTTTAATGTCCTTGGTCTTCTTTTGTTTTTCAATTTGGATCAGTTAATGGAGGTCACTTAATCTTGGCCTGACCAATCAATTAGCCAAGACTTCAACCAAGAAGAAGACCAGGATGAAGATGGAAGTGCCAGTGAGATTGCAGACATCGCAGCACTGGAGAAAATGTCTTTGGCAGGTATATACACAGCTAATATGCTGTGTATACCAGCACATTATGACTTAAGGCTTCTGGGGGGGGTGTCTTAATATAGGGGGTTATTCACTTAGCTGCTGAAGGCAGCCTAGTGAATAACCGTGCCGAAGTGAAGTGAGCCGAACGCTGTTCGTCTATTCACTCCAGCCTCGTACGGCTGATTTCAGGACTTCGACTCAGCTGATCCAACATCTGGATTAGCTGAGCCAAAGATCTGGCAGCTCACTCGCTGCCGCTCGCCCCTATTCACATAGGGGCCGAACGGCAGTGAGTTAATAGGCAAATGCTGCCGAGGTCGGCTATTTTGCTTGCTACCTCCAAGGTAGCGAGCAGAATAGAAAAACTATGTAAACATTTTTTTTTTTGTGTAAAATACGATAATTAAAAAAAGTTAAGAAAATAATACAAATATTTTGAAGAAAAGAATAAAAATGAAGAAAAAATTATTTAAAAAAAGACGCACGCCAACCCGACCGCACACCATGAACTCCTGCCGCATAATGTCAAATCTGACAGATGCCGGCAAAATATAAACAATTGGGTGAAGCTAGCGGTGACATCACCCAGCTCCACCCAGCTGTCATTTGCGTGGAGATCGGTCAGCTTCGGCCGACCTTTCTCCACACTCCGCCTGTCACTAAAGCTCAGCCGAACCGAAGCATATGGGTTTGGCTCGGCTGCCTTTGGCTGCTGTACGAGCTATAGTGAATAGCCCGTACAGCAGCCCTTCGGTTAGACTGCATCGAAGGGCTCAGGCGGCCGAAGTGAGCAAAAGGATCAGCCGAAGCTACGACTGGATCCTTCGGCTCATTAGTAAATAACCCTCATAGACTTTACTTTTTCTTTAAAGGCCTATTCTTTTTTTCTTTTAATCTTTTTATTTTTGGCTGTAGTTCTGCTTTACTGTTAATTCCCTGTTAAAGAATCACAGTGGAGCTATATTAAGAGCCATAAAATAAAACCTTTCTGTTGATGTTTATGTGATCTTTGGTGAACAGTCATTGGAAGTTATCTTTTTACAATAAATTTGAACTAATATTTCTAGTGTATCAGTGATATAACCTACCTTTTAATATCTAAACTAATACTATATCATTGATGGCTAACAATAATTTAATATGTTATTCGGTAGACCAGACTGACCATATTTATCAAGAGCTCCACATCCTTCCAATACTAGTTAAGTGACATTTTTTACAATCGGGAAAAACGAAGAATATTATGTGGCTTTAATTTAAATTTTCTAATATGTGCAACTTGGGAAGATCCTCCACATTTCCATGAAGGAGCAGCAGTTGTCACTGTGACATGCATACATCATTGTCTTTGCCCATCAGAAAATTCAGCAATGGAAGAAGTGTATTAATGGAAGAACAATGGAAACATGGAGTTTTCATGATTTGTGCTAAATGGTGGTGTAACATGAAGCAGCATTAGGTGGAGGAACTGAATTGATAATGTGGAAATGCTCTTATTGATGCTTTTAAATATATGTGTATTGTTAACTATAAATAAAAGGGGGGCATGTTTGTAAAAGATATGATGTATGTGTATCATTGATGTAGTGCCTGAAAAGTCCCAAATAATAAAAGGTTCATTTCACAATGATTCAAAGTGAAACAGGAGAGTGTGCAGCTGAATCTGTATTATGTATATACAGTAGTATTGCACTGTAGGTCAGAGGCAAATGTATTTTTGCATATGTACAAATTTGATTTATTGGATTTACCAGGAAATGCTAGTAAATCATAGAAACATGATCTAACACGCATGTTTAACCTCTCACTGCAGTTAGTAAAGAGCGTTCTGGTTTTTGTTTTTAGGAAACAACTGGTTTCTGGTATGACATTGGCTGAAAGAATAACTGTGTTATTAACTATTAACATAGTAATTTACTACTCTTCACCTGTTTACCAGTATATGCAAGTATTTTTCAATATTTTAGGGTGCAAATCACTACAAACTATCTAGCTGTATTCCAGGTTGTCCCATAAGAGCCCTTTCTTCTATAATGGGTGAACACAGGTACTGTATACATGGCTCCATTATGAGGCCATACACTATCCTTTAACGAAGTAAAAAGATAGGACGAAATACGAGAGGGGTATTGCATTTGTATGTATCATTTATAGAAAGGACTTTTCATTATCTGTTTTAAGAAGAATGCTATCCGTGTCAGTATTACCATGCCCATTATATGTGTTATATTATATTACTATGTTAATAGTAAATAACTACTCCCCCCTGGCAAAGCACCCTCCCCATATTGAGAGCATGTGGCCTGGTATGGTGCAGGGACGGGGCACATGATTCCTCCCCTCTTTCCTTGCTCTACCAGGCTTGGGGGACACATCATGCTTTCCTTTTTGGTGTTGGGGTCGCCCCTATAATTCCTACCAGACCTGAAGGGTCTGTTATGAATTTGGGGGGAGGGGGGCGCACACTGTTTTTTAAATTAATTTTGTATGTAAATAGCTCAATCCGAATAGATCCGAAAACAAAATATTGGATTAATCCAAAATCCGAATTTTCGGACTGATCCGAATTTTGGGATCCGATAATGAAAGTGAAAAATACCCCAAAAAAACATGTCTATTGTAAATTAAAGATCCCATATGAAGCAATTAGAATTAATCTTCTACTACTTAGTTTACCGCAATCGGTGACTACAGTAAAATAACATATGGTTTAAATATGTCTCCTAATTCCTTATACTTTTTTTAACATGCCTTCTAAAATATCCAATTCTGATAATGTTACAGAGGCCAGATGCCCATATATACCCCTGTGCTGCCTGGGATGAGATTGTCTCTCATTTTCATGAATAATGATTGATTCTGCTAATCAACAAAAATACATAACATGCCTTAGTGTGCTCCCTTCATTTCTATTATTAACATCTCTTAGGAATACCAAGACAAACCTATAATTGCCTCTTCTTGCACTACAGTTGAATTCTCTTTGGCCTTGGACTTGATGTGTGTGCATTAATCACACTGAAAAATCTATGGAAGCAGGCTTATTTGATAAGGCAGTGTACAGTAAGGTCAGTTAGACTTCAGTTGACAACAGAGGAAACCAACAACCAATTTATCATCATAGAAATCACTGATCGTGATGAAGTTGTTGGACATGTAACCTGTTGATTCATGGGTGGCTTACCGTTCTTCATATCTGGAAGTGAAATATTCTCCATCTTGCTGATTTCTATCATTGGCACCTCTTGTTGCCTCATTGTCTCCCTACAAGCAGTCTTAGTTACTGTAGTAGTATTTTACATACATTTGAAGTTGGTGTTTTACAACTTGCAAAAAAACTCTCAGGTGTGAACAGGGGCCATAGAAATAAATGGAGGATTTCTTGTGTTGAGAGTCTTATCACACTTAGCTTTAAAGGAAAATTAAAGCCTTGGGTGTTTTTGCATATATCCACTGCTAGCAAGCAGTAGATATATGCAAAAAGTGTAAAAAAAAACAAAAAAAAAGATTTAGAAAGGGTTAATACTTACCCGTGTTTTCCCCGCGCGCTCCCGTCCGAAATTGTGAAAAATCTCGGGAGGCCGCAAAGCATCTTGGGGCGGGCGCATGCGCAGATCACAGACCCCGCGAGGAGAGACACAAGCTAAGTATATGGACGCGTGCACCCGCATGCAGACACCGTGTGGCAGGAAGTGGCAGCAAGCTCAGAGGTGTCAGCGTTGGATCGGAGACCCGCCGCAGCGCTGGAAGGACAGATGAAAAGGACAAGAAAGAAGAAGATCGGATTAAGAAACATCATTTAAGGTAAGTGCTGACATTAACATTGGGGGGAGGGAAAAACATTTTTGACTTTAATGTCACTTTAAGTTTCAAAATGCCCAGGTGTGAGCAGGGGCTAAAGTATATGTCTATGCGGCTTTATTATGTTATTTGGCTGAGCATATTTCCTCATTGAATTCTATTAATGTTTTCAGTGCCAGGTGCTTTCATCTTGGAGGGATGAAAAATTCCCCCATCATTGGAAGCTGACATAGTGATCTGTAGGAGATTGTTGGCCTTTTAACTGTGTTTCTAATGGTTTTTATGGTACATACCTTTGTGCAGAGTGATTGTTTTTGCAATATAATTAATAAAGACATTGCTTATTTTTTCCCTTTCTCTTTTCTTCATTATGTGACCTTGTATATTCCTGTAGTTGTCATACCCAGGGCCGGCCTAAGGGGTGTGTGAGCTGTGCGGCCGCACAGGGCGGCATGGCAACAAAGGCGCCAGGCGGCCGACACAGCTCGTCCTCGGGGCGGCTTCTCTCCTCCTCACCGCTCGGCCATCCGACATGACAGCGCTCCCTTGTCTGGGGGAGTAGTAAATATTTTACTATCAGTGTCTGAATGAATGGGAAGCCTCTGTACTGAGTGCTTTCCATTCA
>NW_017306474.1:1089851-1127137 GCF_000935625.1 Nanorana parkeri
CAGGCGGGGGGGGGCGCAGGAGGGAGCGCTGCCTACTGTCAGGATGGCCGAGCGGTGAGGAGGAGAGAAGCCGCACCCGCAGCTGTCAGGATGGCCGAGAGGGGAAGAGATCGGAGCCGCTGTCATCCTGTCAGCTTCAGGATGGCAGGGGCTCTGTGCGTGGCACAGCGGGGGATTGGAAAATATCATTGATATTTATTGAGAAGGACAAACACTGGAGCGATCGTCTGATCACTCCAGTGTTTGTAAATTACTGGGGACACATAGTACTATGTGTCCCCAGTTACAGCAATCATAGCCTGTTCATTCAAGATTTCCTCAATGGGGAGAAGCACTCAGTACAGAGGCTCCTCCCCATTCAGAAACAGCTGATAGTAAATATTTTACTATTAGCAGTTTCTGAATGAATGGGGAGGAGCCTCTGTACTAAGTGCTTCCCATTCACTGAGTGCTGAGGCTGCTAAAAAAGAGATTGAGGATTTGGTGTCCTCAATTTATTTTCTATACATGGATTCAGCCACATGACACATGCATGGCGTCATGTAACTTATATTGTGCCTACAAGTTTAATACCTTTGAATAATCTTTTTATTTTTATCATACTTTTTAATATATTTTTGTTTGCGGCTTAACAAAATAGGAGACTTTAAATGGTGCCGGTATTGGGGAAAATGGGTGTGGTTACTGGGGGTGTGGTCACTGAGGGGCGCTGTAAAGCATTCTCGCACAGAGCGCCTAAAGGCCTAAGGCCGGTCCTGGTCATGCCCCTCATTTCTTAGATGCTGCAGGCCTGTTCTAATTTTTACTAGGGCAAGTAAGTAGTCTTCCGCTAGTATTCAGTTAACCTGAAACATTTTTAAAAGTGTTTAATTTGTTTTGTGTGCAAGAGTTGTTTTTATTGCCTTATAAAATGGACAGCAGGAGGTACTAAATCATCTAAGGCATATGAGAGTGATTGCTTTCTCTGTTGTGGATAAGTTAAGTATAACTAAAGGCAAAACTTTTTTGTTATTTGGATAGGGCATTGAAAGGTTAGAACCACTGGGTTTTTTTTTGCCGTCTATGTCACCATTAGGGAGATTTGTTCTCTTTAATTGTCCTGATCACCAATGTCAACAGGAATGAAAATAAGAGTAAATCCAAAATTTTGAGTTTCCACTAGGACAGGAATAGAGGGGAAATATTTTTCTCATGACAACTGTCTAACAGTCTTCACATTGGAAAGATATCCCCTCACTTCCTGTTGAGTATACAACACAGGATCTGAAATAAGATGGCAAATAAATCCAATAGCGGTTTTAACCCCCCCCCTAGTCATCTAGGATGAAAAGTTTTGACTTTAGATATACTTTAGGACAGGACAAACATATACAACCAAACTCTATTAAGCCAGCTAGTCATAACCAAAAAAAAATACTATTTTTTGTACTTATTCCTAGTTGTGGTGTGGGATAAGTGATCTACAACCCTTGGCTGGTTAACCAAGTATGGAGACCCAAGGCTTGGGTAAGATCAAGGCTTAGCCTTTAAGCAGGCGTTCTGTATAGATTTGTAGCCATTTGGAGAGCCATGTAAAGCCCTTGTCTTCCCATGCGCACATATAACCCTCTCATGTAAACACACATATTTTTTTTCTCAATTTACTAATACCTTTTTTTGTGTAACAATCTCCAAACCTATACTGTAGAACAGATACAATGATTATAAGAATGGCATCTGATTTCTTCATTTGAGACAGAGGGTTGATTTACTAAAGGCAAATAGGCTGTTCACTTTGTAATTTACACCTAGAAATTGCTGCAAATTTGGGGAAGGACCCTGTTACCGGCCTGCACCTAGATTGGCTTATCCTTGAGTACTGCAATACCAGCACAGCACCCTTTCTGAGGCCACTTTATGTCAGCAAAGGGGACCTGTTTATGGAGCCCTCCTCTAGCACACTGCCATCTGTAAGTTCTGCATATGTGACCTGCATTATGTCAGAGCTGAGAAAGTGCCTTATTTTTACATACATGTGTTGTTGGTAGCTACCATATTGTTGACTGGTCCCTTTAAATTACCATTACACACCTAGCCCCACCCACATTTGGATCTACTAACAGGAAGCCTGGGCTTTCCTAAGGAGCAACTTTTTAAGGTCATTAGTCATTCTCAGTGATCTCTAAAAGGAGGTATGAATTTTTCTGTAATGCTTCCAGTTCTTAGATGCTAGGCCCCTGGTAAATTCAGGCCCCAGCAGTAGGGTTGCCACCTTTTCTTCATGCAAAACCCGAACACTCTAGTGACAGGTGCCAATTATTTTTCTACATTAAACAGGATAGAACAAGGAGAGACAGCCAGGAGGGAGTGAAGAGAGATAGTCAGGGGAGAGAGTGAGGAGAGGCAGCCAGGAGAGAGAGAGGAGAGACAGCTAGAGGAAAGAGAAGAGAGACAACCAGGAGAGAGCTTGAGGAGAGACAGCCAGGAGAGAGAGTGAGGAGAGACAGCCAGGGGAGAGAGGAGAGAGAGCGAGGAAAGACAGTCAAGGAGAGACAACAGAAGGAGGAGTAAGGAGAGACAGCCAGGAGAGACAGTCAGGGGGATGAGCGAGGAGAGACAGCCGGGAGAGAGAGCAAGGAGAGACATCCAGGAAAGAGAGCCAGGAGAGACTGCCAGGAGAGAACGTGAGGAGAGATATTCAGGGGAGGGAGAGGAGAGACAGCCAGGGGAGAGAGCGAGGAGAGACATCCAGGAGGATGAGCGAGGAAAGACAGCCAGGAGCGAGAGCCAGGAGGATGAGCGTGTAAAAGACAGCCAGGAGAGAGAGTGAGGAGAGACAGCCAGGGTAAAGAGAGAGGAGAGACAGCCAAGAGAGCAAGCAACACATCTACTTGAAGTAGAACCCCTGTGCCCTTCAAGACATATCTGCGCCCTGTGTTTCAGACACTTCCTTGCTCCCCGAATTCCAGCATTCCTCCATGTCCAATGCCTCTTCCATGTACTCAAGTTGGAACACCTGGACCCCGTGGTTGCCCTTGTCCACCATCGTCACATCTCTGCCCTGATGAAGGGACCCTGCGTGGTCCCGAAACGTTGCATTATGCGATATGTGTGATATTCAGTCCAATTAAATGGAAATTTTTTTTAATTTCATTTGCGGAGTGCTGGTGATTTCTATCTTTCATCACCTGACATCGTGACATCTTGTATCCGGGTTTTCAGCACAGCACATAAAGGACTCAAAACCTGGACACTGCGGGTGAATCCCAGACAGGTGGCAACTCTACCCAGCAGCAAAGTTGAAATTGCATTCTCAGTTAAAGGCAGAAGTTGTAATGGGCACACACCTAGGTAAAGAGTACCCAGCCCAAAAAGACAGACCTGAGGATGAAGTCAACCACATAGACAGAGCTTCGGTGGCTGCCCATTAAAGGTGAGCAAGGGCCTTACATGCATGCAGGAGTGTCCCGAGGTCGGGTGTCATCGTGCGTCCGCGTGACGTCACCTTGCGCAAGCGCGATGACGTTATCGCGCAGGTGCGACCATCTGATTGATGCCCGCAGGTGGCCATCTTGGTAATGGACGCCGGCAGAGAGAGGAGGGAATGTTCACCCGGCAGGATGAGGTATGCCGCCGGGTCCCCTCCTCTCTCTTGACACTCCATGACCGAGTGCCCGACTTTTTAGAGTGGGGTGACACAAAACTGTCAGTCATTTTGGTACCACCCCTGCAATGGTGACAACCAGGTGCGGGCCGCATCCTTTGTGACGCCACTGCATGCGTGTATATACAGCAAGAAAAAAAAAAGTGTACAGTGCAGAAACTATAAGAGCCAACCAGATTCCACCTTTCATCGGTATTGAAGGCAGCTGTGGCCCAAACATGTAAAAAAGTTTATATGAGATAAGTAAAGGTAGAAAAAATAGTAACACCAGATAGCTCAAATTATACAAATGCATCAACACCTTACCTCCATGAGGTCTCTGACCCCAAGCTGGTTATGATTAACAGATTATGTTGATTGGAGCAACATTCACCGTATTTATTTATCAGG
Source organism: Nanorana parkeri (assembly GCF_000935625.1). Lineage (NCBI taxonomy): Eukaryota > Metazoa > Chordata > Amphibia > Anura > Dicroglossidae > Nanorana > Nanorana parkeri. The sequence continues at coordinate 1,093,885 of NW_017306474.1, forward strand.
GAATTTTTGTAACAAGTTATTCTAAATTGAGAAAGCTGGTTGGATGACAAGTTAAAAGTATGTAAGAAAAATACAGCAAGTTCAGCTTCCTTGATTCATTTTTTACAGATATACCATGACCTGGATAAATAAAATTCTTCACAGGGGTATTAGTTTGTGTTTGTGGGCATTAAAATAACTAATGCTCATATCGTGCTATATAAAAATTTGCAACTGCCACCATTTTATTCTACAGGGTTTTTGCTTTCCGGAAATATATAATGTTTGAGGGTCTTAAGTAATCTTCAGGCCTAAAATGTGTGTTATAACATGTGTGCAAAAAAACCCCCGCAAAAATCCTTGGCAGCGAAAGGGTTAAGTGCAAGATGTAGATGTAAATAGCTTGAACATGACTTGAAATTACATTAACATGTTAAAGTGGAAGTAAAATTGTAAAAGAAAAAAAATTGCTGACCAACAGGCTTTATATGGCAGAAGAGACTGTGGGGAAGAAAGCTCCAGTGAGGAAGAAGTGCAGTACTGCATGGGATTGGTTTGGCAGGTAAGTTAATGATGGGAAAATGTGTGGTTGATAACAGGAACAAGTCTCCTCTTTGCCTTTGATACCTATAATCATGGTAAATCCGGCAATGCATACTGCTCCTAGTAAACACAATATTGTGTAAAATCCTTTTGTCTTGAGACATATATAGTGTTTTAGATAAACCATATACAATCTACACAGTACAGTACATGAATGTAATGAAAACCCTCTTTGTGTTCAGCTATGAACCGATTCTTCTATATGAGTTTTGCATAGAAAGCAGTGCGGTGTGACAAAGCTTTTAGCCTGAGTTACTAGTTCTACTTCACAAATACACAACACCACAGATCTGACAGTATATCAGTTTTTAGGGTGCTGGCAGTTTCTTGCTGTTGTATGAAATATTCAGCAGCAAATACACCAACGTTTTCAATGGGTGATTTACAAAGACATGAAAGGGGAACGGTTAGCACAGGATTTTATATGTTCTCATTTTGTTTTTCGATTCAGAACCTCATCAAATCTTTCCTTTTTTTACCTACAAGTCTGACCACATATATAACTCCTATTCCTATGTCTCTCTAAGGCCTCAAAATATCATTCTGTGATAAACCATCTTCACTATGTAACAGGAGAACAAATAATTCACACAGCGTGGATCAGGTCTATATTTTAAAAGAAAACAGCATAAACCTATGGTATTTTAATGAATTCAAGACCAGGTATATTTTACAAAGGGCTTGAAATAGATCTTAGAAGTTACTTACTGAAGAAAAACTATAATAATGTATCCAATCATTCTCATAGTTATTATGTTTCATTTCTGGCACATTATATTTGAGAGTCGGCAAGTGAGAAACGCTAGCTACCATTGCTGGCCATCTGTAGCTAGTTCCAGGGCTTTACAACTTAGTTGGCCACTGACCAAGGATAGGTGTGTAGCTGGTAAAGACAACTCCTGAACGGTATACTTGCTCCGGGTTAGTAATAATTTGTTAAATTGTATGTCCAGCCAAAACCTTTTTTAGACTTTAATAGAGTGAGAAAGAACTAGAATCTCTGTAAGGTATTACTGCTCGGTTAGAGAGATTTCACCTCACTTAACTTAAGAGCTGATTTATTAGTGTTCTACCCAGTGTGTAGCTGGGCAGATGGTGCTAGGAGAGCACTAACGCCCTTAGATAGCACTGAGGTGAATAGGAAATTCCGCCTCTTACTGCCCTATTGACACTGGATTAATTACAAAGGGAGCAGGGGAGAATCTTAAGGGCTCATTCAGACAGGTGTGCACGCTTGTCCATCCAAATGCAGGCACCCATACCCGCATGGATGTGCAGGTTCAAGGGTACGTGTGACTGTGTGTAATTGCGTGCAGCCATGTCCTCCCATAGGGAAGAACAGGCTGTTGCATGCAATTACAGGCACCATCTGTCCCTTCTGGGATCGGGTCTTTTCACAGATGTGTACGCCGCAGCATCTGTCCCTTCTGGGATCGGGTCTTTTCACGGATGTGTACGCCGTATGGACGTGCATGCTCGTATGAATAAGCCCTGACAGGGACACAGACCGAATAATTTTTTTCTTTGTAAGCAGAGCAGTGGAAGGCTAGAACCCCTTAAAGCTTTGAATTTCTGTCCGTGTCCCTGTTGCAGGCAGAAAGTGAGGGGTAATTTCTCTAATAGAGTTCTATCCCTTCCCCATTCTTTTCAAAACCTAAAAGAAAAAGCTTTGGCTGGATATACATTTTAAACCGAAAAAGACGTCAGTGCAGTGCACACATTTTATAACAGGTTCTCTTTAAATGAGCTAATGGGGTAAAAAGTGGACATGATTTTTAGGCCTGTTAGGTTTGTTGATTTGTTAGGGCTTCAGATGTAGTTAATTTGTTTCTATGTGGTGACTATATTAATCTAATAAAGCAAGATCCCTTTTCATCAGGGAGTTCCTATGTTTTTCTAAAACAAGGTGACGCAAGCAGAATGGTTTGAGCTTCACATTACAAAAAAATTCAAGTTATTGTTGTAGATGGATGCAAGTCTGCGGAATCGTTAACTTGCTGTCTATATCTCTATAGGGCTGGGTTCCAGTCCTCTGAAACTGTGTTTACAGCTTCGTCCATCTCTTGAAAGCACTTCTGGAGATCACAGTCTTGTCATTGAATTCTCTATTTATGTATTTATTTTACAAAATAGAGTATGCAAAAGTGGCAGTGAAATCTCAGGTTTTTGTGGACCTACTGTTCAAATACAGTGGTTGAAAATTTCTAGTAATAAAGTGTGTGATACATCATCAGTGTGCATGGAATATATTCCTTTCACACACCATACTGGATTTAACTTTGTAGGGTAAAAGGATGCTGCAATGACTCCTGGCTAATGACAACACTGCTTCTTAAAAATACAGTACAGGGAGTGAATGTTAGACAGGAAGTGAGTTACCAGGATCACTAGGACAAAATAAAGAAAAAATGCCTGAAGAAAATATAGGCATCACATCCAATCACTGATAAACTGCAATATATTACATTTTTGTGCTTGGGTATGGATATGCTTTAACTCCTCTAAGCCCCCCACCCACACACATGGTCCCTGTGTGTGATGTAAAGTAGCCCCTGTTCCAAGATAACTCCCGTGATGGACTACAATCTCACACTTAGTTTACTCATTGGTATTGAAGGTATAGTCTATCACGTGAGTGACATTGGAGCGGTGAAGTAAGCTTAGAGAGGTAGCCACAGGAAGGACAGTGTCAGCACCAATTCAGAGATGATTTGAGGATTCTCAGCTGAGTGATACACAAATAAGATACATTTTTGTTAATAGTTAAGGTTATTTGAATGTATTTTTAAGATTTAACTCCTGCGTTTAGTGTTATTTTTAGCCCAGCTCAGACAAAACTAACTACTGTTTCCTTTTGAAGAGACAGCAAGACAAAAAATAAGGGAGAAGGTTTTCACTGTTGCAGGAAGATCTCACCAATGGGGACACTCACCACAAATTAAAACCTGATGAAGTCTAGACCTTACCCCACTCTGCCTTAAAGTGAAAAAAAAAAGGTTTTGCTTTGAGTTGGACTTTAAATTTGTTTCAAATATCAGAATGCAACTGTACTCTTATCCAAACATCTACACACATTCGGTGTATGACTATAACAGACAAAATGTTGTTTTACTTGTATGACATAGTCCAAGAAAAAACACACCCATGAGAACAAATCTTAACCACATCTTTTTTTATTTGAAAAACATTTGTTACATAAAGTCTTGAAATGGCTACATCATTACTCATTTCTAAACACAGAACATAAAAGTGCATGGTGAATTCAGTAATGTATTTAAATCCATTTCCCTGTAAAATAATCCTGTATGTACACAGAGATTCCATGAATCAGTTTACAGCTTGCCACAGTCATTTGTTTCCACACACACTGAGCAATATAATACGAATGGCACAGGCTGCACTGTGGAATAACTGCATATGTACATCACATGTAGGCAATCTTCACAAAGAATGGTTCGAAATTGTCAGGGGATGCCTTTAGGACATCCTCATTTTCCCTTTTCCGCAAAAGCTATTGATCATCGTACCATGTATAAATAAATTCCTAATAATAGTCTATGAAATCGTATTGCAAACACTGTTCCAGACAGCAGTAGCAGCAAAGGTTCTCCTCGTCTATGGCCTGGAGAACAAAACACGCATACCTTAAATCAGTATTTTAAAGTCTCAATACATGATGTCTAGTGCACGCTGAAAGGTCAATGGCTCACTGAACATGCTGCCACATTAATCACCCACACACAACAGCCCTCTCTCTTAAATCCTTTTGCTGACATTTTATTGAGTTGCTATCAAGATTATATCACAAAAGTACGATTGTAGAAAATATTTATAACAGTAACATGTATACAAATTTGTCCTTGTTTCAGTAGATGGCAAAACACAGTGCTTTTACCATTTTTGTAAGCTATTTGTTGAATATTCCTTCGTCTATACTACAGGGCTAGATTTGCATACGCGGAGTTTGTAGACACACAGCCATTCAAGTACTAATCTTGCCTATCCACCACTGGTCTACTGACCTACACAGTAACATGTTCTTTTTTGGATATCCTTATAACATTTCATTTACATTTTTAATAATTTTGCTTGTCAAGTTAAAACAATGTTACCATGGGCTATGGAAAAAAAGAAAATGCCCTGTAGACTTTGATATCCCAAGGCACAAGCCCACTGTGTCTAATGCAAATTCCAGCTCTGAACTCAAGGGGTAGTCAAGTAATGAGGGGTTTTATCAGTATGCAAATCTCCATCTGGAAGTAAAATCCTTAATTCTTTTTTTTTTAAATGCTACATAAACTAAAATAGTCCCTACAACCACTGTATGCTGATTTTAAAAGAACATCTGTATTAATGTTCAGCCTTCAAGTGTTGTACATTGGGACCGGTGTTGCTACAGTTTGGGTCTTTGGTGATAAGATTAATGTGTGTTTGTAGATTGTGGTATTTTATCCTATTGCAAATATATATATATAGATCTATATCTATATAGATATAGATCTATATATATAGATATATATATATATATGGATAGCATTAAAATGTTTTCCAATATAGCAATTAAATAAGTGATTTGATTAAGAGGCTTTCCTTTTATACAAAAGTTAACGCAAGTTATAAAAGACCTAAAAGCTCTAGCCAATAGAAGCCATAAATGCATGGCCACTTTAAAAGTGTACCTAAACCCTGAATTCAAATATGTGATTGTACATGTTCTTGTAAATGTCAGTACGTTTAATCCTTGTTAAATATTTACCTGCTTCAGTTACATAAATCATACATGTGTTCATATCAGCAAGGAATATCTACAAGCACATGTTCTCCTAGGGTGACAACCTTTACTCAGCATTATCAGCCTTTTACTGTGTGCTTCTGATTTGGACTATAAGATGTGCTGGAACATCCAACTGTAGTCTCTACAGTGAAATAGTGATGTTCAGCCAATGCTGGAGGTCTCACAAATTTCCAGAAAGGTCATAAACGGACTCTACCAGATGTATACAGTGCAGGGAGAGAAAATATTAGCAAACAATAAAGAAAACAGTTTAACAAAAAAAATGACCAATGCTCTTAGAGTGCTCTGGAAAACTGCCTATTCTTCTTCAAGAGTGTAAGGCAAGTATGATTGCTTTTTTGTCTCTTGCACAGTAGTCGATGATAGACAGCCAGTGAGCCTACTATGGACCACAATATTCCTAAATACAGCTAGGTAGGAGGCAGCCTAATGGCATTAGTCTCCCAAGAATCCTCTGGAAGACAGTGATCAGCCTTGAATGCTTTTAATTAGAAACTGGGAGAGATCCGCTTGTTTATATTTATCTAAACAATATAAGATTTTGACCAGAGTCTGCTGTGGTTTTGTCTACCTTGTGGCGCCACCCCTGGGATTGCCCATTGTTTGCTTTAAAACTTTAGATCTGCGTTAATGTGATTCTTATTCACAAGTATGTGTTGTAATGATTCTGCTATGTCGTGCTGGTCTGCAATCATAAAAGTGTTATATGCTGTTCTCACAACTTTTAACTCACTTGATAGGCAAAAAACTTAAAAGAGTCTGTTACCTGTCAAACAGAAAGAAAGTGGGGACTCCAGTAAGATTCCCCCTTATTTCCTGTTCTGTCTTAGATCCATTAAATGAACAGGGAGTGAGATGAAATCTCGTAAATGGGACACAGACAATGAAAAGAAGTTTGGACCTAAAACCTTTAGGGCCCATTCACACTTGATGCTGCGCTAACCGCACAGCGTCTGGTGTGCAGTGGCCTGGCACAGTGCAGAAGAGCTGATCCCAGCACATTGCACTTTGTTCTTTTTTTTTTGGTCACAACTTTATTGAAATGTCACAAGTGATATTTCATTCAGCTGTACAGGCACCAGTGGGTTCGAGGCGGTTGTACTGCTGCGCATTGCCCTTTTTTTTTAGCGCACATCACCGCATTCCCATCACAATGCGTGGGGTGAGTTGATCCTATCCATGACTAGGGAAATTGCCTTGTCTTGCATTGGGGCTGTGCTGGAAATAACGGCCAGCGCAGACCCAACACATCTAGTGTGAATTTGCCCTTAAGGCCCAACTTTGGCCTAAAGTTTGTTGTGTAGTTAATACAATGAGTTAGAAGCTTTGTCTGTTTTTTTTTGGCTGTCTGTGTCCCTAAGCTGTAACATTCTCTCAGGTAATCAATGGAAGAACAGGAAGTCTGAGTGGGGGCACATACAGCATTTAAATCGTATTAACCCTCTTAAGGAAGAATGTGCCAATCCCTTTTTGTTTGTTCAGACTGATCTGTCACTGCATTTTATTAAAAGCCCAGCATTCTTTGTTGCTTTCAAGGAACTCCCTTCATCAGGGATTTGGAATGCAAAGCGGCTGAGATGTGGACAGATGTGGACAGATATACTTACAAAGTGATTCCATTGGAGAGCTACCTGTAGAACTATTTACACTATTAATACTATTTACAACCCACTGAACTAGAATCCTAACAATATCACAATATCATGAGATCTTGTGCTCGCTAACCCCACAATAAGATGTAAATCCTGGCAGGAATTCTAACCCTTCCAAACTAAAAATCATTTGTTTGCTAAATTGTACCTACAAAGCTATAGTACTGAAGATCAATCTATTATACAGTATAAAGGCCTGACTGTAAGGACTGGCAACAACAACTGCCCATCACAATATACTGTAGCACTCTTAGTTGTTTCCTTCTTTTGAAGCTAAGCTTTTCCCAAATTTTGTAAAATCTCAAAATTGAAAGTTTAGTTGTTATAATATAGTGAAAGAAACAGTGAAAAGTAAATGGTTAAGCAAAATAGTAAAAAAAACTAAGCAACCCTAAAGTAGATATAAACCCTAATTAAATAACATTTAGTTTGCTAAAACATTTTGTTGTTATAACAATTGTTATTTCCTAAAAATGAAATAGTTATCTTCATCTTCTTTTCATCCTATGTTGCATCTAATTTCTGCTGATCTCCTTGCAGCCATTTGTTTTCTACACACATACACTCCAGGGATGGTTGCATGGCACTTTTCAGTGGACCAGTTTGTATAAAATGTGTTGAAATAGCCAATTAAAGTCTCCATGGGCCCATGTGACAGGAGCACAATTGGGAAAAAGAGTCAGGGGTGTTGTTACCTTTCACAGGAAGTGCCTGAATAAGAACTCTTATGAAAGAATCACCAGATAATATTTTAATGAAATCTGCAGATCTAAAAACATTGAAATTGACTATTAAAATGACAATGTTATTTTTTTTTTTTTTTTACATTTTAGTGATTGGGTTTACATATATTTTATGGGTAAGTTCTATTCCTATTCAAACTCCCATTTATTTAAAAAAATATTTAATACCTTGGAAAAGGTAAAATAAGTTATTGGTAACATTTTTGCTGATATGATCATCTTTTATTCAGTAAATTCTATTTCTATTTATACTTTTGCCTTAATGAAAATATGATAAAAAGAAGTTGTGACATTGCCCATAGCAGCTTTATACATAAGAAAAACAAATGAAATTATATTTACTATGAACAAGTGGCCGAATATCAACTCTATCCTTTATAAACAGGATGCTCATATATGGCTTAGTGTTTCCAAGCAAAGAGCAATATCAGAAATGCATCATGTAAGCAATAGGCCATGTTGGGGTTCTCATGGGGGTGATAACAATGCTTCTGTCGATAAAAAGTGCTTGTTGGTGCATTCAGAGGTATTACAACTTGCAAGTAAGTGCAGATCAATTCTTATTGTATGGAGAAAAGAAAATAGGATAGTCACCGCATGTTTGAGTCAGGGAAAACCCCAAGGAGATCACAGTGGAGAAGCCAAAAAAATCTCCTTATAACCCCAAAAAAGCAGATCAATTTCCTTAATCAAGATGTTACCAAAACCTGGTGCTGGAAACAGATGAACTCCCTATTTACAATGGCTGGTAGAGTTCTTTACACAAACATTTCCATAGTAGTTATGGCAGTTGATGAGAAGGTCACAGACACACAGCTAAAATTAATTTCACAGAGCCATTCATCCTATGATAACCGCATGTACATATGTTCTGTCCAAATGCAAGCAAAAATGTATGTTATTAGTGTACATTTTCTTTCTAGGTCAAATGTAATATCTGTGAAATACCACATTATGGACACTAAGATGGAGCTGGGAAGCATAGGAAAAAAATATATACACGCAATTAAATTATAATTGCAGAAAGATGTGATTTAGATGCACTTCACCCCTCTGTGTTGCACTATAGTGCCAAAAATTTCCAATGGCCTTTCAACATACTAAAGCAATGCACTTTCATCGCACCTGTGTTACAGTGCACCTGGGAGCATGGTGAGGAACTAAGGTGCGCTTGTGTTGTGCTGCATTGGAAAAATAATGCAGGTCTAATTGGAGGACTTGCCTTAAAGCAATGCATGGTAACGTGTGACATAATCACCACACTCCACAGTTAAGTCCTAGCTGCCTACAGTATGACAAGCACCTTAAGTACTACCTGCCACCTTACTGTGAATAAAGCAGGTTTTTTTATGGCTTCTAATGGATGTGAATGCTCATGTTACATGTTGTAGCTGAGCCAACACAAAGACCTAAGGTTACTGTTACTCTTCCATGCATTGCCCCTGCATGGGCTGTGAAGCCTGTTTGCAGGATGTAGTAGAAATAGTGGTCTCAAATGCAAACAAGCCTATTTATTTGAGACGGTACACAGAGCAAATATTATTGGAGGATCAGGTGAGTATAGCTTTGTTGTTTTTGAACCTAGACAAAAATGAGCACTTAGTCCCACTGCAAGGGTTAAGAATCATTTTCCAAGGAGTTTTGCTTTAAAATCAGGTTACTGCTTCTAAATGAGTCCAAAGATTTTCTGATTGAGTGACGGCTGTGAAAAGTCCCCAAACTTTAGTGGAGCTTGGTGTGAACAGAGATGCCTCCTTGTGCATGCTATGTGAGTCTGGAGGGGGTGACAGATCCTGGAGGCACCTGTACTTGTGGCTGGATGGAGGGCTGAAGGGCATGGAGCAGTATACAGTATAAAGCTTATGTGAACTAAATGTTGTCACAATGCTGAATTTTTAGTAAATGCATAGCAATCAGTTATTTGGCAACAATCATATCACCATCTATCTCTAATAGAGTTTGAGGAGGGGGAGAACACTCATTACAGGAAGTAAACAAGAATATTATGCATACGGATATCCTCCTCAAAAGGAGGAAGATGAAAGGTCAAAGACCTGGTATGCAAGGCCAGTAACAGTACAAGTCTGATAGAGACAACTGGCGGTAGACCATAAAACAGTGGGTAACACTGTCTTGCCTCTAGCAATCTCACCTCCAGGAGTAGGACAGCATGGTGCACTTCAAAAACCTCAAAAGATTAATAAAACAAATCAACCTTCCATCATTTATCAACCACCTATTGACTCCCAGACATTTATTGATGTTTTGGAAAATCCTATTCTCCCTTGAGGGTCAACACTGACCATTTTGGGAAACCCTGGTGAAAAGTAAGGGGATATCTCTCTGGCCTGGTTCACACCTGGGCGTTTTGTAGCGCGTTCGAACGCTCTGCAAAACGCTCAAACACAGAAATCCCATTATTTCCTATTGGTATGGTTCACACCTGGGCGTATTTCAGGCCGTCTGAACGCGCTACAAAACGGCCTATGCCCAAAGAAGTACATGTACTTCTTTGGGCCGTTTTGGTCTCGCGTTTCCATTGGGATACAGCCAAGTTGCCCTCGGAAACGTGCGTTTGTCGCTTTTACCGCGAATCGCGGTAAAAACGCGTGTTGCGAAACGCGCGACAAACGCGCATATTCAATACGCCTAGGTGTGAACCCAGCCTTAGGCCCCATTCACACTGCGCGATTCGCAAATCGCGCAAATGCTTGCATTGAGCAAGCTAGAATCGCGGCAAAATCCACACAAGAACCACCAATTGGTAAAATACCCAGTGGCAGAAGATGAAAATCGCCATGTAGTTGAGCCCTAAACAATTCCAAGGCATCGTTTTGTGCAAACAAATTTAAATGATGCATTCATCTGTCTAAAAAGTAGAAAGATTTCTTATCAAAGAAATACAAAAACACAGTTCTGGCATTGTGCAATTACATAATAGCAACATTTGATGTAAGGGACTAGGAAATCTGATTACCTGGTGCAGTGCTATAATTGTATGTTTATGATAATGTATTAAATCATTTGAACAGGACAGTTTCAACATCAAAACATGTTTTACAGATTGTGAAATCACCCAAAGGACAAATGAGGTAAATAAATGAACTCGGGTTCTTGTTTATATCCTTTCCTTATCTTAATTAATAGTAGCATTATGAGGCTTAAACAATTTTGGTGTCTCACTGTCTGCATTCAAGAGGGAGATAAATCTATTTATTGTTTTCTATCACTGGGACCTGGGCTGATTTACAACTGATTATAAATCTTTTGTTTTATTATTACCGTCACACCAATATAAGGCTGTCATCTTTCTTGCTTATTCTCTTCTTATGGAGTAAAAAAATGCAACATGCATGAAAGCACCCTTTAGCTATACAGTGTTTTATTTCAAAATTCATGAAATCATTTTACACTTTATTTAATTTATTATCATGAAATCTGACTTTGGGTACATTAATGTAGATAAATTATTAAATCGGCCTTTTAGTGGGAGTGATAAGAACTGTGCTGTAAACTGATGAGAGAGTTGAGTTGAGGTTGAGGGGGGCATTAGCAGCATGGCAATGTAACATTTATCAGCCAGAGTCAGTGAATGACAAGAGTCTATACATTACTGACCTATCAGATTCCATGCTTCATTTTCCTAGAGAAAAAAAAACGGGTCACTATGGACAACACTATTCATGGTTAAATAGTTACATAGTATTTGAGGTTGGATAAACACACGGGTCCATCGTGTTCAACCTTTGTGAGTGTGTGTGTGTATGTATGTGAATACAAGTCTATGTGTGTTCCCGTCATTAAGAGTACCTGCACCCCTGCATGTTATGGTCTCTGAGGATGGTATCTAAATGATTTTTGAATGATTAGATAATCTCTGCTAATACCACTGCTTGTGGAAGAGAGTTCCACAATTGAACTGCTCTAACAGAAAAGAAGCCCCATTCTTTGTCCTCTTTCTTCTAGTTATTTATAAATAGTCCCCATAGTCTTCTGTCACTTGTCTTTTTATGTAAGCTGCCTATTGCAAATCAGATCTCAGTAAAAACCACAAACGCTATAGTTAATATCATTAAAAAATATATATAAATGTAATAAGTATGCCGTTCTAAGTATATGGAAAAAATCTATGGAATAATATACAATTCATATGAACAAAGAATATAACAATCAGGACCAATGATTGCTGTAATGTGCTTCAAAATTGTGAGACAATAGCAAAAAACATGTTGCCGATCCAGAGGTAAATACATAAAAAAATCCATATATAATAAAGTCACACTTTACATACACAGTCCAATCTTGGTGATCGTGAACAATCCAACCAAAGGTGATCTCCTTTCAGGTGCTCACTGTATATACACCACATGGCTAGACCTTTTATTCTAAAGTCTTAATAAAAGGTGAACAGTTTTCCATGTGGTGTACACACAGTGAGCACATGAGAGTGATTTAACAGAGATCACCTTTGGTTGGATTGTTCATGATCACCAAGATTGGACTGTGTATGTGGAATGTCACTTTGTATATGTATTTTTTATGTATTTTTCTCTGGATTGGCAACACGTTTTTGTGCTATTGTCTCACAATTTTGCAGCACAATATTGCAATCATTGGTCACAATTGTTATGGTTTTTGTGTTAACATGAATTGTATAATATTTGACACATTTGGATGCAGCTGCTTGGCCATGGAAACCCATTCCATGAAACTCTCTGCGCACTGTTGTTATGGCTTCTCCTCCAACATCAGTACCTGACCTCACAAATGTGCTTCTGGAAGAATGGTCGAACATTCCCATAGCCTTTCCAGAAGAGTTGAAGCTGTTATAGCTGCAAAGGATGGGCCAACTCAATATTGAACCCTACGGACTTAGACTGGGATGCCATTAAAGTTCATGTGCGTGTAAAGGCAGGCATCCCAATACTTTTGGCAATATATTGTGCGTGTATATATACATTGCCAAGTGTATACCGTTGGGTAATAAAAGTAAAAGATCACAAACAAAGCCTGTATGGCTAAATAAAAATGTAAAGCATCACATAAAGGAAAAGCGAGTGGCATTTATAAAATATAAGATAGAGGGGACGGCATTGGCATTCCATAACTACAAAGAATGTAATAAAAGATGTAAACTAGTAATACCGGCAGCTAAAATAGACTGCGAAAAGCATATTGACACAGTTAGTAAACAAAAAAAAAAAAAAAAATTTCTACCAATACATAAACAGTAAAAAGGGGAGAAAGGAGCAGATAGGCCCAATAAAGGACGAAAGCGGGAAGTTAGTCACAAATGACAAGGAGAGGGCCGAGGTGCTGAACACTTTTTTCTCCTCAGTATACACTCAGGAGGGAAACGGGTTTGACGTCCATGATAAAACACATAGTTCATCACAAAATATACCCAAGTGGTTGACGGAAACCGGGATACAACAAAGACTTAATCTACTTAATGCAAATAAAGCATTGGGACCAGATAACCTGCACCCCAAGATACTTAAGGAACTAAGCGAGGTTATAACAAGACCGTTATTCCTCATTTTTAAGGACTCTCTAATGACTGGTAGAGTTCCAAGTGACTGGCGGAGGGCTACGGTAGTTCCAATATTCAAAAAGGGGGCAAGATGCCAACCTGGGAACTACAGACCAGTTAGTCTTACATCGGTAGTTTGTAAACTGTTAGAGGGAATGATTAAGGACTATTTGGTAGAATTTGTTCAGGATAATGGTATAGTTAATGACAATCAGCATGGGTTTAGGAAAGACCGTTCCTGTCAGACTAACCTACTGACTTTTTACGAGGGGGTAAGTAGGGATCTGGATGGGGTGAGGTCTGTGGATGTGGTATATCTGGGTTTCTCAAAGGCTTTTGATACGGTACCTCCTAAAGGTCTATGGGCATAGATGAAAGGGTGTGTACATGGATAGAGAACTGGCTAAAGGAACGGGTACAGAGAGTATCAATAAATGGCACCCTTTCAGACTGGGCTAGTGTAATTAGCGGTGTGCCTCAAGGTTCTGTGCTGGGACCCATGCTATTCAACCTGTTTATTAACGACATCGGGGAGGGTGTAAACAGCGATATCTCAGTGTTTGCTGACGATACCAAAATTGGGAGGGTAATAGAAACGGACCAAGATAGTATAACATTGCAGGAGGACCTGGATAAAATAGTGGAGTGGGCAACTATGTGGCAGATGAGGTTTAATGTCGATAAATGCAAAGTTATGCACTTTGGGATTAAAAATAAGCAAATGGGTTATACCATAATGGGTATGCCGCGAGGGAAGTCGGAAATGGAGAAAGATTTGGGGGTCATTGTAGACCATAAACTGAATAATAGATTACAGTGCCAGGTTGCCGTAAGCAAAGCTAGTAGAATCCTGTCCTGCATCAAGAAGGGAATGTTTTGCAGGGACAAGCCTATAATTTTGCCACTTTACACATCACTGGTTCGGCCTCACCTGGAGTATGCGGTCCAGTTTTGGGCACCAGTACACAGAAAGGATGTCCTTGAGCTGGAGAGAGTCCAGCAGAAGGCAACCAAACTCATCAAGGGGGTGGAGGACCAGAACTATGAGACAAGGCTACTAAATTTAAATATGTTCACGCTGGAAGTAAGCAGATTAAGGGGGGATATGATTTTCATGTACAAGATGTTCAATGTAATAGCAATATTAGCAACAAACTCTTTAAGATTAATTCCGTAACAAAGACTACAGGCCACCACCTAAAATTGGTAGAAATAAAATTCATACACAAGGGGCGAAGGGGGTTCTTCTCAGTTTGAGCGGTTAGGGTCTGGATCTCTCTGCCACAAGCAGTGATTTCAGCAAATAGTGTGGAATCATTCAAGAAGCTTTTGGACGATTTCCTTAGAGACCGTAAAGTACAGGGGTACAGGTACTCTTAAGAATGAGATGACTCAGGGACCTATACACACACACACAATAGGTTGGACTTGATGGACTTATGTCTTTATTCAACCTCAAATACTATGTAACTATGTAACAGTTGCCATGACCACACTTCAAACTTGATGGCTCCACTACTTGTGTCAGGGAGTGTGCAGGACTGGGAAGTTGAGACTGGTATTGGTATTGTAATGTTTTACTTTTTCATGAACATCCAATCAAATACATTAGGAATAGCCATGTTTTACAGGTGTCCACACTATGTTTAATGTCAGATGAGTGCTTCATACAAAATTTATTTTTAAAGGTCAATTGAGTCAGTAGGGGCCAGTGAGCTACAAATGTTATATTGTAAAAATAATGCAGTTAGGAGGTGATGCTTTAAAAAATGCTGAGTAACAAATTATTTAATATTTTGGCTCAGATAAAAGCAATTTACGATTAGTCAATATAAATGTGCATTTACCTACTGCAGCATTTTCCATTTTCAAAATGATCCAAAGGGAAGTAGTCATTACCAGCCTGTAGTTCACTTTTCTTATTAAAGTGTAATAAATATGTCTTCTCATGTAGAATTTGGTTCTAAAATGAAATACAACTTTTTTAGACTGGCTTAAAGAATAACCACACCGTAAATGTTGTGTGAGTGTTCTGCTTTTCTGAAATGAATGTGTGATGACAGTTGTTGGAGTCATACTGTAAGTTGAGCCTCAACAATATTAGAAATGTTTTATGACTTGGGGATGTCAACATCCACAGACAGCCTTATGAGAAACCTAATTATAGCATAATATTATGTAGATAACATTTATGGATAAAAAGCAACGGTGGTTGAAAAGTACATTTGTTTTAAGATGCATATTATACCATTTTGTTAGCCGGCTCATTTTAAAATGTGTTTCACAGTACATTTTGTCAGGCAAATCCTTCTTTAACTGGACTATTGAAATGCATATTGTTTTAGATTCTAGCCCTATGGGATATGTCATACACTAACAGAATAATACCATTACTTCTTGAGAACAGGACAGTGGCCTTTTTGTTTGTGTGAAGGTCATTATTTTTTAAACAAAAGACAAGAATTTAGCCAATGGCATGAAGACAAAATGTTTAAAATGTTTTTATGGAAAAAGAATGTGGTGCAGTTGATTGGTGTTTCTCATGCTGGTGGGAAGAATGTTCTGTCATAAAATAAATTAAATTGTTTGGGTTTCAAGTACATCATTGTAAACCATTCTTAGGTCTGCCATGTAATTGTATGAGAGGATCATGAATGGTCACTAGTGAAGGTCAGCTGAAATTCTTCAAAGGCATTTCAGTTAACTGTTTGCAAGGCACTAAAGGTGCTGCTAATTTTAATCTAGGTGTGTGGATACACTCAATGTCAGGTTTACTTCCAAAAATGCATTTCTTGCTTAGAACTTAGCTGCATTTAAATCCATATGATTCATTGAAACTACATTGTATCGGCGAAAGTTTGTGGACACCTGAGTTTTTTGCGCATCCCATTAGAAAACCATGGCCAGTGATATAGAGTTGTCCCCCCACCCCCTCCTTGCAGCTTTAACAATCTCCACTATTCCCACTATTGTGGGAATTAGTACCTATTCAGCCAAAAGAGTATTTATGAGGTCAGACACTGATGATGAATGAGAAGACCTGGCTTGCAGTCCATTTTTTAAATCATCCCAAAAGTGTTTAATAAGGATGAGGTCAGGGCTCTGTGCAGGCCACTTGTGTTCTTCCACACCAAACGCATCAAGCCACGTCTTCACCAATCTGGCTCTGTGCAAAAAGACACAATCATACTGAAACAGAAATAGGCTTTACCTAAACTGTTGCCAAAAGATTGAAAGCACACAGTTGCTTAACATATCTTTGTATGATGTAGCATTTACAGCAAACTGCACTGTAAACATCTGAACCTAATATTTTGCAGGTGTTTCGCATACACTGGGCCATATAGTGTTTGTATGATGGTTGACTGTCTCGGGTGATTGTCAGTTCATATTTTAGGGTTTTCTTCTATGTAACAGGTGGTAAATTAATGAACCAATAAAACAGACTAACACATCTTGCAGTGATTATAGAGGCCATCAAAATATGACTTACTGAATTGGAAACTAGCAGTTGCTGTGAATATTTTTTTATTCCCATTGCTATTCCCTTCAAAGAATTCTACATCCGAAATCTTACATCCATGATATACCTAATTGGGCTTTCTCAAATTTTGTGGAATAAAAAGAATCCTGAATGTGTGGCCTCAGAAATAGTGTACATAGCCTTCAAACAAAATGCATACAAATGGCTTGCAATTGATATCAGTTTCAGATCAGGTTAAGGTCAGTTTTAAATCAGCTTGGTATGTGTATTAGATGAACTCACATTGATGTGCATGGAGTAAAGCATGTGTGGTGAAAGCACCAGAAAAATTTAAGTATAAGCGATTCTATTAGATCAAATTCAAACACTGTGTTCCACATCCATTACAAATGTCAACAGCAAAACTCAAATTCCTGTGTACACTAGTTCTTAAGTTTCTCGCAGTTTATGTTGCCACACAATGATGTCACAAGTATATAAAGTCAAACTCTGATATTTGGAAAAATTAAAAGTCAGCACATAGCATAGAAAACCTAGGTATATAAACATAGTACCAGCCTCATGTATCAAAACTACATTATTGCAGCCTTCAGTGTCTGTAAATGTCTTTAAGACATAACTCAACAAAATACACATAGACAAGTGCTTGGTTGTCATTCATGTAACTACTGTGTATTCTTCTATAACTACAAGCTTCACATTTTCTTTATTCAGTCATAGTAGCCTAACATGTCCAGATGTCATTGGTCTGTGACAATTTTCAATCTTTCCCCACCACTGTGCATATAGGAAATGTTGATTTATTTACTATTATTTAAACCCTTGCTTCTTCAGAGATGATATGTGGAACACATCAGTCTGCTCAACGTCACCAAAATTGAACAAAATGGCGACGGCTCAGGCATGGGTTATTTGTTACAGTGCCAGTAAACCTAGGAAACATCTGGATTTACAAATATAAGCTA
This sequence comes from Nanorana parkeri, assembly GCF_000935625.1. Lineage (NCBI taxonomy): Eukaryota > Metazoa > Chordata > Amphibia > Anura > Dicroglossidae > Nanorana > Nanorana parkeri. The sequence goes on from NW_017306474.1 coordinate 1,111,639, forward strand.
TTAATATCATTCTTCTATAGCTAGAGAGAACATGTTATACTATATGGTATATTAGAGGGCAAGAGCACTAGGTATGGATTATTATAGGGTGGAAGGGAGGGCATAGCAAGTAAACAACACTCACTTTCATGCCCCATTCCATCAAATAAAGCTAGTGTACTAAGCACTTCTTCTACCTAGTGCTATTGCCCCTGTCTGCCTCCGAGTGGCATCACAAGGTGGGTGCAGGGGGTGCAGCCAAGATGTCCGCCGGCTGCGTCAATAAGTCGTCAGCGCATACACGATGACGTCACGGCGGGGTGTCACCCGATCTCCGCTCCGGGTGACACCCGGACTCGGGCCGCTCCTGCTGCCTCCACACACATTAGATAAGAACCCTAGGCCTCTATATAAAATATGTGACACTTATGGCCAGTGGATTATGACTGTGTTCTGCCTTTCACTTTTGTCTTATATGAGAAAAAATATTTTAAAGCTTTGTAAGGGTCAAAGTGGGGAAACCAAAGCTACAAATCAGACACATTACTTATTTAGCTGTTAGTTTGCATTGTCATAAATATATTCTAAATTATGAATCAAATGCACAAACCTTCCATATGAATTCTTATGAATTGGCCAACATGTACTACTGTGCAGTGCAGTTGGAGCCATGTTTAGCAATAGACTTGGTAGCAAGGTGACCCCTCATGATACTTATTACCTCTTTTCTACTAATAACTTTGGCTATGAGTCCCATTCTTACCGTCCTGGCTAGATGGCAACCCTTCTTAGTAGGTCTCATTTAGAAATGGACAATTGTTAGCCTAGGTCTTGCATGGTCTATAAATATTTTTTTTTATCTATTAGAAACCTTATCAATGTTTTTTTTTCAATGTTCTACCTTGTCAGTGAAAAAGAGAACCTTGAGAATGCTGTATATAATGTGCAACTAGGATTGTTTAAGGTGCTGAATTGGCAGCAGTAGTGTGCCTACAAACTCCGCCTATGTAAATCAGGCCCTGAGTACAATAAAAAAAAGACTTTTATGTATTTGAAAAAAGTAAACACATTTTTCTATTTCCTTTTTTTTTTATACAATGAATCGGCAGTTTAAAGATTAAATACTCTGGCAGTGATCGTAGAACGTGGAATATAGATTTAGAAACCAAAAATCACAGAAACAAAACAGTGAGGTTAAGAATATCACACTCCTCTCACAAACATGTATCGTCATATTTTCACCACTGCTTTTAAAGCATGCGTTTACTTAGGCAATTGTATTGACAACACATGGTAAAAAAATAAATATATTACATTAAGCCATGAAATTACATTCATCCTGAGCTTGCTTTACTGTGCTAGAATGCCCATCAAAGACAAACAGTTTATTTTGGATATATACATATATAAGATAAAACTTTCTGCTCTTAGCAATACAAAAGGCATTTTTTTGTTTTTGGAAAAAACAGAACTGTCATGTGGCACTGGAAGCTAATACAGAACAGGCAGGCCATTAATCATGCTGCAATTATGTTGTCATGTTTGCTCTTCGGACATGATCAACTGAAGTGTTGTTGGCAGGACAGGATTCAGACCTGAGAGCTCCTGTTGTGGAATACACTAAACAGGACAAAAGAGGCTTATTAACAGAGAGTAAAACACAGGACATATCAAGTACATTATACATGTGCTTCAATGTTCAGGTCCCTCTGTGCTGTGCAAATTTCTTAACTTACCCCAAGAAACAAGGGAGATAAACCATTTTGTGAAATTGACATTTCAACTGAGACACGTTCATAAAAACCCTTGGAAAAGAGGCTTAAATGTCTGTACGATGCATATGAATCACATTATATTGCAGACTCGACCATTATGTAAGAATATTATTATACTGAAAATTATACTGAAAGTAATTTTTGGACAGGTTTAGTACAGTGATTGCTTGGAATGTTTCAGTGGTGGGTTTTTAAGTTAATGATTCACGTGGTGAGGTCACTGTATGGTGATAGAAAATATTGTGGGTGGGCAACTTTTACATATTTTCCCTTTTCAATATATACAAAATAGTTTTAGATCTTGTGTTTACTTTCAAAACTACGAAAGGTTCCCGTTCTTGAAAGTCGACGCATAGACATAGTGTCTCCTCTACTTTCAGGCCTGGATGACTTACTCCTTTGGAATGGATTTCTAAGGCTTGAAGAAGTACGCTGGCTATCAAGTTTATCACTTATTGAATAGCTCTTCTTTGTGTGCCCGTACATTGTGCTGGGTTCTTCTGCAGAGTAACTGTTTGCTCTTTCAATCTTTGGGAATGTTAAATTGTTGAAGATCGTTCTTGATGATGAACTTTCTTGGGAAGCTGAGCATTTGTTTTTACCATCTGCACCAGGATCCTCATTGTCTGAGCTTGGATGACTAAGTTCAGCTTCTCTCTCTGGATGGCAGCAGCTAAGGTCTTCTACTTTTTCTCGAACAAAGCCTGGAGATGTGGACCTTTCAGCAGTTGCTTGGGGTGTATTGTTAACACACCTGGTATCTATACAGTCTGTTATGCTTGTATATTCTGCAGTCTTTACTGCTACACCAAGATTGCTATAATAACTTCTAGAGGGAGAAAATATAAAACTCTGTGATTTTACTATAGGCGTTTCTTCTAGGATGAAAGGAGCTGTAGCTAGAAAGCGACTGCTCTTAGAACGTTCTAGTGTATGATACATTGGGGGGTCTGTATCCCAGGGATTTTGGCCACGTGGCATACTTGTGTTTTCTGAAAGATATCCAAGGGTGTCTGTTGTTGTGCCTTCCTCATAACTAGGATTTCTGCTGCAGCCTTTCCCCCCACAGTGAGTGGAAGAACTACAGCCCCGACTTATAAAAGCTGAATCTGCCAAGTGATCACTGCAGCCTACATTCATTGAGCTTTCTCCACAGTCTATGCCAAACTGTGCCTCATCCATAGCTGAAACATATATGTCTATGCAAGAAGAGGGCCTCCTTGAGTCTGGAGCTACTGACAAAGAATTTAGTGGGGAAGGGGGAGGTTTTATATCCTTAGATATAGAGTGGGAGCTTATCGCACGGTGTAGGCTTAAAGTATTTTCCTTAAAGAAACCATCAAATTTTTCTAACCCGTTTCTGTCCTTTAAATTTGTTGCATAAAATGACTGACTTCTCATTCGAGGCATAAGGGTGGGTGATGTGGGGGACAATGGTTCTTCACCAACAGGGTCTATAATTTCATGCAGTTTATAGGCATTGCCTTCTTGACTATTAAAGCTGCTTTGTCTAACTATATAAGCAGCATCAGTACAATCTGAGGAGGTTCTAGACCTTGTTTTATTGTTCTCTACTCTTTCCACTCCTGTGAGTTTTTCTAGTGCTGTAGTCATTCTTCCCAGCATCTCCTCAAGCTGAGCAAGTCTTATATCTACTGTTTGAAGAGATGCCTTCATGAAATGTTCCCTTTCATTGACCTCTTCAAGGCGCATAGCCATATTTTCCACTCTGAAAAAGAAAACAGCATATGTATAACTTTCTTTTAAGCACTACAGTATATGAAACTGTATTTGTTTGACAAGATGCTATTTTTTAAAAAGAAATTCATTTTTTTCTTTTTTACTTATAGTCGCTGGTACATAAACTAGCTTGCTAGATTTTTATATGTGGATATACATTCAACCTTATTAGTTAAGTATTTTTTTTGTATTTAAATCTGTTAAGTGTAGCACAGACCCTGTGTCATCCCTTAGATAGAGAGCCCAAAATTTATTTTGTACTTCCGCATAGGGATGCACCGAAATTCAGGCCGCCGAAACATATTGGCCGAACATTTTTCTGCTGAAATAGTGGTCTATCCCTGCTTTCTCTCCTCCTTGCTGGGCGCTGCTTTGTGTCCCAGTGGGGAGGAGAGAAACTGTCATGTCACAGGGAGCCGAGCGGCGCGGGAGGAGAGCCCTGTGAGCGGCCGTCGTCTCTCCTCCCCTACCACTCAGCCTCCTGTGACAGATCAGGAGAGCGGCAGTCTGGGGGCGGTGGCAGCTGTCAGCCGCGACAGGAGACTGGGCCGTGGTGCAGGGGAGGAGTCAGCTGTCAGCTCAAACTCTCCTCCCACACCACTCACCCAGCCTCCTGTGACAGCCCATCCAGGAAGGAGAGTGGGAATAAACTCAGTGATTGCTGAGTGTTTTTAAATAATTGAGGACAGAGTATATTTACTGTGCCACCAATTATGAATGAATGGGAAGTGATCAACATTACTTCATGTTCATTCATGATTGTGGATATAGTAAACATACTCTGTCCTCAAGTTATGAATCAACAGAAACACTCAGTATAGAGGCTTCCTGCTCATTTCTAACAGGGGCTGCAGAAAAAGAGATTGGGGACTTTGTGTCCTCAATCTCCTTTTCTTTTTAAAAGGGAAATATCAGGGGTAATGAGAGAAACACAATCCTCAAATTTCAGTCCAGGCTCTCTATAAGGACAGATCACTGTGAAGGAGCTCAGAAAAACTTTGAATCAGCCATGTTGCCTGCTACAACAATACATCTAAAAGGTAAAAAACATTTAAAAAAATATTTTTCAGTATGCTGTGTAAATACACATAGCAAACAAATTTGACTGCAAAAGTGGAAATACACTTTAAGAGGCATGCAGTCTCCACAAGGAACAAGTACTAAAAAGCTGTCCTTACGGCAGACAGAATTGTAAGATAGGCATTGGTCAAGGCAGACAGTTTCATAGGACAGCCATAAGGTGAGGCAAGAGGCACTTAGACATACAGTACTTGCACGCCCAGCGCTACAGTAAGGCAGCTCAAGCGGCCGCCTGAGGGCGCTGAAGGGGTGAGGGCGGAAAAATCCTAGTGGTAAATGGCCACCGCTGTGGTATGGGGCTCCGAGCTGCGACCCCTGTGAGCTGGACCCCACCCCTAGGTTCCCTCTGACGGTCCTCTCTTTGAAGAACCCCTGAGCCTCTGATCCTGCACTGTGGATGTACCTGCCGTCCAGACTTGTGCGCCGTCAAAAAATGTGTTCCGTTTCGTTACGTTCCGTTTCGGAATATCCGTTATTTCGTATTTCGTAATTTGTGTCCGAAACTCAATTCGGATTCGTACGAAATACGAATTTTCGTTCGTTTCGGCACATTTTTGTAACTTTACGAACATTCGTTATGATGAAGTTAAAAAGCAAAAATACCTTTGTTAATATTGGAGTCGATGTGGTAGTGTTTTTTTTATCCGAAATACGAATTCCGTTAACGGATTTCGTATCCGAATTTCGTATTTCGGATAAAAAAAAAATACCATCAACTCCAATATAAATGTACTTTGCTTTTTAACTTCAATATAACGAATGTTCGTAACGGAACGAAAATACGTCAACGGAATTTTGGATTTCCTGCCTGTGTATTGTAATGCAACTGTCAGCTGCAGAAGAGAAAACCTCTGATTGGTCAACCAAACGAAATACGAATTCCGTTAACGGATTCCGTATCCGAATTTCGTATTTCGGATAAAAAAAAAACTACCATCAACTCCAGTATATTAACAAATGTTACTTCAATATAACGAATGTTTGTAACGAAACGAAATTCCGTCAACGGAATTTCGTATTTCCTGCCTGTGTATTGTAATGCAACCCTCAGCAGCAGCAGATCCGTATTTCGGATTAAAAAAAAAATCTTGTCATGTTGTTCAACCTCATTTACAGGGGTAATATAAGTTCCTCTTTCAAAGAAATTCGGATCCGAAATTCGTTAACGGAATTTCGTATTTCGGATATAATTCGGAAACTGCAATTCGGATGTCGGATGCTTCCGAATTTACGAATTTCAGGAAAATTCGTACGAATTTCGATTCGTAACGAAACGAATCGCACATGTCTACTGCCGTCTGACAGCCATGAAATGTCCCATCTGTGGACTCGTTAGGTGAGATTGTTGTCTCTCTCCCCCCTCTGTCTCCCGGTCCTGACCTGCAGCGTATGTTTGTTTTTTTAACCTCTCTCTGCCCCTCTGTCTCCCATTCCTGAGCTGCAACGTGTTTTTTTATTTTTTTAACTCTCCCACCCCCTTTGACTCTAGGTCCTGAGCTGCAGCATTTTTATGTGTGTTTTTTAACTCTCTCTCCCCACACTGGTTCCATCAGTATTAGGCCCCATTCACACCAGGGTGATTGTGGATCAGCGCGGTTTCCACGCTGATCGGGAAACCGCTGATTTCAAAAGGGAGGTTTTGGGAGTTTTTTTATTGCGTTTTAACGCAATTTAACGCTAAAACGCAATTAAAAATGCCCAAAACTGCGCTAACTAGCGCGGTTCAATTGAAAGCTGCATGGAAACCGCACTAATCAGCACTAAAAAAGGGTCAGTGAGTAGTTCGGGCGCGGGGCAGTTCGGATCTCACTGAGCTGCGCGGTCGCATGAACGGCCCCCATAGCAATGTATGGGATTGTTCATGTCGGCGGATCAGTGCGGCTGAACCGCCCTGATATGAACGGGAATTGTAGTCACCAGCACACCAATCCTTTTAAGATAGCAAAAGCTTCATTTATTGAAGTTTTTTGTCATATGACCAAACAATGATATGAACGGGGCCTCAATGGAGTGTGTGTCCAGTGGTGGATCCAGGGGGGAAAGGTAACAGAGCAATTGCCCCCTACAAGAAAATTGATGCACCCTCCACCGCTCTTAGGGCCACCATCAGGGGGGTATGGCCGATACACATGTGAGGGGCCCAGGCAGCCTGGGCTACTTACATGGGTATCGGCCATACCAGGGGCGGCATGGCAGAGGTGACAGTGGAGGAGGCCGGGCCCCAGCAGTGGCAGGTAGGTGGAGCTGCAGGGAAAGGCACCCTGACCAGCCCACCTGAGATCCTGCAGAGCCCACCACACAGTGTCTCGGGTGGGCTGTGCCGGATCTATGGTGTGCTCTGCAGGGTCACTCTCAGGTGGGCTGTGTGGGGTCTCAGCTATGTGTGGGGTCTATGGTGGGCTCTGCAGGATCTCAGGTATGCTCTGCGGGGCCTCAGGTGAGCCCAGAGCCCAGCGCGTTCCTGAGCCCAGCGCGTTCCTGAGCCCAGCGCGTTCCTGAGCCCAGATTACAATTCATATACTGCTCTGCATTGCTGTATAATATATTGATAGGAATTGTAGTCCCCCCTACAACCAGTCCTCTGTACAGAAACTAATGTGACTGGCTCAGTATTCTCTATACAGCACTGTGGTATATGTCAGAGCTATATAAATGTATAATAATAGTGTGTGACTGTGGGGGGACATTAGAGTGTAAGCTCCTCTGGTGCAGAGACCGCCAGAGGGAGGGGGGTTTGGGGCCAGTTTGTTCCTTAGGTCCTCCACTGTTTTTGCTGTTGATAATAAGTGCAGTACAGCACTTGGTACAGTCCCGCCCCCCCCTCCCCTGTAACTTGGTCCCTTCCTGTACATGTAGAAAGGGTTTTTTTCAGGAGGTGGTCCACCTGAGAGCCCACGCACAGTGCCCGCAGCCCACCTGAAAGCCTGCAGAGTGGACACAGCCCACCTGAAAACCCGCACAGTGCCCGCAGCCCACCTGACAGCCCAGTTTTTTTTTCATAGATGTGCTAGTGGATAGATGAGGGGCAGTTAGTGTTAGTGAATAGATAGTGCAGTTAGTGTTAGTGAATAGGTAGTGCAGTTAGTGTTAGTTTGGGGTCCTGCTCAACATATTTTGCGGTTCTCTGTACTGTTACAGTACTCTGTACTTTTTCTGTATAATGCTACATAGAATTTTGTGTTATGTCACCAGGGCAGGCGCTGCTAGGCAAAGTAGGCAGATCTGGAACATCGCAGGACAATTGAACCTGAATAAGTTGCAGTGCTGATAAATTCTAGCAGATGGCGTAAGTGTGCACTCTTAGACCAGTACACTCGGCTATAGCAGATATAAGCTATTAGTTACTGGAAAAGAAAATGATCATCTGTAATAATAGCCACTTTTAAGAAGCAATAGAAAACCACATGCTCACCTTTCTGCCGTGACTCTAATTCTTTCATCATTAGAAGAGTTAAACCTGTCATCTTTTTCTCGGAAATACTCTTCTATACACTGTTCTTCAAAATCATGTACTTTTTTTAGTTCATCTTCTGTTATAAATAACTCTGTAGAGGGATAAAGCACAAATAGAAAATTAGGTTGGTCTATAATAATCTTCTGCTACGCTGATAATGCCCATTTCATGCTGAACATGCTGCAAATAATGGAATATAGTACGTTTGCTATAAGGTCACAATATTTTTATTTTGTCCAGGAACAGGACAAAGGAATTTTGAACTAAATGACACTTTAGGTTAAATTCACAAACGCAAGGGTAAGTATGTTTATTTTAGCCACATGACTGTAATTTTCAAAGCACATCACACTCTAGTGAAAATAACTGTCACCGTTAAAAAACAATATGTATCCTTATCCTGGTGTGTTAGCGTTGTGAATTGAACCTTTTGCATTTTGGTCCTGTAAACAAAAATCAGTCAATATAAAAAAAAACTATAGCATGCAGAAATGTTACTTAACTGGCAAACAGGTTTTGTAACCTTTTACAAACCAGTGTACTTAGATAACAATGTTACATAAGAGCAATGCAAACATATATCCGGCATATATCCTTTTCAGCCAGGAAGCTTTATGTGAGTTACAGATTGTTATCATCCTTAGGGTGATATGTGGGTGTTCACATCTTTGTAGACTTGCTGCAGGTCACAAGTGCTTGTCAGCCTGGGTGAGCTGTGTGGTGTTGGTGGTGGTGATGGCTATGAATTTACATTTAGGCTGGGGTAAGGGGTACTTACATTCCAGTAATGTATTTGAAAGAGTGATAAATAGTGTGTGTGTCTAAGTATATATAGTATACTTTTTAAGCATTGATACTTTTTTAAATCAAGGAGCCCTTTAAAAGTTTTTAAAATATAGCAAAGACTTTTATTTTCAGCAGCCATAGTGTCTTCATATCTCATGATTTGCTAATCGTCTTTAAAAGATATTTGTAACATAACATTTATAATTGTGTTAATAGATCTGAAATTCATCATTCTTTTTAAAAAATAGGAGGCAATTAGTTTTCTTTGGTTTGGGGTTGTTGACAGTGGTGGGCCTACCTGCACACTGTTTGTGCACTGTCCTACAGAAAAAAAGCTACCAATGGACACTATACTCTAATCACCACAGAAGGGATGTAAATGTACTGTCTCTACACTGGTACAGAAGTTGCCTATCTTGTCTACCAACACAGCAAGACTGTGTGGACAGCCACTGTGGGAATCTATTTTTTAGTTAAATGCTGCTGCATTCACCTATCAAATATCTGCATGGTACTGTTGGTGTCGCTAACTTTCAGCGCCCAGGACACATGACCCTGGTCTGAAACCTGTATCTTGCATAGATTTACATGGGGACTAGCAAGCATGGGATCTGAAACCCATAGATACAGAGATTTTTGGTGTGCTTAGGTATTAATTTGTTTGAGGTTTCAATATGTCTCTATAGTAGAGCTCTCCAAAGCTTGGACAAAGTTACAACAAGCAACAAGAGAGCACATGGGAACAAGCATGAGCATAAGAATAGATAAGAGATTAAGGCTAACAGTGTGGCTCAGTAGCAGGAGAATAAATGGATTACCAAATATTCAGGTGGAAACTAAGTCTTTCCTATGTCTAGTAGACCTAATTTTGCAAAGATGAACTGGAGACAGAGTTCCTATGCCAACCACTCTGGATTAGCAGTTAAGACAGAGCTGCTATGTCGGAAGAGTGAGGGTGACTCCTGGAGAGCAATACAAGGTTAAAGGCAGTAGTCAACGAATCAAATGCAAGCAGTTTGATCAAGAGTTATGCTACAAAACTATTTTGTTCAAAGAGCTGGGTGTTTTGCCAATAAGGCTAAAGATATAAAATAGCTGTAAATGAGCTGTAGCCAAGTAATGGACTGCCACCTCCTGAGGTGATTTTATGTTGTAGAAGCTTGTCAGTTCTGGTAGAATCTTCTTTAGAATTAAAAAGTTAATTGTATGGATAAAGTAATTCCAGTGTTGTCATGGCCATTCTCATAGATGACATGTAATTGCATCCCTACAGTTAATGCAGCTATTTAAAATGGTCCTTGCAATAAAATGCCATGCACACCATGCAGGAGCATATTTTGACAAAATTTGGGATCCTTAACTGCCTCAAGATCCCACAGGGAAGTCCAAGTGATGTCACCAGTGCCTAAATGAGCAGAACAAAAACCAGTTGTTTTTTTGCGTTTTTACATGCAGGTCTGCTTTAAGGCATTTTTATTTTAATTGCAATGTTCACAATTAGGTAGTCAATGAACAAAAAATTAACAATCTTCTGGACCCTTGAGCATTCATTGCTGTGTTGGATGTGTGATCTCTAGGGGCTCCTATTCTATATTAGACACAGAATTACTCTCTTTAACCCTTGCCAGAAGTGTACTAGAGTATTTGTTGGGTAGTGCAAGCTCCTATGGATTGGTCTGCACACATTTAAACCTTTACACATTTTCCCTCTCATCTATGGTATTGGAATAAATCACATTTGATATTTTATCCTGGGGGTCTGCAACCTGATTTGGCTTGGGTGATCCATGCGAACGTCAGTGTTTTAGTTATATGGAGACGTAAGGAAAACTGTTACTCTGGCTTTTTGCTCAAAAATAAAATGGATAGTCTTCAGAGACATACAGAGGTAGTATATATCCATGTTCTTGTTTGATCATAATATTTATTGTATATGTTGCCCTAGTAAAACCTGATCATGGTGTACACTAAGTAGCACAGACAGCTTCACGGAAGAGTGAAGACAAGGTCAGAATGACAATTAACTGAGAGATTTTCTCTGACTGTGCCATGTGTGACACCTGGCACTCAGATCCTGCACAAACATAATCCCCTGACATAGAAAAGGGATTCTTCATGTTTGGAGATTATTCAATTTACTGATGTATGATGACACATGATTAAAGCTACCTTCTCTTCTATCCTCTTATTTTATTACACAATTTGTCTATTATTCTATAGTAATATTACTTTGCCAGGGAGTGCCGACAAGCACATGCTGTTCTAAATGCAGTAAAAGAAACAAGTTAAAATAATAGAAAGCTTACAGTACACATTTGCCTTTTGATTTTAAGAGGTGACATTAGAATACTGTATATAATTTTAACTTATGATTTTTATCTGATGGTCTGTTTGAAAGGAAACTATAATGTATGTTCAGTGATTTCAAATTTTTGGTTATTGTTGTAACGTGTGGACACTGGATTTGTAAATAACTTACATATACATAAAAATGACAGCCTCAGAACATGTAAGCAATGTAAGCAGTATCTCCGTCGTAATAGATACACTTTACTTTTTGATATTAACCGTTGTTTTAGTGAAATGTGTCTTTCAAAATATCATTAACATGTAACATGTGATCACACATTTTTCGCCTTAGTGGTCTGCGAAAGGCTAATTAGTAGTGATTTCATAGAAGGCTTACATTTAGGTACCTGGAGTTCAATTGTCTATAACAGCCATTTCTTCTTATTCTACTGTATTACAAGACACACTTCTCAGCAAACCCGGTGCTAGAAGTGCTTCCTCCAATAGCATATATATTTGGGTTTGTGTACACAGTTAAAAGTCAAAAGCAGCATGCTTTTAGGATAAATGGCTTGCATTTAAAATGCCATTTGCTTGCTTTTGAGTTGCTTTTTTAGCTTGCATTTATTTTGGTTTATAATGGGAAGCTGGGGGGAGTTTAAATGCAGCAGAATAGGACTGACAAAATGGATGGCGTTTACCAGTAAAAAAATTTAATCTTTTACATTTACAATACAATCTGATGTTTGTTTCCGAGGATGCACGATAAAGGGAGATGTTGTCCACATCTGGTGGACATGCCCAGAATTGGGAAGATTTTGGTCTAAAGTGTTTCAGCTAACCTGTGATCTTTTTTCGACAAACATTGAAAAAGACCCTTGGCTGGCATTATTTTTTTTTAGCATGTAGTATTTATTGAAGTTTCAAAGGATACAGTACACGATGCGAAAGAATAAAACAATGTAGGAGGTGCCAAAAACAGAACAGTAAGGGTTTTACATGCCCCAAAGTTTCTTCCGATCAATAACAGTCTGGTCATGTAGATAGGGGGTCAGATATGCGGCAGACCTCACCAACCTTATTATACATCTATATTAACAGTAATAGTGCAATCAAATAATCCAAACCACAACACTTAATGGTCAACAAAAGTGAACATCCTTAACAGAAAGGGAAAGAGAGAGAAAGAGAAAGAAAAACTGCGTTTGACATGCCACGGAATGAGAGCAGAAAATGTATAGGCTACATTGTCATTACCTGTACGAGGTGTCATATCAACTAAGCTTTAATCGGATTCTACCAGGGTCCTGTGGGACAAGATTTTCGTCAAGGGGCTAAGGGCCTACTGTAAGGGTCAGTGTAAAGGGAGTAAGTAATGGGCATGACAAGAAGGGAATGTCCTCAGACCGATCTCCCCATATTAAATCCTAAGCTAATATTTCCCAGGTGTGTCTATAACACGTCCAATCCTCCTAAGGAATTTGAGAGTTTGGCTGTAAGGTACCATTTGGAATGTTGGAAGCACCGCATGAGATCTTGGAGTTGGGAGGGAGGGAGGGTCTTGAGCAGGAAGGAGGACCATGTGGAGGCTGGCATTATTACATCTTAAATCGCCCCTTATAACAAACTCCCAACATAAGCTTATGACCTACGTAATGCTAGCAGCTAAACAGACAATTGCCTGCGCATGGAAAAAAATATTTGTGCCTTTTAGGGAGGTTAAAGGTAGAATGGATTCTTTTTTCCTTAATTAAAAATTAACCAGCATTTTGTTGGACACTCATAGGAAATTTGAGAGGACGTGGCAACCCTGGATCGCCTACGCCCATCCATCACTCTCAGAAGAGAGTGTGACCCTATTGTAGGGGCAGTACGCCTTTAAATATTATGAATTAGCTAAAATTGATATGGGACCCTGATATTAATGGTAAACCTAGATTACCTAATATATATTGAATCTTGGTGTTTTTTCCCCCTTTTTTTGCTTCTTTTTTTTTCTCTTCTTTTTATTATTATGTTGTTTTTGTGATATTATGTTGGTAATATTTAGATACAAATGGCCCGGGGGGAGATTGGAGTATCCTCCCTCCGAGGTCACTAAAGTTACTGTATAAAATGTATGTAAACGGTGTTATTTTTTATGTAGCTACAAAATAAAAAAAATTCAAAGGAAAATGTAATCTTTTTGTCAAGTGTTTGTCAAGCCAAAAGAACCCCTGTCAGATTTTCACTACTATCCGGGGTTCCGTTTGAGAGATTTACCCTCACTTGCTGTCCTGCTGGCAATGTTTTACCACGTAGGACAGCAATACAAAAGCTTTTCTTTACTAAAATGGGAGAAGGCTGGAATCCCGGTCAGATTTTTATTTCTGCCTGTTTACCTGTTTCAAATGTTTATTTACTTACTGTCTGGTGAAACTGTTATCAGGAAGTAGGGGTACATTTCTCTACTGGAACCCAGGATAACAGTAAGAACCAGACAGGGCTTCTAACCTTTCCCAACTATATTCAAAACTGGAAAAAAAAATTTGGCTTTGTCATATACCCTAATCGTTAGAAGGGTGGGGAAACTAGAACAACACATTCCTTCCCTATCGGATTCCTATGCAGCATTTTATTTGCACATCCAAGGCGCACGTTAAAGTAAGATTTCTATCTAGGTTCATCTAAAGATTATTATTTCAGATTCCTACTTTTAAAACAATATAGTTTACCAAGTGATGACTTATCTGCCTAGATAAGGGCAAGGGACGCCAGTGAGTTTTGGTAGCAGATTCCAATGCAAACACCTTTTAATGCAGCTATTCAGATAGAACAGGGGTAGGCAACCTTTGGTCATTTTGGTTTTCTTGCCAACAAGTGTGGCTTTACTTAAAATTCAGCCAAGAACCACTTGCAGTGAAAACAAGTAAAAAGAGCTACTGGTTTATGAAACATGTCCTGAGGCAAATTAATCATATTTTACAGTATATTACCTAAAGGGTTGTTCACTGCTGCTATTATACCATATACTTTTACAACCAACATTCCTGTTTACCCAGAGTTAGTGCACAGTGAGATGTACAACACAGCTGTGCTTCTGAAAAATTACAAGGTCATATTTAAGGATACAGACTTCAAGTTACATGTAAATACTGGACTTTAAAACAATTACAATGGAAGTTGTATAGTAATCTGTAAATAGTTCTCTCGTTTTTGCAATGCAAATGGAAGGTGCGCTTTCCTGTCAGCTCCCCACTGCCCCAGGAAACTCCTCTGGGGAAATCCACTTCAGGAATACATTTTTCATACACAACATATAAAGGATGTAGGATAGTGCTTTTCATCTTCAGTTGTTAAAGTGAACTTTTCCATTCTGTAAGCATGTGAAAATATTGGTTTATGTGTAATCCTCTCTATAAGCTGTGGGCTGTAATTGGCATGCTGACTTTCTTTATGCTGTATGAGAGGCAAGATGGCGGTGAACAATAAGAGAAAAACTGGGCCTTAGGGGACAGACAGGAGGACGGACTTAACCAATAAGTTGTTTATAAGCTGAATAATTCATACTTGGCAAGGGTTTCTTCAAACACTGGCAAAGGAAAGGGCTGTTTTAAGTACCACAAACAAGTCCTGTGTTCAGCATCTGTTACCGATAAGGAACCTATGGGACCTAAGACCCAAGGGGAGGGACTGCAGAGAATTTTACTTTAGCACTCTACTTTGACAAGTTAAAATTGATCTAAACTAGGGATGCACCGATACAGATTTATCGGTATCAAGTGCCAGTATCAATTATTTTTTATTTGGTAATCGCTGATACCGAATACCGGAAGTCCCATTAAGGAAGCCGGGGGCATGTAATGACTCTCCACCCAGCTTCCTGATTAGCCAGGAAGCCGGGCAGCATGTAACGACTTGCCGCCCAGGTTCCCGATTAGCCAGTAAGCCGTCTCCAATGCTCCCTTGTCACTAGGTGGCTTTCTGGCCATTAGAAAGCCGGGGAGTGGGTAATGACTCGCCACCTGGCTTCCTGATTTGCCAGCTTCGGAAGTTTGCTAAAGCCTTGTGTATAATAAACAACTGCCTGTTGTTTTTCATAAAATACTGTTTCCACTCTTTTTTAATTCTGATTGCATCTTGGTGTTGCTGTTTTACTTTATCATTGGTTGCACATCATTACTGTGGACTGGCTGAGAACAGTGGACCATGCCTGTGCAATGTGTGTTGGCATAGCTGCTTGCTGTCTCCATCAGGTTTGCAAAGTGAAAAGAGTTGCAATGCCAAAGTACATTAGGGAGACAGTTCTCACCTCAAATCAGGAAGTGTCTTCACAAGGACCTTTGTGGCAGGATCACTAGGTATTATTTTAATATATTATATATTTAACATGCATATTATTTATTTAGACTGCAAG
>NW_017306474.1:1127156-1146695 GCF_000935625.1 Nanorana parkeri
GGGGGGGAGAAAAAAATCCTTTTCACTTTAAATGTCACTTTAATTAATAATAAAAATGTATCTTGTTTGTGTATCACTCTGTAGTTGTAGTTCCTCAAATCATCTCTGAAAGGGTGGCTACCTTTGTTACCCATGGTCCCTGTGTGTGTTGTAAAGTAGCCACAGGTCCAAGCTCGCTCCCGTGATAGACTTTAACTTCAATACCAATTAGTACACTTAGGGGGTTATTCACAAAGCTGCCAAAGGCAGCCGAGTGAATAACCCAGCCAAAGTGAAGTGAGCCGAATGCTGTTCGGCTATCCACTTCTGGCTTGTACAGCTGATTTCAGCCATACATCGGCTGCCTTCGGTCAGCCGAACATGCTCTGCCTCTGAATCAGCTGAGTCAAAGCTCCGGCAGCTCACTCACTGCCGTTCGCCCTATTCACATAGGGGCCAAACGTCAGTGAGTGAATCGGCTATTCTGCTCGGTAGCTCCGTAGTACCGAGCAGAAAAGAAAATAGTGAAGAAAAAAAGGTTAGGTTCACTCGAGCCGAAGCATATGCCTTTGGTTTGGCTGACCCGCTTGGCCGCCTTCAGTTGCTGTACGGGCTATAGTGAATAGCCCATACAGCAGCCCTTCGGTTCGAAGGGCTCCGGCGGCTGAAGAGAGCCAAAGGATCAGCAGAAGCTACATCTGGATCCTTCGGCTCCTTCGTGAATAACCCCGTAAATGTTGAGATAGTAGTCCATCACAGGAGCGAGCTGGGAGTGGTGGCTACTTTACAAAACACACAGGGATCATGGGAAACAAATGTAGCCACCCTCCAGAAGGAAAGAGAATGTCAGCATGAATTCAGAGATGATTTCAGCATCAACAGCTGAGTCATACACAAATAAGATACATTTTTGTTAATAGGTGGAGTACTTAAATGTATTTTTAAGATTTAACTCCTGCGTTTAGTGTCACTTTAAAGGCCTACTAGCAATGTTAAGGAGATGCGGTTGTGCCACGCCGTGGCTTGCTGTACTAAAAAAAAAAAAGTACTGCATGCGGTACCTTTTTTTGAGTGCACACCACAACAATCTGTGTGCCAGCTAGCCCCAAGTCATTTGGTGTGAATCCAGCCCTAATCTAGAAATATCGTTTGGCATAATATTGCGCTAGATAAGCTTAGTTTTGGGCTTCAAATTTAAATAACTTTCCAGTATCAATGTAAAGATAATAATTTTCCAGCTGTGCCAATGAGTCAAGGAAATCCTCTGGTATACTGAAAACTCAGCATCAAAAGATGTGCCAAGCTGCACTAGGACAACGTTAATTACTACACACTTTTTTCCATAGCAAATCTGCTCATCTGAGCTCATTTTAAATGGAAGTGTTTAAAACCCATCCTGTTTCCATGAATCACATAAGAATCCAGTCCAACCTGAAGGCTAGCTTCTCACATATGCGTTGCAGTAACGTGCTATAGAACACTTGCTTCAATGTGCGCTGCCACAAGGCACAGCACCTTGTACACCATGCATAGTGGTTCACTGTGTTACATAAAATGCTGCAAGGCCCTTTTGATCATTCATTGCTGTGTGTTGGCAGCCCATTCTTAATGAATGCACTGACTTAATAATCACACAGATCACAATAATGCGGAGAATATCACATGTGAACACATCGTAACAGATCAATATAGTGTGAAGGGGCCCATAAACAATATCAGCCTATTCAGAACCAGAGAATTTGACATGGTGTGATGTTAGAATCAGAAGGAGTCATGTGAATAGTGGCATATTGTATATACATGTATTGTCATACTCATAGTTTTCAAGTCGGATTGTTGTATACCTTTAAATCCATAATGGAGGGCTTGTCATTACAGACAGTGCCCATGGTACTGCAAGCTACTGGCCAGTTACAGGAAGGGGGAGATGGTTGTAAAACTCTAATAATTAATATTTTATGTCACAATGTTTCATTGATTTAGAGTTCTTTAGACAATTATTGTGGCTTTTTTTGCCATCATGCAGGATGAATGTGTTCATATAGAGTGCTATGTGCTTATACAGAATAAATATATTTTTTATAGTAAAAGCCTTACTTAATCCATAGTCTCTTTCTTCTTGGTCACTTTCATGTTTTCTCCAACGACAGCACAGGTGCTTACATATCATAGTGAAATGGCTAAAAATAATCAAAGGAGGAGGCAAGACAGGCCTTTCATGAAATGTCATTATCAACTGGTATCGCTGGAACTTCCAAACTTGGTTTGATATCGACTTGACTTCAAAGAATGTGTTGCTGGAAAGAGAAATATCAGAACCAGCTGAAATGATTACTTATTTACCAAGACCATACATTCAGAAACTATTGGGACATTTACAACTGTACTCAGAGATCAATTACCAACTTATTTAAAAGTGCAAAAGAGAAATACATTACCTGATAACATCCAATCAGTTTTTTTTTATGAACATTAGATGAAAAGAATGACTGTTTGCTTGCTGTGGGCTACTGCACTTAGGATTTGGGTGATTTTTTTTTTCTTTTCAAGAAGGTTGTTACAATTTTTGTCCCACTTGCTAACATGTACACGTGAATAAATAAAGTAAACCACCAACCCAAACGTTTTTCATTTTTGTTTTGGATAGAGATTGAGTTAGAACCTATGCCTGGTTTTTATTGCTGTATGAGGCATCGTTAGTGAAATTTCCGCCCACATTCTGTTTTGATTACAATGTAATTCCCGAACAGGAAGTAAGGAAAAATCTGCAATGGGAACAGAGCACTAAAAAGCTGAAAGGAGTTCTAGCCGTTCCCACTCTACTAGAAAAAAAAGTTTTTATTTGTTGTCTTTGTCTCTGTTGGAGATTTCCCCTAATTTCCTGTCTTGATGACAACATTATAATTAGGACAGGAAGTGACAGGAAATCTTCCAAACTAAGTCCTGGACAGCAATGCAAACCCAACACATGTTCCAATCCTTCACCACTTTCTCCAAAGCTAAAAAAGTTCTGTTTGAAAATACTTTGTGAAGGAAATGTTTTGAGAAAAATATGAAGTGGAGCTCCTTCTGAAAATGCTAGTTGCCTGGTTGTCATGTTGATTCTTTGGCTCAAGGGCTTTCAGAGATGGCCAGGTGACACATATCTTTTGTGCGTCAATTAAAAATCGCCAGAGCATAGTCAATACTGCAAGGATACAATTTGGTTGTCCGTGCACAAATGATGCATCTGCATACATCCATAACCTTTAATATATCAAGCCAAAAGAAAAGGAAATCAAATTATGTCCTATTTTACCATTGGGATTGAGCTCTGTGTACACTAATCATGAAGAGTTATTGCAATAAATCAATGCCAAAAAAAAAATACATTAAAATACCTTCTTAAAACTTAAAAGCAAATATGCATACCAAACAGTGGCATAACTAAAGCTATAACAGCTATGGGGCCCAAGGGTGGGAACAAGGACCCACTAGGGAGGTTGTCTGATGTCTCCATTCCAGAAGAGCCTAAGTCAGATGCACAGGATCATGCTTTGGAATTTTGCTGTTGCTAGTCACAGATCTCCTTTGCATTCCCCCTATCTGTGAGTTTTTGTATTGTTGTATGGTTTGTATTGTTTACAGAGTAATTGTGCATAAAAACACTAACAATTATTTAATATTATAATATTAAAATAATATACATATTTTTCTCATACTACTGCACCATACTACTACAGCACACTGTTAAGTACTTGCTGGCTGGGGTGGTAAAAGGGGTGGGAAGGCTTAGAAATTATACTAAAGCCCGAAGATGTTTTATTCAGATAAGGATCAGTTGAGGCTGACCAGCTAGCTGGAGAATCGAGACAATTATTTTGGGGTTTTATGGATTATAGTTGGGATCCTGGAACCGGAGATTTCTAAGAGAATTGGGAGGGATGAAATCTCCATTCCTGGGTCGGAGCGCTAGTAGTGACCAGCACCCAATGATTGAGCACAACCCTTATGAAGAGGCTGCTGGCTGATGTTCAGGGTTCCAGCTGGCAGACAGAGGAGGTCTATATCCAAGACTTGGTAGGGCTCCATCCTGGAACCAGCCTCAGTGTGTGGGATACAGCCTATGTCACAGAAGTTTTGTAAAAGTGACAACCTGGAGTCAGCTGGACTTTGACAACTGTGATTTTGCTGAGACAAGTGAAGTTGTGTTAAAATGTTGGAGAAATCCCTGTGAGGAAAAATTTGTGTGAACTTTTAATAAAAGTGGGCAGGAAGCCCTAAAAAGAAGTTTGCAAGTGGACTATGTCCTTAATGCACTACCATTTGAAGCTAATTCTCACATGCTTTATACTACTCTATAACACTTAAACAAACTTTAAAAAAACAATTGATAGTAGAAATATGTACACAAGGATAACATTCAAAGTAGAACCGTAGACAGGTTATGAACATTCCACTACTTATATATTCTTAACAAGGAGGAAAAACGCCTTAACAAGCACCCTCAATGAGCTCTGTAGTTGCAGACACCAGGGAGTAATTAATTCTCAAAGTTGAGAATTTTTTTTGCTTTCCATCCTTAAATAGTTTTGCCCCCCCCTCTCCTGCCTGCAGTTAGTAATGTAAACACAGAGCAGGCGCACAGGAACAGTCCCAGCTTGAAGGACTTCACTGCATCTCCTCTCTTTAGGGATGAATTGGCCCACAGTGTCTGCAGCAACAGAGATCAGGGAGGGCTTGTTTTGAAACATATTTACTGCTTGTTAAAAATATATACACTGTACAGATGAAACTCGAATACTTAGAATATTGTGCAAAAGTTCATTTATTTCACTAATGCAACTTAAAAGGTGAAACTAATATATGAGATAGACTCATTACATGCAAAGCAAGATAGTTCAAGCCGCGATTTGTCATAATTGTGATGATTATGGCTTGCAGCTCATGAAAACCCCAAATCCACAATCTCAGAAGATTAGAATATTGTGAAAAGGTGCAATATTCTAGGCTCAAAGTGTCCCACTCTAATCAGCTAATTAAGCCAAAACACCTGCAAAGGGTTCCTGAGCCTTTAAATGGTCTCTCAGTCTGGTTCAGTAGGAATCACAATCATGGGAAAGACTGCTGACCTGACAGTTGTGCAGAAAACCATCATTGACACCCTCCGTAAGGAGGGAATGCCTCAAAAGGTAATTGCAAAAGAAGTTGGATGTTTTCCAAAGTGCTGTATCAAAGCACATTAATAGAAAGTTATATGGAAGGGAAAAGTGTGGAAGAAAAAGGTGCACAAGCAGCACCTGGATTTGGGGTTTTCATGAGCTGTAAGCCATAATCATCACAATTATGACAAATCACGGCTTGAACTATCTTGCTTTGCATGTAATGAGTCTATCTCATATATTAGTTTCACCTTTTAAGTTGCATTTGTGAAACTTTTGCACGATATTCTAATTATTCAAGTTTCACCTGTATATAGTTGAACATCCATAGTCTTGCCACAGTTCTAATTTAAGTATTAACATTTTTGTGGTTGGGGTACCTCTGAAGGTTTGGGAACAACCATCATTATATTGAGGTGCAGAATGCTACTGATAAAGTAATTCATGCATTTATTAATGTAATGTTAATTTTGATAAGAAAATAACAGGAAAATCATACATTGGGGCTTATTTATAAATGGGAACTAATCAGATACAGATTAATCATTATTTAATGCAGATTTGAAAACAAAAGTGGTGGTATGACATTTTGCTACAGCACTAATGACTCATTATGTTCCTGCTGACCCCATTATTGAAATGTACTGTATAGTTTAAGCATAATTGTTAGAAATGTTATTCCACTCGCACATGATTATGTTTTTGCATACTCTGCCAATTTTATTGCTACTTTACATCTGGGCTCAAAAACTCAGTGACAAACTTACTTGAACACTGCTATCAGGAGGTTTACCAGAAGAATATTAGCAACTAAGAGGTAACATGCCATGATTGCTGGCACTATCCATGCTCCAGTCTTGCATGGGGGATGCTGCACTAATTTGCCATCTTCTGTTGTCTCATTGTATCCACAGGGTGCTAGAAAAAATAGAAAGGTTTAGATTAATAACAAGAAACACATTTCTGGGCTAAAAAGTTTCAACCTCATAGCAAGGCTTGCATGCTTTGTTCATGCAGAATGGTCACTTCCAAAAAACAATAGTCACTGCCATCTGTCTAATGGTATGCATAACAAAGTAATCTAAATGCCAACATCAAATAAATGAGGATTTTCCCAGTTGATAGCAATCCATTTTGCAGCAAGCAGACTTTCATGCTTACTTGGGGGGGGGCCAGGATGCTGCATGTTTATTTCTAGGAAAACCTATTTTAGATTTCTATGTTACCTTAGTGTGACCTTTTATGGATGCATTGTCATATTTATGCCTTAAAGTAGAGTTAAACTCTTACTGAAAAAGGCCAGTACATCATTGCTCTGGACTGGATTCTTGATTGTAATAACAGGGAACCTTGCCAGCACAATATTTGTTGGCAGGACCACTAGTAGTCTCCACCAGGGAACATGTGACAGGGTGAAACTGCAGAAGAATAAATGGAAGAAGGTTGTCACCCAGTAACAGAGAGTGCCTGAAGAACGATCTTCATGGCAGGAACACCATGTATTTTTAATTAAGATAACCTAAGCTGTAGATTTAAATCACATACCTTGCCAAATGGTAAAATATCTGAAACCAGTGTTTGCCAGTTGTGTACAAGAAGTTGTATTTAGCTGTATATTTAGTAGTATTTTTGGTATTATTATTGGTCATCTCCATCTGCAGTCAACAGCATTGGCTTTAACCACTTGTCATCTCTCAGAGACCCTAGTGGGGTGATTTTTCTGCACAAAGTTATTATATTAAGGGTGTTGGTGTTGATGAGCTTCTGTTCACTTCAAGTGGGGTTTGCATTCCCATACAAGTCTATGAGAATTGAAAACCGCTTGAAGCAGGTCAAATGCAGGTCAGAGTGATGTCAAATGCAGCTGGCAAAACTGATCAAAACTGATGTCAACTGATGCCATTAACACAAGTCGAAAGGGCCTTGACAAAGGCCTTGAAGTCAGCTGGTGATATAACATTGCTGCAACCCTGAAGAACTGAAATGTCAGGTTTGAGTTAATGTAGCCTTTTAAATGGAACTCCAGGTTTTATTCAGCTTTTTTAAATATGCTGCCTTGCACCTTTAAAAATATATTTTTTAAAAACCTGCTTTTGTTTATTAACTACTTTATATCTGGTACTGTCCCTCACAGATTTACAGCTTCAATGTCAAGCAATGGTCGTCTTCTGGGTTCAATGACTGCCAGTGTCTTCCAGCCGCGTTCTGTGAGCTTAAAATGCGTCATCACGTAGCCTGGAGCCACAGTGCTCCTTGACTTTGCAATGCTCATACGTTAGCCTAGGAAGATGGATCACCCACCACCAGGAAAGAAGAGAAATACTCTGAAGACTACTTAAAAAAAAAATCCAAAGGGGTCCAGGGAAAGGGAAATAAATTTCACTTTCATTCCTAAGCAGAAGTAAAACCTCAGTATTGGTGGATGAAGTATGGTATGGTTTCTCCTTACATTGCAGTCAGTGACATTTCCTAATTGTTTTTGAAGTTGTCCCACAGTCTCTGCCACCATTATCTCAGTTTGCCTTAGCAGGCTGAGCAATTTTGCGAGGCTCCCCCTATGGGAAGACACCACCAATTGTATGCTAATGTGTGCCATAAAAGACCACCTAATGCTAAAATCAATCTCTGGTTTTAGCCTTCAAATGTCTAATTATCTTCTCCACTTACACTTCTGTCCCCAAAAAGGGACTTTTTCCTTTTTATGACCTGGAAGCCAATTCACCATGTTTGACCACTCACTTTTCTTAACTTCACAACATATCACATTCTTTCCTGTATTTTCACATGAATATTACTCATATCACTTTCATTTTGGATTACTTTTGCTGGGATGGATTTATTTTTCATGCTATTGTAGAAAAGGGTGTCAGTTAAAAAATGAGAATTTTGTAACTGGCGGTCATAGTATAAAGTCATGAATGAAATATAACTGTCTCTGAAACCATCTCTTTTATTGGAGTGTTGTAATGTGACACTGTATATCTCAGGGATGAAGTTTTTGTACCTACAATCATTTATTTTTTTCTAAGAAATGCTTTCTATATGGTTGACCAATTAATAAATGTGGACATAAAATGCACAAATACATATAGATGCCCTTTGCCCTTCTCAAATGGTACACTTTTCTGTAAATGTTAACAAAAATCAAATAATAAACAATCTTGCTAACTAAGTGATTATTTAGTAACTGGTAAATTTATCGGCAATGTGTGTTGCGCATGTGTTTGTCATATTTCAGAAATATATATATTTACCAAGGGTGTTTTGCTACTCACTAGACTTTTCAGCATGTAGATTATATTATGCATTTTTTATTCTTCTTTTTTTATATATTTTTGTAGAAAGAAGCCCAGAGAAACAGGTACATACATTCACTTAACAAGTATGTTGGAAAACAGAGAAATAAGTAGTCTTATACATTTATTAAAACATGTTGGGGGGAATTTTTAAAACCTGGAGCAGACAAGATGTGGAGCAGTTGCCCATGGCAACCAATCAAGTTCTATCTTTCATTTCAAAGCTCAACTGAACAAACTGAAGAAATAAGCGGATTAGTTGCTATGGGCAACTGCTCCAGATTTTGTCCGTTTATATGAATTCCTCCCATTGCATGTGAGAAGCAGCACTGAGGCAGCATATTCTTAGCAAAACATGGCTGTTCGTGGAAACTGCCTAAAACAATAGTGGTATGTGTATCCAACATGCTTTTAATGGCAAACCTCAGGCAACAGTTTCTTAACTGGGCCTCAGCCTCTGAAACCACCATTTTAACAAACTGCCGTGGGGGAATAGGGGAGGTGATGGAAGGTAGGTAAGTAAAAGGGGAAGGGCGACCTTGGACAGGAGAGAGGAGTACAAAAATGAAAAAGAAGGTAGAGGGGAGTTGACAGTTGTAAAGGGACAAAGAGAATAGGCATGGAAAAGACATTGATAATATGGGAGGGAGAGAAAAGTAGAGAGAGTTGATCAGGGAAAAGGACAGAATGAAATGAAGGGAGCCTACAGTGGAAAAGAGGGGCAAAGCAGTTGAAAGGGGGGAAGGGATAAAGATTTCCTATGAGCGATTATATGCAAAGTGAGACATTAGACAGCTCAACTTGACATAATGGCATCGTATTCTGGAGAGGATCAGAAATGTGTCCAGTAATACCAGGTTTTCCTAAATTTTTCTTCCCTATGATAAAGTGAAGTGGATAGGCTTTTCATTTAATTCAATATCTCCCTGGGGAGAGATAGAAGATCCCAGCAATCTATGCTCTGTCTCAGTGGTGGGTCATGACGAGAATTGTCTGGGTTGTGAAAACACAATGGGGATAAGTTCCATCACAGGGTACTTGCAAATGTCAGAATATGCAAAACAGATTAAGCTCAGTAGGGCCTTTCTGAGGGGAGTTTGGAATGTATCGACCCCATGAATCATCAATGAAAGCCCATGCGAACCACTGGAAGTATCAAGGCATCAGGATAAGGTATAAGGATAAAATGATCCTGGTAAGTTAGATGCAAAAGATATAGAACTCATTTAGTTATTTTTAATAGGCATTGAGTGAAGAGAGGCATGTACAACCCGAAAGAACTGGGTAATGCATTAGGAGATCTTATTCATGTTCAGTGACAGCCACTACAGGTTCAGGAAATTCTGTCTTTTTGCCCCTGTGTCGTCTCCAGAGTGATCTGGACCTTTGTGGTACAAGCTGAGCCAGCAGTGGTGGATGACCTCTGATCCAGTTAGTGACGGGAAGGAGTTCTATCCTCAGGAATCTGTATGCCGCTTAGACTTCTGAAGAGTTTTGTATACGGAACAAAGCGTTGTTCAGGTGGATGTGAAGATAAAAGGGGTTCCCCCATTTGTATGTTCCTCCTTTATGCCTAATCTGTTTAAGTAAGGGTTTGAGGCATTTTCTCATATAGAGGGTTTGGCAATAGAGGGTTTGGCAATAGAGGGTTTGGCAATAGAGGTCGAGTAGAAAAGTTGGATTCCATCAAACTCCAGGGAACCCTAATCCCAGGCACACTGCATAAGCTGCTCTTTTACAGCGTAGAAGTGGATAAGGCATAATGTGTCTCTGGGCCCGAGTTGGTCAGGTTAAAGGGGACCCAATGTCCTTGAACCCTTTCCAGCTGTATCCGAGTAATGTCCAGTTTGTTCAAATATGTATTAAAGATTAGAGCTACCTTTAATTTCAAGTCAGCACTGATTTAGGTATCCCTCAGTTATTAAGTTGTTATGTCCACAGCAGTTTTTCAAATAATTTAACAGGAGCTGGTGCTTAGAGAATCTGTATTCCAACCTCTGAATAGCCAGGTTCTTGAGAGTCCTCAGTAGACATGTAACCCCACAAAAAATGTGTTTAGTGTATAGTTTCGATTCAAATTTTTATTTATTTTGTTTTTCTGATTTCGGATCAGAAATTCGATTTGTTCATTATTCGGAATTTGGATCCATCCAAAGTTTTGTTTTGGAAAAATCTGAATTTTCATTTTGGAACGAAGTTACATCACCTTGCCTGTAATACAAACCCAAACAGCCAAAAAAAATCTGATTGGCCAGAGAACAGTCACGTGTGCAATTTAGTCTAGTTTTGAATGAAATTTGGATGGATCTGAATTTCGTTAAATGGACATTCAGATTCGTTCGCATCTGAATGTCCGAATTTGTACGAATATCCATTTGGAACTAAACTAAATGTACATGTCTAAGGCTCAACTAGAGGTAAGGCCAGAGGGAAATGGTGATGTGTAGGCCATATAGGTTTTCCTAGCAACAAAGTTGTGGAATGGCAGAAAAATAGTTGTAAAGGTCTGGCTGAAGGTTGTGAGGTCTTTGAGAATTTAGTCTTCCCCAGCATGAGCAGGATATGGTAAAAAAAACAACAACTGTGAGAGGTCTCGGGATCTCTAGTGGTGCTATAACAAAAGTCACTTCACCCCTGCACCAGTGTTAAATCAGCTGCGCAGTAATAAACAGTGAGCAAGACTTTCTTAATTTTTGTTCATGAAATGTCACCAATGCCTGTTTCAGGCTCTATTCTAGAGTCTTTCAAAGCATGAATGGGCTGTATACACACATTACAATGTTTCGGTGTGTGCTTATTTTAATTGGAGTGCACTTTTATTATTGATAGTGATGAGTACTTTAGAGCAATGAAAATCCAGCTTATTTATTTTATATTTTATATCTTTAAAGGTAGGCAGTGCATAGATACAAAATGTTACAACAAAGTTACAAAAGAGGACATGCAAGCAAATATTTATAAAAAAAATTGAAAAAATGGGGGGTGCTATTGAGCAGCCAAGCAAGATGGCCGCACATTAACCTGGCTACACTGCCCCCGGACGTGAGCCAATCATATCTTTGGCCAGACGCTACCTTTAGTCCTCAAATTACAACCTTTCCACTCCTGGGACCGAGGGGAGGTGGTATGGGGAAAAATAACGGTGCTAACCATCCCTGCTAGCGGTGTTCAACTGCGCTAGCTCCTGCCCACTAATTGGATAAAATGCCGAGTTCTCCACCTGAGCCAGAACTGCAGCCTTTCTCACGGGAATTGGTGGTGGACAATGACAGCTTTTCTAACGATAACGCTCCGTCTCCTCTGCCATGCAACCTGCAGAGATTCCGCAGTCCTGTAACGGTTTAAACTTCTTTTAGAAAAGGAACTGCAAACAGCAACTGAGAAGCTCACCACCCAGCTCTCCTGGGACATCAAAGATTTGGGCACAAGACTACACAACATTGAACACAAAATGGACGATGTGATTTTGGTTGTGAATTTGCATGAACAGGATCTGGACTCTCTAAAATCTGACCTATCTAGAGGATTTGGAGAACAGGAATAGACGGGGAAATATTCGACTGCGCGGTTACCATCGCATGTGGAAGATCTCAATGCCACGGTCACGGCCATGTTCCAGGAACCCTTGCCGAGTTACCCTGTTGAGCAACTCGAGCTGGACCGAGTTAATCGCTATGATGTAATCCTTATACCCACATATTACAAGGTGATCATAAAAGCGGCCTGGGAGGGTCGAGATAGGTCTTTTCAGGACTTTAAATATCAGGTATTTGATGACCTGGCTCCCCAGACTTTACAAAAGCGGAAAGCTCTGAAGCCATATCTGACTGCTTTGCTACACCATCGCATCAAATATAAATGGGGCTTCCCGCTCAAGGTGTCCTTCGTATACAACAGCCAGACATACTCTTCTACGCCGGAGGAAGCTGGTCGCTTGCTGGAATCCGTACGCCTCAGGTGACCTGCTGCAACTGGCCTGGCATTCTCACCGTCACAGGCTCCTCAGGATCGTCGCCTGACTCCTCTTTGGGAAAGCAGGCCTCGCACTCATCAAGGGCTAGCTGGATCCGTGTTTGACAACAGTCGCAAGAGGACTCCATCGGCCTACATCGCCCTGTTGCCACTCATTTTTTCGTCTCCATGAGTTAACTTGACTCTTCGGAGATCCTGTCGGATTGGTGCCCTCCTGGCAGTTTGTTTGCTGTATCCTGTACAAGTGCCTACCAAGGTTTGACTTTATGTCGTTATGATTGTGCATTCAGCCTTAATGACTTTTTTTTTTTTTGGGTTTACACTCACCCTGGAGGGTTGGGTGATGGGTGTTGTTTTTGTATTCATATTTTGAGTAATCCACTTTCTACATTTATCTCCACCACTGAGTATGCTGCAGTTACTCTGAGTGGCTGGGACTAACGCATATGTTACAATGAACGCTTATAATTGTACTTTTTCCCTATGGTGCCTATTACACTTTTATACTATGAGCGAATGACATTAGGCCTGGGGCCCGACTGTTTTTTTTTCTATGGGCTGGAACCTGGTTTATGTCTCCAAAAATGCACCTTGCCTACCTTGCCCAGAATCCTAGCACCGGCCCTGACTATGGTACAATATATTGCCTTTATGCCATCTCTGTGGGATTGAGGCTTCTACATAGAGATGCAATGGTCTGGCATCCACTGCACTAAATCTTCCCATAGTGGTCGCATTGTAATATGACTGTTTCCCTTCTCAGATGGATAGGCCCTTTTTCTCTTGTGCCCTTTTGTTACTTTCCCTACTCTCCCTTGCAAACCCGTCCCCTTCCACTACTCCTCCCCCCTTTCCCCCCTCCCCCTTATACCATGAACCTGTTTTAGTTTTAGTTATAATGTCAGTTCCACGTGTGAACTGACTGTATGTTTCAGTAACGTCGTTCACATCCGGGAGTCAAGGGCTCTGCACTGTAATGCTATTGAGTGTTACACATACCTGCATTTGCAGATGTTCATAAATGTTATGTTTTTGCTGGTTCTTTCTCTTCTTTTATCTTTGCCTTTCTTCTCCTTCTTCTCCTTCTCCTTCTTCTTCTTCTTCTTCTTCTTCTTCTTCTTCTTTCTTTTGGTCTTCTTTCTACTCCTAGTGGCACTGGGTCCCCTGTTTAGTAAGACGGCTTTGCTTCACCTGTCTAATATGGGTCTCTGATAGGATATCTAGCTGGTGTATGCCGTTACTATGACGTCCTCATATAGTGTTCTTACGCATAATTTTCAGGGTCTTAAGTCTCACTGTAAACGCAGAACAGCTTTCAATTAATACACCTCATGCAACATTAATATTGTTTGTGTACAGGAGACTACATTTTCTGACCCCTCCAAAGTTTTTACATAAAGCGTATCCCCAAGTTTTTCAGGCGACATTTCGGGGAAAAAAGTGGGGTCCTGATTGCTTTTCACAGAAACACCCCCTTTATTTGTTCAAAGAAAAATAGCTGATCCGACGGGCAGATACTTATTGTTGTGGTGCACACTGTTTTATATGGAGCTCATGATTGTCACCTATTACGCTCCAAATATGAGACAAACCGTTTTTTCTCTCACCTCTTGGGGGTGGTTGGGAAGCATAAGAGGGGCACTCTGTTGGTTATGGGTGACTCTAATGTGGTTTTAAATAAAAAATTGGATAGGTATGACCCTTACTCTTGTTCTGCAACTATGTCACCTGGGGATGGTGACACTGCTCCTATGAACACCCTTTTAACTAAGTATGATCTATTTGATGTGTGGAGAGAGAAAAACCCTACAGCTCCAATCCTCATGATAGCTTCTTGCGTATAGATCACATATTTACTACTCAAAACTTCTTACCTTCTGTTGCCAAAGCTTGCATACTTTCGGTCTCCTGGACTGACTATTCTCCTGTCCTTTTTTGTTGTGCTTCTGTGTCATTATGCCCGACTAACTATATCTGGAGAATGAATGATTCTCTACTCAGTTTTGTGGACACAGCAGAACTTGTCCGCACTTATCTCACCCATCATTTCTCTGAGAATACTGATTCTGATCCCCTGTGACAGAGGCCATATGCTGGTCCCGGGCTCGCACTGGGCACAGCAGAGCCCGGGACCAGCTTGACAGCGGGAGGGGGGGAGCCGGGGAGGGCGCAATTCACGGGACCTCATACAAGCGATCCGCCAGCTCTATAGCCGGCGGATCGCTTGTATGTTAACAGGCATCGCTGCCTGTTTTCAAATAACGGGCATTTCTTGCTCATGAGCGCCCAGCGGTGCGTGCGAGGGGGCGTGGCTGAGCGGACGTCTAAAGATGCCCGCTCAGATCTAGAGAGCTCCTGGCCAGCTGTTTTTTTACAACGGCCGGCCGGGAAGTGGTTAAAACACTTGCTTTTCTAGAGTGGCTCCGTGCCTTATACCATAAACCTTCAGCCTGTGTCCGTTATCTCTACTATTCCCCCTGCCATTCCCTATTGCCAGGGGTATGCAACGGGGTGCCCCCTCTCCCCTATGTTATTTGTACTAGCAATTGAACCCCTAGTTCATCTATTACAACAAAACTCCAATATTCATGGCAACTTGGTGGTTGAGAATGAATATATATAAAATCTATTTGCAGATCTGCTTCTCACATTTGCCCAGCCCTACATCACTTTGCCTAATTTGCTCTCCATTTTTAAATCGTTTGAGCAAATTTAGAGCCTCGCCATTAATGAGAAGTCTTCGGCTTTTAACATATTTTTTCCACCGGGGGTTGTGGACTCTCTTCGCTGCAACTTCCTTTTTACCTGGCATACTTCCCACCTCGAATATTACAACTTTATTATTATAAAACTAACTATATCCCCTTTTTCAGGAATCTTAGAGAATTATTGTCCTCCTGGTCCTGACATAACTCGTCCTGGATTGGGAAAATGAATGCTATTAAGATAACTGTCCTCCCAATATTACTATACCTTTTCCGAACACTGCCTGTCGCGATTCCAGGATTTGCTTTAAGGTCTTTACAAAATCGTATTATGGCTTTTGCCTGGGGTGGCAAAAGACAGAGAATCTCTAAGTTTGCTAAGTGTACTCATAGAAGGCAGGGAGGTTTCCTAACTTTCATACTGTAAATACATCGAAGTGGCCCAGATAGCTCCACTGACGGCTCTTTTTTGAAATCCCTGCAGGCACCATTATGGGTAGAGTTGGAGAGTGCGTATTGTGCTCCGGTCTTGGTCAGGGAGCCTCCGTGGCTTCCGCTGAGCTTGCGCCCCAGGACTATTAGCCCCATAATGCGACATACCCTTAAAGTGTGGGACGGCACCAAATACTACAGCAAATTGATTTCCCCTATTTATCTTTACTTCCCATTTTGGGTAATCTGTTATTTCTACCGGGCTTAGAGTTTCCTGGGGCGTTCGCTTGGTGGACATCTCACAAACTCCTGTACCTTCATACCTTTTAACTGGGACAACGCTACGCAGCTGGTCGTCCATCATGGAGAACCTCCATGCTCCACCAGCGGAAATGTTTTCATTATTTGCAACTCAGACATTGGGTCTTATCTCATTTGGTAGACATGCCCGATGGTGGGTAGACTTTAAGCTAAAACGTTTCATTTATTGCAAAGTATTTTTCACACAAATATTGTTAAGGAAGTTAAGTTTTCTGTATTTGGTTGATGTAATTCCTATGTGATTCTTGTTCTGTTTTGTATGCCACAATGTACTTTTTATTATAAATGTTAAAATTCAATAAAAACTTTTGAAAGAAAAAAAATGACCAATGTTTTTCTCCTGCAACAAGGGCTTGGAGAAAAGGTACTGGTACACATCCCAAACAGAATTTTTTTACCCCATAGATATGAAGATGATTACATGTGAGATCTCAGCTATATACTGCCTGAGTTAAATGTGGTGTTACTACCCTCTCAGCCTGTCCATTGAGACAAAACATGCCGACTATTGAATTCTCAACTAATTTGCACAGGCAGACAAATCTTTAAACATTCATAAGTGTGCTGGGCTAAGAGCTATAAATATAAAAGAATGATTAGTAGTCTTGGCTATCATTTCTTTACGCTTACAAACAAAACACTTTTGATGTATGCTTATCAAAATCTGTACTGATGTAAAGGGACTCAAATTATTAATAACCCTTCTATATTATGAACTTTCTGACATGTTTGTATTCTATTTAAACCTTCTGTGCAACCAGAACTTTGCAGTATATTTTCTAACCGTGTACTGCAAAGTGTTAGTGTTATGGGTTATTACATTTTCAAGATTTATAGTTGAGGGTTTGAATAAGTATAGTTGTCTCAGGAAAGGCAATGCTGTTTTAAGGCCTAAGGCCAGTCCTAACGGGTTCATACCATTTCCCGGGCCAGATCTGGACCATGGTGCATTACGTTTTGCGACGTTTTTACCTCAATTTTACAGCGTTTTTTTTTTCAAACTTCAAATGGGCTTACAGTTGCTTTCCAGTGCATTTCCCGTGCGTTTGCATGCATTTCTAGGCATTTCTATGCGTTCCAGTGCATTCCAAACCAGAGAAATGATACAAGCAGTATTTTTCTGGTCTGGACCGGAACCGACTGCGCTGGTGTGAACAGAACCCAGAAATACCGTAGGGATACATTGAGATGCTTTTTTGTGCGGGAACAAACTGTTCTGGTCTGGACATGATCCGAACATGGTGTGAACAAACCCTTAGGCAGCTGATAATCCCACTAGATCTGTTAAGCTTTGGCAAATTGCCCCCTGCTGTGATGGTATCCTAATTAAGGATCTGGATAATGTGTTAAGTGGAAGCAATTTTAATCCTATAATATAGATAAATAAGATCATTTAAATAAGTAGTTATCAATAATATTAAACTGAGTGATGATAACTGTGCAGCCATATTTTGGACCAAAATAGTAGAATGACCAGTTTACTGAGATGGCTGAGTTTGCCATTCACAAGATTCAATGCACAGTTCTGCTCAGTTCCATGATGTGTCAAAAACACAGTGATTGTATGCATTAGGGTTGCTCTCACTCATAGCTATAAACATCATCATCATGTCATATCATCGCTGTCACAGACTGTACATAAGCTAACTACAAATATTCCCTACTACTAGCTTTATTAATTTTAATTTCGTAGTGCTATTTTGTCATCATCATCATCAACCTCATATTAATGACAGACAGTGCATTTGCTAGTTGTCAGGATTCACCACAAGCTGTCACTGATTTTTCTAATTTCTTGATGACACCAGGTTGCTTGTATATGTTGTAAGTTTTTTAGCGCAGTGATTTTGTCTTGAGATTGTTTGACATGTCCCATGTCACATACATAGGCTATCAGAAAGTAGACAGGGTCAGATTGTAGGCTCTATCAATAACTGAGGGTTACTTTTAGATTTTATTTCAAGTAATTTTTTTCCCCGGTTTTTGGTGATTGGCAAAGGCCAAATGTGTGCTTTTTCCAAAAGTTTTACATAGGTGTAAATAGCATGTTTCATCTGCAGTACATATTTTTTCTTCTGATTTTCAAGTCACAGTGCCACAAAGATTTCTCTGTATGGGAGACACTAAGTCTCCCATATGCACTGGCAGATACAATAAAAACATATATAACTTTCAATATTGAGGTCACAGCAAAAAAATATTTTTCATGGAGTGGATGTGCATCGTGCTTCAATGTTAAAAAAATATTTCTCTTGACTGACAGAAATATATTTCTAAAGATTATACACAAACTAGAGCAGACTAATATATTTCTTCTTTTAGCTGTTTGAGAAGGAGACACTATAGTACACAGCAACACTGCTGCACAAAGATTTTATTTTCAGCTTTCTTATCAAAGGATATTTTAAAATAGTTTCTAACAGCATGTCACATGACTAGGGTTTAAAAATAAAATTTTCATTGTAATGTGCTGGTCCAAATCAAAGACCTCTCTGCCCAAAAGTAACAGTTCGGAGTATTTATTTTTGCTGGCCATCCATGGGTGTGCACCAATAACAGTCTCCGCAGATTCCAAATCAATGCCTCTCTTGCCTGGGATACAAACCAACTTAATAAATCATGTTTTTGGATAATATTTATTTTTTTCAGGCTCTTTGCCTAGTCCATGATTTAAAATGTATGTTTTGCATGGATTTTTTCATTTTGAATTGTCAACCTCTGATACTTTTTATATTGAAAGTATATTATGTTACAGGGCTGCCACACCCCAGAAAATTATATTTTCTTTTTTTGTCATTGTGCTTTAAAGTGGCTATGGCAACGCTTCTTTAATGTGGTGTGCTGCCACACTGTGGAACAAAAACCAGTGTTTCCAATTTGCTGTGGTCCATCTGCTTGATGTAAGATTTTTTTAACCTTTGACTTCTCTGCCCAGTCCTAGACTGGGATGTTAACTGTTGTGCTTCTGTTGGCCCACCACTTGACTCAATACTCACAGCCCACAAAATGTATAAAACAATTTAGTACTCTTAAAGCTGAATCCCAGGTATACAGCTAAATACACAACAGTTGTACCTGCCAAAGGGTATGTATTTCTGTCTACCCAGTCCAGAGATTTAAGACTTTTTGTCAGACAACAAAGACTTTTCTCTATTGCAATTAAGCAACAAACCCCAGCTTGTGATCGGACAGTGATGGAGCAGCACCTGACTGATGGGGCCTTCTCTCTGCTTCAGTTAGCATGTTCCTTGCCTGCACATGTGAATGCGGGACATCTTATTAGCCCCTACTGCTGGCCCTTCTTCTCCCTGTCTGAGTGATACTGTACAGGGGACTACAAAGGGCTGCAATCAAGTAGAGCTGCAACAGTTATTCGATTAAGTCAATTAAAATCGACGATGGAAAACGTTGTCAACGTTTTCCATCGTCGATTCATCGGCTAAAATTCAAATTTCCCGCTCGCCGCTGCACGCCGCTTACGCCCGCCGCTTACGCCACTTACGCCGCTTACGCCCGCCGCTTACGCCCGCCGCTTACGCCACGCCCACGTCGTTTAAGCCGCTCGCGCCTACACCGGTATACCCGCTCATGCGACGCCGCTTACGCCACGCACACGCTGAGGACATGTGTCTGGCCCTCTCCTCCCGGTGAGCTGCCCGATTCGCCGCTGCCCGCCGACATGATCAACGCCGC
>NW_017306474.1:1146911-1167199 GCF_000935625.1 Nanorana parkeri
GCCTGTTCGCAGCTCCATACACGGATTACGCTATGCACGCCACGGACGCCATGCCCACCGCGCACACGACGCGTACCCGGCCACCGCACAAGACGGACACAAGCCCGCAGAGCACGCCGCCGCCGCTACGACTTACAAGGGTTCAGAAACAGGTAAGGGAGACCTGTTTTAGCGGCACACTGTAGGAACACCAGCAACTATAGAGGAACAACAAATCCCAGCAATAATATATTAAACACCCTGTATAATGTATTATTGCTGGGATTTGGTGTTCCTCTATAACTGGTCAGTGGTAATCTGCATTGCGCAGTATAATTATTATACAGCGCACTGCAGAATACCACCAGCTATAGAGGACTACAAATCCTAGCAATAGTACATTATAGTATAATGTAATATTGCTACATTCCTCTATAGCTGCTGGTATTCTGTACTGCGCCGCTGTATAATGTACTATATTGCACACTACACTCTTTTTTTACTTCCACCGCGCCAAGCTTGCTCCCGTGATGGACTACAATCTCAATAGAAACTAGTAGTCCATCACTGGAGCCTTTTTTTTAAAATCCGATTAATCGATTAATCGAACTTAATAATCGGCTAACTAATTGATTATGAAAATAATCGTTAGCTGCAGCCCTACAATCAAGTCATATTCAGGTATTTGTACTTGTTGCTTTTTTAAATAAATGCATTCATTGGTGCTTTTGATAACTGCCTGGAATTCAGCTTTAATTCTATATTAATCTCAGATAATCTGCTGATGGTTGCCTTGATGCTTCATGGATCCTCAAACCCTTCCTGTTTTTTTTTAACTTTCCACTATGCATTAATGTGGAGTTGTGTACTGCTGAAAACAAAGTTTATTATCTGACTTTGTATTTGACAAATACTCTTCCCTTATAATATGTAGATTTTGATAGATGTATAGATATATGTTTAGGTTATATGGATAAAATAATGTGCACTATAATCCAATATAGAGAATTTAATCCTCTGCTTTCCAAAAATTATTTTCCCCCTTTACATAAAATCAGTGGTATACCTAGCA
Organism: Nanorana parkeri; assembly: GCF_000935625.1. Classification (NCBI taxonomy): domain Eukaryota; kingdom Metazoa; phylum Chordata; class Amphibia; order Anura; family Dicroglossidae; genus Nanorana; species Nanorana parkeri. The sequence continues at coordinate 1,147,963 of NW_017306474.1, forward strand.
TATTTAACACCCAGGGCAGATTATTTTCTAACACCGTTCATCCCTTTTTACTTCAAAATTATTTTCAGTAATAATAATGAAGTTAAAGTGATATTAAAGGCAATTTTTTTCCCTCCCCCCCATGTAAATGTTAGCACTTACCTTAAATGATGTCTCTTATTCTGGTCTTCCTCTTCTTTCCCCATGTTTTCATGTGTCCCTCCAGCGGTGCAACGTCACTCCGATCCAGCGCTGACTGCTCTGTCCCTCCGATCCAGCGGTGTCTGCATGCAGGTGCACGCGTCCATAGACTTACCTTGCGTCTCTGCTTGTCTCCCGGCCGAAAATCGGAACTGCGCATGCACCCGCCCCAAGATCCTTTGCGGCCGTACGAGCAGTTCCTGATTCTCAGCCCGGGTGCGAGCAGCGATAACGAGGTAAGTTTAAAATGATTTCAAGCGTTTTTTTTTTTTTTTTTACACTTCTTGCCTATATCTACTGCTTGCTAGCAGTAGATATAAGCAAAAAAAACCGGAGGGTTTAGAACCCCTTTAAATTAATTCTAATAACAGACAGATAAAAAAGACAGAGAATATTTTTCTCAAATGTTACATATATAATCATATTGGTAAAAAGAAAAAGGGGGTGTAATAACAGTGCATGTAGTACACCATGGGCAGGGCCGGCCTTAGGGGTGTGCGAGTTGTGCAGCCGCACAGGACGCCATGGCAACAAAGGCGCCAGGCGGCCAACACAGCTCGTCCTCGGGGCGGCTTCTCTCCTCCTCACCGCTGGCCATCCGACATGACAGCGCTCCCTAATCCGCTCCAGTCCCCCCCCACTTCAGCGCTGTTCCGCTGTTCTCGGATTCCCACTGCCTGTATGGGCTGAGGAAGCGGTGGGGGGGTGGGCGCAGGAGGGAGCGCTGCCTGCTGTCAGGATGGCTGAGCGGTGAGGGAGAGAGAAGCCGCGCCCTCAGCTGTCAGGGTGGCCGAGCGGGGAGGAGATCAGAGCCGCTGTCATCCTGTCAGTTTCAGGATGACAGCGGCTCTGTGTGCGTGGCAGAGTGGGGTTCGGTAAATATCAATGATGGGAAGGATAAACACTGGAGCGATCGTCATTCAGAAACTGCTGATAATAAATATTTTACTATCAGCAGTTTCTGAATGAATGGGAATCCGTTCACTGAGTGCTAAGGGTTCAGAAAAAGAAATTGAGGATTTGGTGTCCTCAATTTCTTTTCTATTTTAAAAGGGAAATGCCAGGGGCCTGTTTGGACCCCTAATATTTCCCCAAAGCCCTCCAACAGTAAATCATAAATAAATAATAAAAAAATGATTTCAAAAAAATTATAGAAAATGTAAAAAATTACTTTAAAAAGTGAAAACTGCCACCCCCCCCCCACACACACGTATTATTAGACATGCGCGAAGATTAAAAATGAATTTCAGATGAAATGAACGAAAACTAAAAATGTTTCATTCATTTCATCAAACAAAACAAATGTTTATGCTATTTTGGATTCAGCCACTGGCCTGTTCTGCAGGCAGGGCGCATGACGTCATATAACACCGCACGTGTTGGGTGCCGCCATCTTGGTGTATATCTAGGTATACACCAAGATGGTGGGGCCAGTCATGGCGTCATGTAACGTCATGCTCCCCGCCTGATGGTGGCACGCAAGATGGTGGCACGCATTCACAGAACACGCCGGTGGCCAACATGACCGCCGCACATTCTCAAACAAATTATTATGTGCCTGAATACATTTTTCGTATATTCGGACATGTAGTAATTCATTCATTTTACATGTAGTCTGGGTTTTGTGTTCTGTTTTCTATTTTTACTTTTCTAGATGCACTTACTTGAAAAAAAGGGATCAGCGTGACAACCTGACAATTTATTTTTATAGACTCTATTTTAGTTTGACATTTATTGTTTATCACTTGTTTGCCTTCTGTTGTTTATTTGATAAGAATACTTATATTGTGTCTACAAGTTTAATACCTTTGAATAAAATTTGTATTTTTATCATACTTTTTAATACTGTATGTTTATTTGCGGCTTAACAAAATAGGAGTCTTTAAATGGTGCGGATATTGGGGGAAATGGGTGTGGTTACTGGGGGTGTGGCCACTAAAGGGTGTGGTCACTGAGGGGTGCTGTAAAGCTTTCTTGCACATGGCGCCTAAAGGCCTAAGGCCGGCCCTGACCATGGGGCTACATGCATTGATAGTGACAAGCTTACTGGGCACTAAATTATAGTGATATGGTCCTCTAGACCAGTGGTTCCTAACCTTACTGAGATCAGAGCCTGGTAAATTCTTCCAAACCTTCAATGCCCCAACAGTAAAAAAAAACTATACTCATGCAATTAAAGTATGACAAATGACAAGTGAACTTGACAAGTGACTTGCTATTATTGTCTGTGACAGAGCAGTAAAATAGCAGAAGAAAAAGTGAGTGCCCTGCAGACCTAGCAGACAGGAAGCTGCGGCTAAGCAGGAGGAATGCTGTGGCCCGGTAGACGGCCAAGGCTCAGAGGTTGAGAACCACTGCTCTAGACAACTTAACAATATGTAGGCAGAAAATGGCAATTTAGACAATACAAGGGCCATGACTGGGTAATCACATGCAATACTGAACAGCAAACAGTCAATTGTTACAATGTGTATGCTGCAAATGGGCAAATTAAGCGATATGCATTCAACAGATGGAAAATTTTGATAATAAAAAAAAAAACCTAGCAATTGTGATAATATACATGTATCAAACTGGTTGTCATGACAATATGCGTACAACAAACAGAGTTGTGACCATATTCAGGTAAACAAGCAATTGTAATAATACTGTATATTGGCAATGGTGACAATATGTGAATAAAAAAATGGTAAATTTTTACAATATGTTGACAACTTACTGGCAACCATGACAATATGCATACAACAAATGAGCAATCAGGACAATGTATAGGAAACAATCTAGCAGTCATAAAAATATGCAGACAACAAACCGGCAATTGTGCCACTATGCTTTCCAACAAAGGGGCAATCTTGAAAATATCAGGCCAACAAATGGGCACTCGTGACAAATCCGCCTCCTGCCTCCGGAAAAATATCTCCCCTCTCACTTCATCATCTCTTCCAGCAAAAATTTCCCCTTCACTCCACCACCCCCAGAGCAAAATTCTTCCCCTCCCTCCCCCCCCCTAAAAGAAATCTCACCAGTCACTCTACAACCTCTCCAATAAAAAATCTCCCCACTCTCAACCCCCCCGGACAAGACAACTCTGCCCTAACTCCACAACACCCCAGCAATATTAACCCCGTTCTCCCACTCAATGCACTCATTTAGACACCCAGCTACTAGTAAATTAAAATCTATCAAGGTTTCCCTTCTGCTGTGCCATAGGACACTTTACAGTTGAGGATGAGCCATAAGGGTTCCATCAGCTCAGTCTGGGCTTCTGTATCTGAGGTCTGTAAAGTGCATATTACCACATAGCAGGAATGAGCGGGGTGGGCAGGGTTCAGTCCTAGAGCACCCTCAATCTGGCTGTACCTGGGGCTGAACGACAACCCCCAGGTATGTCAGATTGAGGGTGAAATCCCTAATATTTTAATTGAAGTGGATTTTGTTGTAAACTGGATTATTGGGCTAATCAGACAAAATGTCAATGGAGATGTTTTTTAAGAAGCCTGTCTCTACTTAGTACTTTATATTTCAGTGTTTTGTTTTATATTATTCTTATACTGCTGCTCTTGCTTCTTACAGTGTACATTTTTAGCAAAAGCACAAAAATCACTTAGCCTGTCTGCTTTTTACTTGTTTTTTCAAGCTGAGTAGTGCCATTGTCATACTCCTTGACATGTACAATATTATATACAATCTATACAGTTTGTATAGGAACAGCATTTACAAGTCTTTGCTTTTATAAAGCTTATTTAAGCACTTCAGCACAATATAACACATGTCTGTTCTGTCTACACTCCTTCACTGAGCACAGTAACAGCATGTACCGTCCACTTGCTTTGTTTGACACAAAGAGATCAGTTCCCCTTTTCATGTGATGACATAATGGTTCAGAAAGGATGTAGATAAGATTTCTTGCCAGGTTTAACATGAGGTTTGGTAAAATCACATGATAAATTATGAACTGATTGCAATCACATTGTAATGATGTATTTTAATGGAAAAAAAATCAGTATAAGCAGGGAATTCAAGCTTTCAGATTAGGTTTACATGAAAGTCATAGCAGGTCAACAGTAAAGCATGCTTTGTTATTTACTGCATAAGATAAGGACTGAGAAAAGTAAGCCGGATAGCATACCATATGTAACCTGTACATTTCTCAAGTGCACATATTTTAATCTGCAACAAATGCAACCACATTGGGACAAGCATGTTATCATTGCATTAATGGATTTACTTGTGTTTTTTTAATGCAAAACATGTTCTCCAACAACATTTTTAAAGAAATTGTACTTATGTTCAATGAATATCATAAGTAAAGGCAAATTTGCTTTACAGTACTGGGGTCCTGGTTTTGTTCTCCCCAAAGATACTATCTGTGTTTACTTCGTATGTTCTGTTTTTGGCTGGTTTGCCTCCAGGCTCTGTGGTTTCCTTCCACAATCCAAAACCACAATGTTAAAATAAATGGCTTTCACCCAAACTAGCAAGTGAGTAGGGACATTAGATTGTAACCTCTGTTGAGAACTGGATCTTAAGGGAAACTTCTCTCTAAAAGTATAAGCACTATATACATTTATAAAATAAATAAAAAGTTTCTGAATAGTGTAAACATCTGTAGTAAATGTTATTATCACCTTAAGACAACTCTAGTTACTAAAGCTATATTCCCATCACAGATGCACATCCATATTGGTACTGGAAGAATTGCTTCCTTTCTATTTACAGGAGAACTATGAGTGCTTTTCACTCACTTCATAGTTCTAGTCGACCTGTGACAATGAGACTGTCACAGGTCGGCTTAGTAGATCGGGAGGTGAGCGAACACATACCGGTATTCGCTCACCTCTCGATCCTGGGAGGGGCTGGATTCCCCCCTCCCTGCTCCGATCCGCCAGCGCTGACTGGCGGAACGGACGGGGGAGGGGGCGGGTACAGCTGGCTCTGCCTCTAGATAGGCAGAGCCAGCTGTCAGTCACGCAGCTGGGCGGATCCCGGCACAATTGTCGGGATAAGCTTCAGCTGCGGCGTCTCAGTATATCGCGAGCAGCAGCTCGCGGTATACTGCGGCGTCTCAGTATACCGCGAGCTACAGCTCGTGGTATACTGAGCCTAGGGTGACGGGAGGACGCTAGTTTGTGTCCTCCCGTTACCCTAAGGAGAACTATGGGGGAAAGCCTTAACCCCATAGTTCTCCTTTAAGCTCAAATGTTTAGGATTATAAGTATAAAGTATATATAAATATTATTGCTAAAAATGATATCAAGGTGCAGCACTTAGAACCATAAACACGCTAATAGTAATAATGATATTTCATATCTTCACATACTTCAACATGTAGTTGAAAACCATTAGTATAATATGTGCAAATGCACATTAAAGTGACAAGTGCTCAAATGTCCATGATGTATTATGTCCTCAAATATTGCAGGGCAATGTGAATCCACTAAGATATCCCCTTCAAATACGGAATGTAAACTCCAATTGCTCAGTGTCCAACGTTTTTCACACTTGGTGAGACAGAACTGCGAGTCCAATCCAACCAGTTCATCTTATGCATTGAGAAAGTTGGACACTGAGCACTTGGAGTTTACATTCAGTATTTGGAGGGAATATCTTTGTTGATTCACATTGCCCTGCAATATCTGTAATATCTGTGGACATAATACAACATGGTGTTTTGAGCACTTGTCACTTTAATTTGCTTTTGCACATACTGTATTATACTAATGGTTTTCAACTCAATATTTATGTGAAATATCATTTTTTTAGAGTATTTATAGTTCTAAGCTCTGGACCTATAAACTGTTAGCATTAGTTTTTATGCTTTGCTTCTGGTGTTGGCTACTGTTGTAGAGTTGTTATTGTAATACACAGAAGGATTTCATTGGAGATTTTTAAATATAAATATAATATATAGCTTGATACAAAACACATTAACCAAAGTTTACAACAACTCCCAATCGTAAGGCTATTTTCCAAATATTTTCCAAATATTTACAAAATCTTTTAGAGTCCAATTCCCTTAAGTTGTCAGACTGATCATGTCACATCCAATATGCTATACAAAACATAGTTGAAATGATCACATGGCCTGCAAATACTGTGTGGCATATTACATACAGCGACAGGTTCAGGACTCAACTATTTTAGAGTAATAATTTAAATGTCAGTAAAAACAAGGAACAATTTGGTAACTCTCAAGCAACCAGAAACTACAGTTATCCAGCATCTACCAATACCTATGGATGTCAGTAAATGGCACCTTTTCAGACTGGGCTAGTGTAATGAGCGGTGTGCCTCAGGGTTCTGTGCTGGGTCCCATATTGTTCAACTTATTTATTAATGACATCGGGGAGGGTGTTAACAGAGATATTTCCGTGTTTGCAGATGACACCAAAATAGGGAGGGTAATAGACACGGACTTAGACACTATAACATTACAGGAGGACCTGTATAAAATAGGGGAGTGGGCATTAATGTGGCAGATGAGGTTTAATGTCGATAAATGCAAAGTAATGCACTTTGGAGTTAAAAATAAACAAATGGGTTATACAATTATGGGTATGCCGCTGGGGAAGTCAGAAATGGAGAAGGATTTGGGGGTCATTGTAGACCACAAACTGAAAGGTAGCTTGCAGTGCCAGGCTGCTGTAAACAAAGCTAGCAGGGTCTTGTCCTGTATTAAAAAGGGGATGTATTGCAGGGACAAGTCTATAATTTTGCCACTTTATAGATCATTGGTTCGACCTCATCTGGAGTACGCGGTCCAGTTCTGGTCACCAGTACTAAGAAAAGATGTCCTTGAGTTGGAAAAAGTCCAGCGGAGGGCAACCAAACTAATTAGGGGTATGGAGGACCTAAATTAGGGGTATGGAGGATACTAAATTTAAACATGTTCACATTAGAGGTGAGGAGATTAAGGGGGGATATGATTTCCATGTACAAGATGTTCAATGGTGGTAACAACATTAGCGATAAACTGTTTAAAATTAACTCCATTACAAAAACTAGAGGCCACCACCTAAAATTGGTGGAAAAAAAATTCCAGCACAAGGGGCGAAGGGGGTTCTTCACAGTAAGATCAGTTAGGGTCTGGAACTCACTGCCACAGGCGGTGATTTCAGCAAAGAATGTGGAATTGTTCAAGAAACTTTTGGACGATTTCTTAAGGGACCGTAATATACAGGGGTACAGATACTCCTAGAATGAGATCCTAATAGGTTGGACTTGATGGACTAATGTCTTTATTCAACCTCAAATACTATGTAACTATGTCAAATCCTGCAACCTAGTTTTCAAGAACCTGGACTTGTGACAGAGTATATATACACACTAGACATGGGGGAAGGAGATGCCTTGTTTCCTCTAATCCAAATAATCAAGAAGAGGGTAAAAACACTGTACCCTACCCTATCTGCCACTTCACTAGGCCTGCTCTTTATTATGAAGCAAAATACCATATTAGTGATCGGTTTCCTTAATATGCACTAAAAACTGTACAAGTAAACATTATACAGTATACATCAGGCATTCAAGCAATCGGAAAAAAAACTTAAGGACATATGTTCTTGATTTTTTTGGCTGCTTGCTTGATAGACATGTGTACATTAAACAATTTTGTTAGCAATTACATTTGTTTAAACTTCTCTATTTATATCTTGCGGCCAACCACGGCTAGATTCTGCAGCCGGCAGCTAAGTGTATACAACGGGTAGTGGGCTGGAGCAAAAGCCAGCCTGCTACTGGCTATTTCAAATTGCAATAGCCAATAGCAGGCTGGCTATTGCACCCAGCCACCAAGCAGAGTAGAACTTTCTCTCTCAGGTCTGCTCCTCTGCTCATTGACAGCAGGCATTGCTATTGGGTATTGCTCCCGCCACTGCCCGCTGTTTACATTCACTGCATCTGTAGAGTCTAGAGTGCAGATGAATGATTCTGCGGGGAGGCTTTATGCTTGAGAGTTAATAGTAACTCTCAAGCAACCAGAAACTACAGTTATCCAGCATCTACCAATCCCTATGGGTGTCAGAAAACTGGGAGTTCACTGTATCTAGATATGATACCATTTAATTGGATTAGTGAAACTGCATTTATATTAACAATCCAATTACGTGCAAGTTCTTATTTTCTATGTTTTTCTGTGCATAGTTGGATTGGTATATGAAGCGAGTAGCGGTTTACTGGACTCAATGAACATTCTTCTACTTTAGTAAATTAACCCCAATGACTAATTACATAAGATCTGCAAGCTTTTGGGGTTTTAGATCCCTCCTTCAGATGCAGTTTACATTACATATAGAAAGGATATCAGTACTCTGAAAACTTTTTCATTTCAGATAACAGAACCACAAGCAGTGCTCTACAACATGAGCTACAATGAGAAAATGTTATTTATTGCAGTGATAGTACTATGCAAAGCCTACATGATGAAAAAGCCAATGTTTCTCAGCTGCACTACTGACATGCAATACATCATTGCTGCAAGATAAAGGAGAACCTAACGAATCATAAGGTATTACTTTAAATATTAAATCCAGCACAAGTATTTTATTAAATTCAACTCCTAATTTCACAGACATTTGTGTAACTGAATATTACATTACTCCGCCATCCTCCATTTTTTATGACATGACATAGTCCATTTTTACCAGGTAACATATAATTGTATTGCATTTATAACTAACAAAGGGAAGCGCAGTATATATATTTACCAGGCAATATTTGCTTACCTTGCACATATTAATTTCCTTTCAAGCATGCCCCATTCTTTCTGGAGCTGCTCCCTGTAATAGTGGGCGAGTGTATACTTTTCTTTTACAAAAGGTTTTATTGGAGCACAAAATGGTATATAGAAGCTACATAGAATATTCAGTGCAACTAACCCCGGATGATATTTGCACCGGATAACACAAAGTCACACTGTCATGGGTAGAAGATTATTATAATCCATAATGTACATATAAAGTAAAGTAACTGTGATAAGAAGCAATACAACATATCGATAGATAAACAGGAACGCAACAGGAAGGAACATTGTCCAAAATGCTGCAATTGTTGGTTGCTTTTGCAGTGTGATGGGTAAGACACCATAAGATGTCAGAGATGATAACCTGCTGCAAGGTAAGAAGAAAGGGTGTATACTTTTCTGATTTTCATGTATATTCTTTGTTGCTGGGTAAAATGTAGTGATAACTTGAACATGAACATAAATGGGCATTTTGGTTATAATTACATTCTATCAGGCCTATTTACTAGGGTAGAACACAATGTAATGATGTACAAAGTGCAGTAAGCTACGCCAAGCACATTTCATAATTTTTATTACCTGACCACAGTAAACTGAAATATTACAGCTTGTTATGACCTACATTCACTTTACATAGTTCTTGCAGTAAATCAGCTCATTGTTAAATGTAAAGTTAGCCTGGCTGACACAATAAGGCACATAAAACTACATGCTGTTACAAAAGCATGTCTGGTAAGCTAAGATGCACCACAAAAGGTGGAGATTTGAAGTAAATATGAATAAATCTTCCCTTGCTTTTTCTAGTTACAACATGAATCTCAAAATATTTCTGCTCCTCAAAAATAAAATTTAGTTTTGTTTTCCCCACTGCGTTTTAAAAAATAGCTTCAATGGAACATGTTTATGGCAACAATATAGTAATAGGTGTTAAGCTGCATCTATGAATGTGGACTTAAGCTGACATAATTGATTAAAAAAATAAATCACATCACTAATAGAAGAATTTATCGTAAGCAGAGTAAGTCTGTAAACCGATAAAATTCTAAAATCTATATCAATTGTCCTAGGCAGTCTATATTTCCTACAGCGTTATTTTCATTTTCTTAGTACAGAATCAGTTCAGAGAAAAATCAGTTTGGCTGCTATGGGCTGCTATGGGCAACAGACATTTTTTTTTCTTCAGACTGACTGATAAATTAAGACCACAGTACGGGTGAACTTGGGGATATTAAATTCCCTTTACTGTTCTCTTTCCTCATAAAAGACAATTACTTTAAAAGCTTAATTTACTGAAGCGTGAAGTGAAATGAGAGGTGAAGGAAAGTGAGACTGGGCCTTCATTCCCTATAATTAGAAGTAAGAAGCTACCTGTGTTTCTTTCGTTTTGGCTTGGCGGCATTCGGCTATTCACTCACTGCCGTTCGGCCCCTACGAGAATAGTTTGAACGGCAGCGAGTAGCCTGCCAGAGGTTCGGCTCAGCCGATCCAGATGTTGGATTTGCTGTGTTGAACTCCATCTGCACCTCAGCGCAGCTGAACATGCTGGGCATGTTTGGCCGAACCAAAGCGAGCTGAAGCAAGCCGATGTGCGGCTGATTTCAGCCGTTGTATGGCTGAAATTAGCCGTACAAGCCTGAAGTGAATAGCCGAACAGCGTTCGGCTCACCTCACTTTCGGTCGGTTATTCACTCGGCTGCCTTCGGCAACCTTGAAAAGTGTCTGCTATTTACAGTCCATTGAGATTTTAAAAGTTCAGCCACACGGTTGAAGAGATAGAGTCTTATCCTTGTGTTTAATCTTTGTAATTTGAGCCTATTGTGTTTGCAGGTTTTTCAGCTTTTATCTCATTAATATATTTCTAAATAACATGAGATGGTGATATACATGTAAATTACTTCAAATAGCAAGGTGCTATAATTGAGTGAATGGTAATGCTTTTTAACTACCTTCCATCCATGGCCGTTTGTGAACGGCCGGACGGACGTCTGCTAGGAGCGGGAGGGCGTCTTGAGACGTCCTGCCCCTCCCCCTTCTCATGTGCGGCACTCAGCGCGCACACGAGAGGGGAAACGGTAAGCATGTAAACAGCCAGCGATGGCTGTTTACATACAAGCGATCAGGCGTCTCTAGAGACGCCCGATCGCTTGCAGGAGCTGCGGGTGTGCGCCGCCCCCCCCCCCAATGAGCGGTAAATACGTTTAAAGCGTCGCCTATGGCCAATTTTGGTTGCGGGAAGTTTTCTGCGATTTCGCGGGCGCGCGCAATTTTAAAGGTTGACATGTTTAGTGTCTATTTACCCGACGTGACCCTGTCTTTTATATTATACCAAAAAATTGGGGTGAAAATAAATGTTTCATAACATTTTATAGGTTTTTTTTCAAAATTTAGGGTACTTTTTTTGTTATATAGTAAAAAATAAAAACCCCAGTGGTGATTAAATACCACTAAAAGAAAGCTCTATCTGTCCCCAAAAAATTGTATGAAATTCATTTCAGTACAGCGTTGCATGACGGAATAAACATCAGTCAAAGTACCACAGCGCTGAATACTGAAAAATGGCCTGGCCAGGAAGGGGGTGAAACACCATGGCCTTTAAGTGGTTAAGCTTTTTCTTTTCCAATGTGTTGTTTCCATTGTTATTGTTATATGCAAAACATATTTCATTTATAACATTCCTTTAAAAAAAATTGATCTGAGATCATTGTCTGCCTTTAAAAAACACCTTCTTAAGGAAATAGTGCCCATAGTAGCTAACAGTAGTCATTTACATTTAACTATACCTGTTCTGTAATGTTGAAGATGTTTGGCAGCATATCCAAGCTGCTTCTTCCATTCTTTTTAATGTTAACAACGTAACCCAGCATTTATATCCATTTGGATATAAATGCAGGGGGTATCCTCATAACACTCATTAGAACTGAAAAAGTGACTTGGCTAAGCTGTTAAACATCTTTAAAACATCTTCAACATTATAGGACAAGTCCAGCTGAATGTGACTAACTAACTACTACTAGCTATATCATGACATGGATAAATGAAAACCTTTGCAAACATACTGCCCAAAATTGTGAAATTATAAAGGATGGGATCTTAAAAGAAAGTAATTTTTGGGTCCCCTGCTTCTGTTATCTAAAAGACCCACACACTAATGAGATTGTCATTCTGCAATGATGCCTAAAAACAAACAAACACGATCCTATAATTAGGTTATGTAACACAAGGGCCTACTATGATAATAACCACATTTATCTCCCAGTAAAACTGAGTTTCAGTTAAATGTTCCCACTAGCATTCTTATAGTTACAGACACCTGCAGCAGTATTGAGGTATGTGTGTACACACAGCTAACCTTTCAGCTTAACTTGTATAGAAGCCCCAGCACACAACCCCCTATGCATCAATACCTTTGGGTATGTTACAGTTGCAGTAGATTTTATTTCCATGAAAGCCATGGAATTGGGTGTATGGTGGTGTAGGTGGTGCTTGTACCATAATTACCATTCAAAAGTTTGCATTGGACTGAAGAGTACTATAGCATTATTAAGGTTTTTCCAAATATTCTTACTTTATTCAAGAAAAGAAAATCAGCCCTTCCATTACTGCTCCCACTAGAGAGGGATTTGTTTTCTACATTTTGAGCCATGTATTGGGTGAAACATGACTCACCCAACATTACTTTGTAAATACAGTGTTAAAAACCTGAATAGGTAGGGGGAGAATCATAAAAGACTTGCTTACGGTCTATCTGGTCAGCAAACACTTCACCATAGATCATCCAGTAGGGCATGTAAAAAATGTTCTTTGCCAGTTTCCATGAGGCCTCCTCACTGGGGAAGAGAATGGCTTGCCTTGCCACACCAAAACTCATCAGCACCACTAACATAATGATCACAAAGTACATCATGTCGATCATCTGCACAAGTGAGGATACAGAGACAAAAAAAGAAAAATGATTAGAAGAACTCTATCTACTCTCCACTGACAGGAGAAGTGAGGGAATATTACAGAGAAGATATGGTGAGATCACTAGGCTGTTAAGCAGAAACATTTATCTAAGGCTTTATGTAAGCAATTGGTGGAGCAGGAGCTGGACAAGCAAACAATTTCCTTACATGTATTGCCTTTCTGTTCTGCAATACGCCTAAGTTGCTGAAATAACATCACGCATAGTGATCATTATTTTCTGAAGACCCCTCTACCTCCTTTATGTCAATATGAACATAACATGGAGTAGGGAGTAACATAAATGTCTGTTCTTATAGACAAATCTTTCTCAACCTTTTTACCTTGAGGAAACCTTGAAATAATGATCAGGTCTCAGGAAACCACTGCTAAAAATGATTAGACCTACAGGTAACAGTACATTTGCATGATCAGTAGGTTTTAAATAAAATAATAAAAAATGTGGCATACCTAGAGTATTTGACTCTAGGGCAGATCATTTTTAACACCCACTTGCTGTATATAACAACATTATTTTCAGGTATAATCTTGAAATGGAACTAATAATAATAATAACTTAAAAGAAATGCAGATAGTAAAAATTGTGGTGCCCCTTGGTCATTGTAGAAGTAAGCCCTTATGTTGGTGGTCAGTGGAAAATTGCTCCTTTGCAGTGGTGATCATTGTAGGTGGGAGATCAATAGGTTACTATTTAAGGAACCTTCTACGCATAAAATTGTTAATAGTAACAGTAAACAATACACCAGGGATGTTCAGATACCAAGTACCATACTCGGTACAGGTACAAGTGCAATGTACAGATACTTTTCCAGCTCCAAGACTAGACCAGGGAAATACTCAAAAGTTAGGAGGCAGCTGTCATTTTTAAGGAGCACACGGGACTCCTGGGATTTGTGCATCCCTGTTTTAATGTATTATTTGTTTTCTAATAAATATATATATATATAAGGGATGCACCAATACCATTTTTTCAAGTACAATTACGGATATTTGTCTAAGTGCTCACAGATACAATTACTGATACATTTTTGTTTATTGTCATGTGACAGTTTTCCTAAAACAATACAGATTACTGATTTCAGGACAATGGTGGAGTGCCAGAACCAGATCCCAACTGTGACCACTGCAACCCTGGTAATTCTCGTGAAAATGCCAAGTATTGGCCCTGGTATCCGAACTGGTATCTGAACAGCCCTACAATACACTGTACACTGGGCTCCAAAAAGTACCAGGATTCATACACGAGTACACTTCTTTTTTTTATTCCTGATTGGAAAAGCCACATTTTGCAAGTTATATAAGCTTACAATTGAATTTGCCTATTTAACTGCTAGTACTGTATACTAGTTTATATTGGATAGTAAAGCATCTGAAATTTTTTTCTGTGTCCTCTCCCACAGACTGGTCCCTCTGTTGATCAAAATATTACAGAATGTTATTCAGAAGAGGGCCCAGCAATTGCCTAAATAAGAGCATTCCCACTATCTCACATGAAAGCCACCCACTGTCTGCATAGAATAGTTAACTATTGAATTAGAGCCAGTGGGAAAGCTGTGAGATGAGCAAGCTAGCTTGAATCTAATTCCTTTTTGGTATTCAACCAAAGTCCTGGCATACTGGCAGCCCTTGGGGCAAATTAAAAAAAAAAGCTTTAATGCAGGTTTATTTTATATACTGTATGCATAAAGCATAAAGCATATATCTTCAGAATGTTTTCCAATATATTGCTATATTATCTCTTGTGCTTCCTCTTTCATTCGGTTAGCTTGAAAAATTTACAGAAAGATGTTTAAAAAAGGCAATTTAAAATGTCTTTCAGAGTCCTAAAAAATGTATGTTGCTTAGCTTAATACCTTCTGAAGTTTAAGGTGTACTGAAGAGAAGAAATAGGTGCACGAAGCAGTCCACGGTTTTAAACATACAATAGATCAATACACAATGAATTATAAATCAAACAGTGTTTTAATACTTGCAGTTCTACTGTCACTCATCTAATAAAGGTGTAAAAACACAGTGAGAGGAATTTATCAAAACTGGAGCAGACAGAACCTGGAGCAGCTGCTAATAGTAACAAATCAGCTTCTATCTTTCATTTTGAAAGCTTAACTGAACAAACTGAAGAGAGATGCTGATTGGTTGCCATGGGCAACTGCTCCAGATTCTTCTGCTCCAGTTTTCATAAATCCCCCCAGTATTTATAATGTGCCCTTCTATGCTGCACATAGCAAACATTATCATGAACATTTTCTGGCCGGATTATTAGTATCTAAAGTTATATTTTACATTACTGGTCACCTAGTTTATTTTTATATTTTGGTAAGTTTATCATTGCAAGTCATGTTGTACTATTAACACTTAAAGGGAAATTATAGTTGTTCATGGTCTATTTAATTCTTTAGTTTTTAAAAATGGCATAAACTGAAATTCGGTATCATTGCATTTCATGATTGTATAAAATCCTTATTTTACAAATATACAGGCCCTCCTAACCCTCTAGTGTCACACTTTTTTCACTCTGCTTTACTCAGCAGGAAAGCAGCTATCTGAATAATTAACGATTACACTCACCTAGCTACAAAATAATAAATATCAAATATATATTTACCTGACAAAAAACATTTAGGAAATAAAGTAAGAAAGAAAAACAGATATGCCAATAATGTACTGTAGCCAGTGCTGTATCATTCATTTCTCTGGTTCTGGTAGAGCAGTGATAACATTGTGGATGTGCCACACTGATAACAACATGCTGTGCTATGAACCATTTCCTGTGTGTATTAGGATTCCACAAGATCAGTGGTATCCTCAACAAGCTCAGGGACTGGCTAAGGCCACCTGGAGGAAAAATGTGATCCTGCTCAAAGGCTTATCAAATCCACAGTGTGGGATATAAAAGGGGACCAGGATATATTACAAACAAGAGGGTGCTCTAGAAGGAGCAGACTTTGGATTACCACTAGCTAAGCAAAAGCACTATATAAATATTGTTTATATGTACAAAAGATATATAAAATTGGTGAAAAGTCTACACAGCTCTATCATTTGAAGAACTGTAATATTGTAAGCAGCAAAATAATTATCTTTGCCAGTGGTATTTAATATCAGGCTTGTTCCTGATATTAAATCCTACCTTTACAGGTTCTTGACATATCTGTGGTATCCAATAGGCTATGTTCAAATCTTCTTTGTGTCAATAAGGATAGTGTAGACATCCATGATAATGGAATTTGAACATGTCTAGAGAACTTTGAATAAATGCAGACAATTGTGTCTACAGTTCTCCGAGAAAAAAAAACATTGTACTTTTAACGCAACAAGCCCTTTAAAGGCAATACTGAGACAAAAGGAAAGAAATCATTTTGGAATTGTCATTTCTGTTAGCTCCATGCTGTACAATTCCAGTTTTGTCAAATTTGTTATGTTGTCCTTTAACATCAATCCCATCTCAGTGATTTGTTGATACATCGCTATTGTTGCAATTTAGTACCTTTCCCTGAAGAAACTAATGCTTGCCCCACTGTGTCTTTTCTCAAAATGACAGAGTTGTGAAATGAAAAGGAGCATCATTTGCATCCCATATTAGCCAGAGTGTCAAAAAGTATCTCAGAGGATATCTCCAATCAGACTTCCATCTGTATATACTTTTGGAAAAAGCAGTGAGCCAATAACATAGGCCAAGAAAGATACACGGGGAGTAATGTATCTTTTTCTGCCTATGTGCAAAGTCTTTTTTATTTTATAGATATAGTTTTTCTTTAAACCAAAGCACAGGTTGGGTACGCAAATTCACACTATGCATTTAAAGGGTCAATAGGGTTCACTTACCATTTTGCCAATCATCATAACATATGGTCCAAGATACTTGTTGACACCAAAGATATCAAGCAAGCGTATATACCAGTAGATGATGTTTACACAGTATATCACTCGCCCATAGCTGCTGTAAGGTTGCTCTTGTAAGCGAAACACCATTCCAATAGAGAAGAGAAGGATGGAGATGAGATCTGTCACATTCCAGTATTCCTGCAGCCAAACCTTAAACTTCTGTAATAACTTCCCTGGTTCAGACATTAAGATCTGTGTGGAAACACAGCATATGACCACAATCAATACATAGGATGGAGATGCTTTGCACAAATGTTATGGAAACTGATATGTCAGGAAATCTATATCTCATATTGTATGAAATCTATGAACACGTACAGAAGAATCCCATCCAGGAGGAAGATCACTAATACAGTCATGTTGGATTTATTCTGTCACATTATAATATAATGTAATGTAATTAAATATCATATAATATAATTCAATCTTTCTGTTTATCACTTCAGAGGTACCCACGGAGGAGCTGTTTGGCACCTTCATTAATGTGCAGGGGGACATGGATTTTCATGTGTCTATGCTTTTCAATGAAACAATATTGTGCTTTATGGACAAATTCCAGGATGGAATCAGTAGTGCCTCAAAGACCAGGCACAGGTAATGGTCACTGTAGTACTGCTAGATATGGCACCAATACATTTAAAATTCTAAGGCCTCTTTCACATGGGCTGATCAGGAGAGTATACGTAAACAGATCCTCACCTGATCAGAGCAGTACCGCTCTGACATCCGTTTCCCTACAGTTTTTTCCTTCATCTTGTGATGGGGGAAAAAACTGAAACTGCCAGACAACATGTATGGCTGAGTGAAATCGGAAGTAAATGTGTCCGTTTACTTCAGATTACCCTGGTCTGGCACGATCCGGTCCGTCAAAACGGATCTCTGATCTCTTTGTTTTCCCTGATCTAGCCGGAGCCGGGGCTAACTGGTTGCAAACGGTCTGCCCATACACTTGCATAGAGCATCAGATCGGGTTAGGCGGAAAAACTGATAAGCAGACCCGATCGGACCGCTCGTGTGAAAGGGGCCTAAGGGTTAGATTAACATTGGGGTTAGGGATTAAGGTTCAAGGGTTAAAATGATTACATGTTAGACTCAGTTTAATGGTTAAGGTTAAAATGTGTATATAGCCAAAACTTATTTTATTAAGTTGTGGATAAAGAAAGGAAGTGTTAAATTAGCTGTCAGTCAAATTGTTGCTGTCCGTGTCCCAGTGGAGAGATTTCCCTTCACCGCCTGTCCAGGAGATGCAGCAGGAGAAAGTATTCATTGAAACAGTTGTCTAAATTGGAAGACATCCACTCACATACTGTTCCAGTGACAACTGTAAAATTCTGAATTTCCTGTCTCTTTGGGGTTGATTGACTAAATGGAAATAGGCTGATGACTTCACTTTGTAAGGGAATTGCAAGCCAATTTGCACTTTGCATGGGATGTTTCCCTAGTTTGGTGAATGTGGTGAAATTTCACTTTGCAAAGAATATCCAATCATGTGCAAGGAAAATTAATTTATTTTTTATTTTTGCTTGCACATGGTAACATGATGAAAGTCCACAGATCTTTACCACATTTACCAAGCTAAGGGGAAACTTCAACTGCAAAGTAAAAATTCCTTCCAAAGTGAACAGCCTATTTGCCTTTATCAACTGCTTTGTGTCTTGGTGATAACAGTCACTAGAACATATATCAAGATGGTAGAACTTTCTAAGTTTTAAAATGGAGGTTAAGAGTTAGAGAAAAGCTTGTACTGAGATGTCATGACTGCTATCACTGACCTGTTTGCTTTCCTGGTGACTGACTCAACAAGCCCACAGCTCGTGAAGCCAGAACTCCTGATCTGCATACTTTGTTTGAGTCAGTGACTTGTATTGGCAACTGCTTATCATTTGGATAACCATAGCAGACAGGCAACCAGCATTTTAGATCAGAGTTAAGCAAATGCAATTGGTATACCACAAGGCAGAGCACCACCTGCCAAAGTAATTCAAAGTGATCAATCAGGTACCATCTACTTCCTCTTTTTAAAGCACCTCACATGTTGTAAAAATCCAACCTTTACTAAAAACATCATAGCATAATAAAATCTATTAAGGCTTTTGTCATGCTAGTATTGACTAAAATATCTCTGAGGGTATTGCACACAGATTCCAACAACAATATAACTAGTTTCACAGCAGATCAATATTGGCAAGGCAAGATATTTGCACAGATTCCAGATATAATCCCAATAGCACAGTAAAGTACAACTGTGCATTTATCCGGTTATCTGGATATCAATACATCATGTATCCATGAATCGCTTTGTCGGCATGTTGCAGGTGCTGAACCCTCAGAGTGATAACATAGGATTCTAGTTAGAGGGGCTCATTAAATCCTCTCTCTCTCTCTCTCTCTTTCTCTCTCTCTCTCTCTTTCTCTCTCTCTCTCTCTCTGTCTTTCTCTCTCTCTCTCTCTTTCTCTCTCTCTCTCTCT
>NW_017306474.1:1167521-1172018 GCF_000935625.1 Nanorana parkeri
AAAACCCTGCCAGGGTGAAACAACCTTATTAATATTACTTTTATTTATATAACAAAGGTATCACTGATTTTTGTGTTTGTTGTACATTGACATCCTGTCAGTAACAGTACTTCCTGCTGCAGGCTGACAACACTTAGCTGCTGCCCTGCAAATATCAACAAGGTTGTTAGCCTGCTGTGTGCACCCTTTCAGTGTGAGGGCTACCTATCAAAGCCTGCACATGCCTCCTGCATACCTGATAGGCAGCTCAATGTCCAAGTGAAGGAATGCACATAGCATGCGGATAACATTGCTTCTAATTGCAAGGCAGCGGCTTAGTAATGTCAGCCTAAAACTGCAAAACTACTGGCAAGATCTCTAGATAAGAAACTATGAAACAGAATCACAAAAACAAACAAAAAATATATAGTCTGTTAAAAAAACTAAATGCAGTGAGGCATGATGCCAAACATACTGAAACAGTTGCTGAACTGGAAAAAAGTAAATGGTAGAAAAATGCATTTTTATTTGGTCATTATATAAAGTCTAAAATGGAAAAAGATATATTTTCTTTGTATCTGTAAGTACCATTTGGAATGTGCCATTTACTGGGCTCCACATTCCTGCCGACTGCCTTTTAGATTTCATCAGCCCATTGTATAGGCCTCCATTGTAAGATCTGATAATGATCAACTTTCCATTTAAGTATTAAATAATAATGACTCTCAGCACAATAATAATTGTCTGTCATAAAACTCTTATTAATTTTTCCACTTCATGATTTTTGTCCTGAAAATCTAATTTGCTATGACATAGATCACCGCACAAGGAGTCTTTGTGCAAAGCTCATAGCTATCCCTATTTGGGACCCAAGATCCTTCTGTCCTCTTTACCCAGCTGTCCCTCTTTTAGGGACAGGTTTTCAAATCCAATAATTAACACACTGAAATGACAAGTAAATATTATCTGATCGTTTCTCTTCACACTTCACACTTTACTAGCACAAGTACATCTGAAAGAAATGAAATAGTTTCTTTATGCACCATAAATAATGCTCTGCTTGGTGCATCTGGGTGCATTAACCATTTAGCTGACAAGGCCTTTTTTGCGTTTTTTTGCACACTTTATAATCCACATTTCGGCATAAAAATTACTTACAACTCCCAAACATTATATATTTTCTGAAAGTAAAGACCATGTAGAATAAAATGGTGGACGTTGAAAATTTTTATGTCGTACAATATTAGCACAAATCCTTATCAGACCCCAAAATTTATTAAAAAATTGCAGTTAATTAAGGTAATTTTAGTGGGCACAAGTACGATAAAATAACCATTTGTTTTGTAAAATATAAAAGATGAGGTTTTGATGAGTAAATAGATACCCAACATACCCAGGTTACAAATTGTGCGCACCCCTGAAACGGCGACAAAATATGGTACCCCATATTGTCCATAGGCAAAGCTTTAAAAGCCAGTACAGGTCATCAGTTTCGAGATATCTGTTATTATTAGCCCTAGAATTATTGCTCTCATTTTGGCGCATGCGGCGATTCCTAACATGTGTAGCGAGATCATCGTTTTGGCACGTAGGCGCACCCGATGTGTGTTTATGTTAATATGCACGCTATCGCGGGGCAGGGGACTTATTTTTTTATACATTATTTTTACAAACATGCTTATTTTTACGAACATGCTCTGCATGGCAGCCCAGTGTCCAGCTCATTCAAGCCCAGCCCAGCCCAGTGTCCTCGAGGATGCTGGGCTGTCATTGAAGGACAACAACTCCGCCCAGCTATTGTCATTTGCGGGGAGAATGGTTGGCTTTGGCCGACCTTTCTCCCCATTTGGCTGTCACTACGGCTCAGCCGAACCGAAGCATATGCATTTGGCTTGGCTGTGCTGCTCGGCTGCCTTCAGCTGCTGTAGGGGCTATTGTGAAAAGCGACTACAGCAGCCCTTCGGTTCGACTGAACAGAAGGGTCCCGGGGGCCGAAGCGAGCCGAGGGATCATCCAAAGCTACGGCTAGATCCTTCGGCAGGTAAGTGAATAACTCTCTAGTATCAAAGCCCCTGTAAATAAAAAAGTAACCCCTCAGTGTCCCCTAGTAAAAATTTTTAAAGAATAAAATTTTTAAATAAAAAATAGTTTTTCACAATTTGTAAAAATAAAGAAAACAAAAAGTTTTACAAATAAGTTTAATAAAAAAATGATAAGCAAATATAGTGCAGAGGAAGCTATTAAATATAGGAGGCAACATGCCACATTCTAAAATGGTTCCACACTAAAATTGTATTTCACTCCTTGCATTTTGTGATTCCCAAAATAAACTATATAATATACCCTATAAATCAGGACAAATAAAATAATCTATTATGAATTACTTTCTGTTAGCTACACTTATTATGAACACATTATTATTGCCAAAACTGTAAAACAAATGTGTTTTTTCCTAATTTGTTTCCATTTTTTACTATTTTTCTTAGGAAAAAAAAGAATTTATATATGTATACTGTATGTCACATCAACTTAAACCCCATTTTGTCCTTTAAAAAACAGCATACAATACAATATGTGTAGGTGCAATGAATGAGAAAGATGGCAATTATGGTTAAACAAACACAAGAAAAAATTGCAAAATTGCTCCGGTCCCTAGAAGCAAAAACATTTTCTGAAGATGTGTCACTAAGGGGTTAAAGAATAATTGGTTTCCCTTCATCCTAATATCTACAAAATAACTTTGTAGCCTGTAGCATACAGTCAGTTTTCCTTCCTAGCCAGCACTGGGAATATGTAAGGGAGTTTCCTTTGGTTTTTTTCAAGCACTTTAATAAATAATGCCAAACATATGAGCATATTTTAAAAAGCCATTGAATTTAGGTACATTCAAAGGGCCTAGGTCTGGCTGCATTGGCAACGTATATGCGCTGTTCAACTGTAATCACTGCAGCTGTGGTTGAATTAGGTGAATGTCCGTGACTACAAATCAGGAATCTGCAGGTCAACCAGTGTACAGGTAATGTGTGAAGTAATGAGTGAGTCCTCGATACGAATCAACAAAGAATCAATGATAATTTCAACAGATTGCCATCTACAAGCAGTAACTGTCTAAAACAGTTTTGGGCTAGCACAGCTATATTTTTAATTTGTTACTGATATCTTGGCTTACAATTGCAGTGAATAGAATTTGCTTGCTCTGGTGCATGAGTGAATGCATTTAATGCATTCACTTGCTTGCTCTGGTGCATGAGGGGGGTGAATGCATTTAATAATTATATACAGGTGAAACTCGAATAATTAGAATATCGTGCAAAAGTAATTGCAGTAATTTCTGCAAATGGGGCCCAAACCAAGTACTGAGTACATATGCATGCTTGTACTTTTCAGAGGTCCGATATTGTTCTATGTACAATCCTTGTTTTATTGATTGCATGTAATAATCTACTTTTTTGAGGTTGTGGATTTGGGGTTCTTGGGGTTTTCATGAGCTGTAAGCACTAATCATCACAATTATGACATAACGGCTTGAATTATGTTGCTTTGCATGTAATGAGTCTATCTCATATATTAGTTTCACATTTTAAGTTGCATTAGTGAAATAAATGAACTTTGCACGATATTCTAATTATTCGAGTTTCACCTGTAAATAAGCCAAAAGTAATTTGATTGCCAGCTTATCATTAATTGCTTTATAAATATGTCCTAGCCTATTTTGAACTATATCAGATCTTTGCTCAGCATTATACAGCATAGCTAGATCATTCCTCAGTAAGCTAAATAATTCCTCAGTAAGCTGAGCAACAAAATGATATTATATAGCCATGCTTGATGATGACTCCCTCGGTATCACTTTAAGGCGGCATTAGTTCATAGTGGAACTAATAGTAGAGTACAATTCATGAGATTCTAGAGACCTCTAGTGGCCAGTCTTCAAACTTCTACATATATTTCATAGCCAGAGATTTCAGTGAATGCTAAAAACACTCTTACAGGTTGAACATTTCAGATATTAATTTGCTGTAAGCTGGTATGTTTTAAAACTCATCACTTGTCGTCACAGTGCAAAAAGCAGTTTACATTTTCACAAACAATTCACCTTTCTCACAGTTTGTTTTTTTGCGTGTAAAATAGTTTTCACTGTAAATATTTTAAAGATGAGTAATGTCCGGGAGAAATTTATTTGTATTGTTTTTTTCTTTGTAAATAACATTGAAAAAAAAAAAGCTTGGGGAGATTTAATTTGAGTTTATTTTTTCAAGGTTAGATCAGTATTGATGGGAGGATTATGTAAAAAAAAATGTTATAAGCTTGTTTATGTTAAGCATTGAAATTTTTGTTTTTTGTTACGTTGTTTTTTTTAACAATAAAACTGGGGAAAAAAACAACTCATCACTTGTTATGTTTTCCTTTGGGATATCTTTTTCTAAATAAATAATTTTTACTCAATGTAAAACAAATGTACACAGGGCCGGATTTACTCTCTGCTGCCCCAAGGCAAGGTTCCTCAATGCGCCCCCC
>NW_017306474.1:1173388-1212167 GCF_000935625.1 Nanorana parkeri
AGAATAACAGACCTGCAGGCTGCATACAAGGGATCTCAAGCAACATCGCCGGGATCACTTGTACAGAACAAGCGACGGCTTCCCCGCTGTACATTTAGCCCAAAGCAGGGCTAAATGTAGGAAACAACTACCCACCCGCCACCCGAAACTGCATGCCCGGGAGATAGGAATTCCACACCCCTGCTACCCCTTTACTGCTTGCTGCCCCAAGGCCGGGACTTGGTTGGCCTAGTGGAAAATCCGGCCCTGGATGTACCTAGGGCAATCCCTTATCATAAAGTCACAGATAAACATAATTTACAAGTAAGATTAGCTAGAAAATAATTGTTAACATCTAAAATAAACATAAAATGTAACGATGCCTCTAGTTGTGGTACTTTATGGGAACTTTACTGAAAATAACATTGAGATGGTATCCTACCCCTTACCAACATGCTAAATTCTCCCAGACTAATGCTGGGTACACACCTTACAACCATCGCAAGACTTCTGTCTTGCGATGGTTGTAAGGTAATTAAAAAAACGTACAATCTGCCTATCTTGGACAGGCAGATCGTACTTGCGATGATCGCAAGCCCGCCAGTGCTAAACGGGCAGTGTGCGCTTTTATCTTGCGAACATGCTACACACCCGCCGACAATCGTACGATTCTCGGCGGGTTTTCGAACATGTTCATAAGATAAAAGTCGTGTGACCTTACAGTAGGAGAGGTCGCACGCCTTCCACACACCTTGCGATAATCGTACGATCGCGGGATTTCCCGCGATTATCGTACGATTATCGCAAGGTGTTTGGGCACCTTAACTCTTACCTTTGTTGGAGGGATTGTGGCCAAGTTGGTACTTTACTCCATATTTTATGGCCCTGTAAGAACCTCTGTAGCTATTGGAGAATGATTTTTCAGATCGTCGCAAAAATAACTAATGATCCCATTAAACCCACACCTGCTTTATTAATAATTATTAATTTAATTATTAACTTGGGAATAAACAATATTCTCCCATCCCACTGTGTAGTAGTGACTAATGTCTTATTGGTTGCCTTATTACATATGACTAAGGCCCCATTCACACTGAGCGATTTATCGCATGGTAATCTGCGCGATATCGCTCTCCAATGCATGGCAATGGGGCTCTGTCCGTCGTTGTCGCGGGTCGTGCGTCGCTACAGCAGGACCCTTTTTGGAGCGGATTTTGCAGCGATTCTAGTTTGCTCAATGTAACCATTTGCGCGATATTGCGCGACAAACCGTGCGATATCGTGCAAAGTGCAAATCGCGTGACAAACGCGCAATTTGCGAATCGCTCAGTGTGAATGGGGCCTAAGAGGTGGAAGTCTACTGATCCTCCCCTAATTAAAGATGTCTTGAATATGGTGCAACTACATTATAATTTTTTGGGGGGCACTTCAACAACATTAACAAACTCAATTTGAAAAACTGTGTATCACACAGTATTCTGGAACGATTAGACTCTAATTTATGTTATCTTTGTCTTCATATGTCTTGGTATACTATATTATCTGTATTTTTTTTTATTTTAATATTCTGCTGTACACTGACTTCATGATGTTTTATTTGTTGATCATGTTTGATGAATGACTATTGTATTTTACAAACTAGTAACTTTCGTGTCATTGACGGTTTATAGGCTTCTACTTTTTATGTTTCATATCACCCTTAAAATATAATAAAGAAATATTAAAATAAAAAAAGTAAAGATAACTGAATTTATAAACAACAAAGGAGGTTTCATAGTGTGTTGGCATTGATGTAAAAAAAACACACTTTGTTTTACCTCTCTCACTTTTTCTATTCCCAGTGTAAAGATGTACGATATAACAATCCACTCCTGTGTTGAAGGCCAGCGATCCATTTTTACTAATACAATATAATTGAAGAGCATAAGATAACTCATGTAAGCAATCTGTATAAAGAAAAACACAATGGTATTATAAAAATGTGTGCCCATCAAAATACAAGGCTGTGAGTTATTTTACGTGCATTCTTTGCTTTTTCTCATTATAATTTTTATAAAAATTGTTTAGTCCACAATAATAAATATTACATTGGTGTGAAATCATTATTTTTACAAGGGAAACAGTACAATCTTTTGAGGAATATCTTGTGATGAACATATATTGGTCTAAGATTGTGAAGGATTATTTTATTTGTTTCAAAAGGTTTTTTTATTTTTTCCCACATATAAAAGTTAAGTTACAAGCAGTACATACACTCAAACATTGGGTGTCCGCACGTAAAAGTTTTACAAACAGTGGTTTTTGCACTTATAAAAAGTGTTGGGCCTGATAGGAGGTGATGTACCAACGGAGAAGTACTTTGTAGTTTGTTTCCAAAACTCTGGCGCACATTGAGCTAGAGTTAGTGGAGGTCCATGTGAAGGATTATTTTAATAGGGTTAATTAAGGATTAATATGGGTAATTATGGATTCATTTAGATGGGTCCAGGAGCAGTTGTAGGTGTTGTGCTGCCCGTAGATATCGTAAAAAGATCAAAGACTGCAAAAGGTATAGTTCACTATAATATGTAAGCTATTTTAACCAGAGTGATCATTTTTGTGAACTCAATGTTATGTACAAAATACTGCAAACATTACTTATTTTATTAACATGCAATACATTCAAATGATCTGTGTAAAAAAACCATTAGTCAGCTGATTAAATAAACTGTATTTGTAAAAATGCACAAATAGCACTGTATAATAAAAATACTGCATGCATTTGCATTCAGTGAGCTATCCCTGTAATCTCTCTGCAACGTTCCCTTTTTTTCCCTTGTCCTCATGTTACAATGCATTGTTACCAACATTCTTATGAACCCCCCCTCCCCCCAAGCTCCTTGCTGACATGCACACTGCACTGCAGCACAGTCCGTGGTGTGTATGCTGCCTGAAATGTTACTGCCATTTTTGGTCCTATTTGGTATGTTATGCATCCCATTAAAAAAAGTGGGCTGCCTTAATTCAGTGCACGTTATGCACATGTGGTAATGCACTGCAGTGGTGTGAATGGGCTTTTGCCCACTGAACATTCATCTGCACTTTTTCGAGATTTTTAGCCACTTTTTGATGCAAGGGAATTTTAACCCACGTTGATGCGCGTTGTAATGTATTTTCATGCATGTTTTGCCCTGTCATTGAAGTATGTTGGAAAAAAAGGCATGTCGATGCACCAAAAATGCACCTGTGCCTTTTTTTCTCAATGCACAGCAGTGCAGTGCACAGGTTGTTATTGTGATCCATAAAAAGAATGACGATCATTTTGGAGTCGTGACCGCAATGGGGTGCCATTGAAATGAATAGCACTGCAACACACCTACCACTGGAGAATTTGTCAGGCCGAAACTGAAAATTACTTTTTTTCCACCTTTTATCAATTTATTTTGTAATAATTGTATTGTAAGCACATGGCGCTTGAATAGCTTCAGCCAGGGAATGGCAGCTGCCAGTGGTAAGATTCCACAGACGGCAGCTGAATGTAAATAGAGCAGGTAGTCTGCAGGTGCAATATCCAGCCTACTTTTGACCATTTCAAATTGCAATAGCCAATAGCAGGCTGGCTATTGCACCCGCCCACTTGCTTGCTGTGCCCACCTACCAGCATGGAGGAGAGAGCTAGGGGACCCAACCAACTAATTGATAATGAGAATAGTTGACAACTATTCTCATTATCCATTATTATTGATTAATCAATTAGTTAGTTGCAGCTCTAGATTGTAGGGAGGCTGTGCTTCTGTTTTTTCTTTTGGTGTTGAGGTAAAATTCTTACCAGACTTAAAGGGTCTTGTATGAACCGGGGGACCCCACGCTTTTTTTTTAATTGTTTGTGTGGACTGTCAATAGTGAAAACAACACATCTTTTTTTTTTAAATGTCACTTTTCTGCAACAAATTTTCATTTGTAAATATAATTTAACTCATACGAAATTGACTTGTTCACACTGCTCTTATATAAGCTGAAGCCTGTGTTCACACCACATCCAGATCAACTCCATACCAGACAAGATTGTTTCCGGACCCATAATGCATCCCTATGCTTTTTCTGGCCTCTGTTCCCACCAGCGCAGTCCGTTCCAGACCAGACCAGAAATATACTGCACGTCTCATTTTGTCTGGTCTGGAATGCACTGGAACGCATGGAACACTTCAAAAAGGCATACAAACACATGCAAAAGCACAGGAATGCACTGGACCTCGCCTGAAAGCCCATTTTAAGCTAACAAAGAAAAAAGCAGAAAAAAACCCAGCTCCGGAACACGGCAAAATCGCGACAAAAACACACCAAAGCGCAATGCACCGCATTCCAGATCTGGTCCTGAAAATGGTATGAACATGTCCTTAAAGAAGAACTCGAGGATTTTTAAAAAATAACCCTTGCAGTGGGGCTACTAACCCCCCCCCCCCCAATTGCAAGGGTTAAGTGCTCTAGTTGATAAAATAACAAAGATTTACTCACCCAAAGCTCTGAGCCAGCCTGTCCAGGAATGTTCCTCATCGTCTTCACATCTATGCACAGTGTATAGACATGATGATTTACTGGACCTTAGACTGCTGGGGAGGGGGAAAGACATACCATTGACCGCCCTAAGAAGAAGCCGCTAGGCGTTTTGGGTGAGTATATATTTGCTTTTTTTAACCTAGACACAAACAAGCAGTTAACCCTTGCAGTACGGGGCTACCCCCGTACTGCAAGGGTTAATAAAAAAAATCCTGGAGTTCATCTTTAATGTGGCACGCTCAGATTTAAAAAAAAGCAGTATTAGTATGCCAATAAAGGGAATAATAATTATATTTATTTGAACTAATGTACTAGATATGATATGAATGTAAATATATGATATGATATGATATGAACAGATATGATATGAACAGAATGTAAATTCAAAAACAATCTTTAAAAATGCTAGCAGTTCTTTTAACTTTCCCCTATGATTTTGCAGAGTATATATCCCTACTATGTATTATAGTATAATAATATATAGTAGGGAATAGTATAATAATAATAATAATAATAATGTAAGCAGGTATAGCAAACTTACTGTATAAAACCAGAATTTAACTATAGGTGCATTGTAAAATTCATAGATCTTCCTTCCTAGGGGTATAAGCCGATGTCTTGGATGCTCATCATCATCCTTCTTTCTGGATGAATCCCCATTACCTCTGGCCAACATTGCCTGTAAAGAGTAGAGTAAAGAGTAGATATTCTTGATTTGCTGCTCAGAAGGTGCAGTATCAATACATTCTGCATTAGAAATGTTCCTGCCTTCATATTCTTCCAGGTAAAGTTTATTTATGTAAAGGGAGTTATTGTAGAGTTTTCAGTGTGTACTAGGCAGCACAATGGCTAAGTAGTTGGCACTAATGCCTTGCAACACTGGGGTCCTCAGTTTGAATTCACACAGGACAATATCTGCATAAAGTTTGTGCTTGTGTGGGTTTCCTCCCAAACACATGCTGGTGGGTTTGGCAGCTGTCTAAATTGGCCCAAGTATGTGAGATAGAGACCTTCGATTGTAAGCTCTTTGAGCATAGAGTATGTAAATTGATGATGCTGTATAAATGTGATAAATCCTACTACATTTCCACTGTACTTTTTGCATTCATTATATATTTTTACATGTGTTAATTATGTGTTACACACAAATATGATAGAGAAAATAGGTTACCAGCACTCAGGATAATTTCAAATAAATAAGTCCTTTTTATTGGACAAACGTGTCACAATAGTCAAACAGCCGACGTTTCAGGGCCACGCAGGGTCCCTTCCTCAGGGCAAAAGATGTGATCTGTCAAACGTCGGCTGTTTGACTATTGTGACACGTTTGTCCAATAAAAAGGACTTATTTATTTGAAATTATCCTGAGTGCTGGTAACCTATTTTCTCTATCTTGTGTTTTGCACGGTGCCATCCGTGGGAGTTATTACAAGCACCTCTTCTCTATTGGCCTGGGACTGCTGAAAGGTGTGCGGAGAGCACCCTCACCAATTGCAACACACAAATATGATTCTTCTCTGCCACGTACTGGTTACTCGCAGTGCTAAATTTGTCTGCAACAATTTCAGCGTTTGAAGTCTTGTAATACTCCTTAAAACTATTCAGCTATAGCTGTAGTTAGCAAGATTTATGCCACCATATCTACAGCAAATGCCGGTGGTTTGTCCAAGCCTACAGTGGGAACAGAATTATACTTTGACAAAGTACATTTCAAAAACTTTCACTGCACATACCTTCATAAAAGACTTACAGAAGAATTGCATTTAAGATTAAAATCAACAGCAAACGTTCTGGTCAGGAAGGTATGCCACAAACATCTAAACCATTTGTAATAAATCAATATTTAAGAGCATCAAGAAAGATAACTGGGGGTCACAGACAGAAAGGAGAAGTTTCAATGACAAACATACTGACAAATATGGGGACAAAAAAGCTGGGAGAAGAGGGTTCAAACCATCTATATACTTTTCCCAGCTTCAGCATATGAGGTACTATGAAGATTGACTGTCCATTGCCTCTTTGTAAAACAGTTTATTTTTAAATTGATAATGTTGCTTTTGTAAGGCTATAATTGCAAATAATCCCACCAATTGGACTTGCAACACTGTGCAGGGAATGCAGTGTGAACTCTTGCATAGGAAATGGAAACAGTCCTGTCATTGCACACTCAGCAAAGGTAAATAGCTGTGATGGTAGATAGCAGAGAGCAGTCTGGCTATGGCAGGTCTACAGTAACAAAAACAATATTATCTATATTATTAGGGTAACACTTTTAGGGCTGCAGCAGAACTGCATTAAGGGTCATGTTATTTTTGAAGGTTCACCCATTGACATTAATGCACTTGTCCCATTGTTTCATAGTGGATTACATTCGCTTAGACTAAAGTCCCTGTTTTTTGCATGTACTATGTCTACAGTATACCATTTCATTTTGCATAACTGTAGAAGCGGCAATATCACATTTCACTTGCAGCTAGTAAGAGAAGCTATCACATAGAAATGAATTATAGATACGTAAAGCATAACCCTGGTTACTATCCACTACTAATGCTCTAATGCTGCTAGCAGCATTAGAGGGGAAATGCTCTAGGCTACACACTATAACTTAAGAGCCTCAGATGCACCAGCCACTAAATGGTCAACTGCAACATTTCTGAAGTATTTCAGTGTTTCAGGCTGTGATAATGAAATAATAATCATGAAGAACTGTGTTGTAAGATACATAGTAAAGTCAGTGAGAGGATCAAAACAGTTACCAATGGCAGTTGTACATGTAACAAGCATATATACCTGCAGCTTAAACACTCCTTAAACATGTTGTAATGAAAACAATGGTGTTTGTTGCATATACTGTACTTGCAAATCTGTGTGGAAGCAACACTGCCCTTTATTTAGACTTGTGATTTCCAGACTCTGGACATTTGATTGGGGACCAGAGGGAACTGGGTAGCGTTTACGCTTGGTAAGTAGAGATAGGATATATTGTTTGCTTTTCGGATGGTTATAGTAAAAATTAAATTTTGACCTATTGACACACAGACACACAGTAATGATAATGTTTGTCCAATTTCAGTACAAAAAAAAGGAAATCAAACTCCATTTGATGGAGGGATAATTGAGTATTACTGCATTATGGTGTGATAATCAAGATTCATATTGTTTAAAGCATGTTAAACTTCAGACAATTTTTACTAGTTTTGGACAGAGTAGGGGAAGATTTAACATTTATTTCTGACATTTATTTATGTCTTTGAACTTACTGGGGAGATTGTTCCTCACGTCCTGAAATCTCCCCATGATAGTTCTAGACCTTAATAAAAACAGAGATCCTAACTCTTCCATTTTTAAAATTCAAAATAAATAAAAAGTGTTTAATGGCATTGGGCTGTTATTTCCCTTTACCAATAGCATACTGTTGTATAATATTGATATTATGCATTCTTTTACCATGTAATGTCCTAAGTTATATGTACGCACTAATTGTGAAAAACTTTATAGATGTAAAGAACTGTATTGATGTATAGGCAGTAGGAATACTGTCTTGTAAGAGATATAAATATTGTGTGTGTAGTGAGAAAAACAGTGACTTTGTCACTTCTGATTGTCTGGATGTACTTTACTTTCTACTCAAGCAATCTATCACATTGTTGAGTTGAATTTTCATCCTTGCACAACATTTCCTGTCTGTTTTGGTTTGTTTTGCTGGATTTGATCAATGTACAATAACACTAATCATGACTTTATAATTGAAGACTTTCACAGTAAACATTAAATCCATTGTTTTGTCTTATTTTGTTCTAAAGTGAAATTTCTGACAAGTATTATTCTGTAGAAACGAGCTTTGTGTTTTGCTGAATGGAGTCCATGCATTTCATTAATTTTAATTACTGCCTGACACATCCTTAATATTACAGAATTTACATTTCAAATCAGCTAGAGACTACTTTCAAAGCATTGTCCTTATTTCCACCTAATTTGCGACTATAAATAAAGACGATATTCCCAAAGTCTGCTGTAAAATGCAGAATCAAGAGACAAGCCATGCAAATTGCTATGACACTTCATGATCTCTTGGATGTAGAAATCACTTGGGGTTAGTGTAAAGTGAATCAAAGTACAAAGGCAGCAGGCATAGAGAGCATGTACCATCTTCAGCAACAGTGACTTTGGGTTAAAATAGTTGTACCCTATTCTATTTTACTATGGTTCATATTATCAATTATCAAGAGAACACCAAAAATTAACAGTTAAAGGAGTTACTTTAACCACTTGAGTCCCAGGTGCCATTTCAAAACAACACAGGGACAGTGCCTTTGTGCTCTCCCAAAGTATAATACATGCAGTACATTTACTTTGAGCTTTAACATTTTGCTACAATACATAAAATGCTAATGGGATATTATTTTAATGAGCGGAATTTGTTGATTATATTTTGGGGTAAATAAATGGGGGGGCACAAATTACAAACAGAAATGACAGGAAATGCATTTTTAGTTAATTACCAATTATTGCCATTAAAAACAAGAGAAAAAATTTATGTATCTAAATATGTGATCATATTAAAGCCCTATCTGTCCCAAAAAAACTGATCTATAATACATTAGGCTAGACTAAAAACACTAAAAGGTATAATGCGTGGAACCGAGACAACACCAAAATGAAAAAACTCAAGGGCATTTAGGGATAAATGCGTGGTCCTTAAAGAGGAACTGCCCTTTCTCTTCCCAAATTAATTTTGCTTTTAACCCACTCTTAGCTTGTCTGCTGGGTTGGGCTCAAATAGCATTCTCATCTGCCCAGATAATCCAGCGTTGTCCTGCTGGAAACTGCCAATCCTCCACCACACACCAGGTCCCGTGCAGCCATATTCACTTCTGAAGTCATTGGGAGACAGCTGTCTTTTCTCTGTAATCGATCCAATAAAAACTGACAAATGACTGCTGTGAGCTCACCCAAATGCACTGCAATATAGATTCTTTCTTATACTGGCTGTAAACTGGTGATCTTTTTTGGTAAGAGTTTAACATTCATAAACTTTGAGAATCCCAGGGATTCACCAAGATGCCATCCCTACTCCATCATTTAAAAGCATAGAGAAAGGTGCAATACATGCTAAGGAATGTACTACAGAAACATGAGCTCTTTTTGGTTGTAATGGCATGCTATCAATTCTTTCTGTGCTGATTACTGAAAAAATCAGATGGTGCTCTCTTTCATGTACAATGCCAGTATATCCAAGTTAACGTATTGTAGAACAACTTTCACCTATGGTGTGTGCTTAAGGTAACCTAAGGGGCTTTTGGTCCCTGTGGAAATGGTAGTGTATGGGAGGTTGTGACCTCTTGGTGTTGCTACATGGAGTCTCTTGTAGGATTCAATATCGGCATAAAGTGGACAATAAAGCAAACAGTGTATCGGATAGTGCAGATAATCAATAAAATATGAATACAAATGCACATATAATGTAGTGACTTGATCATAGCATATACCATCAGATGTCAGGTCACAAAGGAAGGTTCAGGACTATCTCTTCACATAAGCAAAAAATAAAGAGGGAGGGTGCGATAGTAGAAAAACTGTAAAGGGCATTGAACATACTAGGAATGAAAAATGCCACAACTAGTGCACACTAAATGGTGACTGAGCTGGCAGCCTGGAGAATAGTACCTCCACCAATATGTTTTGGAGTTAGTTATGTTGCTTTTGGATATAGGGACTTGGCAAGGATGAGGAGTTTGCTAAGCACCAGTGGAGCACCTTACACATAAAGCAGAAAATGTTTAAATGTTTTTAAGTGTACAAGGGTTTTTTCTAGGGATGCACAGACACGAAGTACCGTACTTGATACAAGTACAGATACTTTTCCAGCTACTAGACTAGAGAATAACTCAAAAGTTAGGAGGAAGCTGTCATTTTTAAGGAGCATTGTCTACGGGGCTCCTAGGATATGTGCATCCCTGTTTTAATGTATGATTTGTTATATATACAGTGTATACTGTATATACTGTATATACATATATATATATATATACATACACACTGTATACAGTGGCGTAAACAGAGTTATGGGCGCCCGGGGAATTAATTGTGAATTACAAGCGGCCAGTCCAACTGGGACTGGGCCCTACACCTTCACTGACCCACATGAGACCCCAACACCTGATACTGACTTGCCAGGGACCTCAAAAGGATCCCAACACCCGACACTGAGCACCCGTCCCTCAAGCCATCTCACCCCCAATGACAGTACATCCCTCCCTGACCAGCTCACCCCCCAGTGACAGTACATCCCTCCCTGACCAGCTCACCCACCAGTAACAGTACATCCCTCCCTGGCCAGCTCACCTCCCAGTGACAGTACATCCCTCCCTGGTCTCCTCACCCCCCAATGACACTACATCCCTCCCTGGTCTCACCCCCAAATGACAGTACATACCTCCCTGGCCAGCTCACCCCCAAGAAAAGCACTGACCCCATAGTTCTCCTTTAAATGTAATCCTATGATTTTATAGTTCCAGTGTATTTGTTGCCATGGAAGGTCTTTTTCATTGTATTGTAAACAATAATTACAATGGAACCTGAACACTGGTTTACACTTACACCCTGGAAACCAATAACCAAGTCAAGAAGTAAGGGGAAATCTTTTGAGTGGGGCAAACCATCAACAATAATAACTGAACATAGCCTGTATCCTTTACAAAACAAAAGATTGGATTAAGTTTCCTTTGAATTTCATGACCAGGGTATCTCTACATTAGGTTTCTGTCCTTTTATATACACAAACAGCTCATAGCATTGGAAAATAAATAATAACAGCATTTTTGCTTGCACGTGATTGGGTAATGGAAGTTAGCAGAGATTCATCTCATTCACTGAACTAAATGAAAACATCCACTACAAAGTACAAATTCTCCTGCAAATTGAACAGCCTATTTGCCTTAAGTAAAATCAGCCATTGTGAATGCACAGTTCGGTCTCCTCTACATCTACAGCACTGCTTCTATCCAGAATGCACATCACTCTAGGGAAGTAGCGGCTGCAAGAGGAGAGCAGACCGGACTGTGTTGCTCGTAGTGGTTCACCTGGTACACTACAGCAGCCATGTGGATTTCAATGCATACAATGTTATGATATATACCGTTTATGAGTACCCTTTGATTTGATATATTGTATTGTTATAAACTGTATGTATAGGTATCATAAAGCTGGTGCATTCTCTGTTTAATTATATACTTGTGACTAGCTCATTTAGAATAACATCGGCTGCTCGAACCATCAAAATAAATTTTAAAAGCACTCTCATATGGTGAAGAATGGGAAAAGGAGATAGAGATAAGAATGCAAAGTGAATGGGTTATCTAAACCGGAACACTAAATGTAGGGAGCGAAGGAGTGGCAAAAGAAAATAAAGAATCTGTCCATCCTGCTCACCCTCTGGATATGACCGTGGGTCCCAAGTACTTACAGCATTTAATTTTGTCTTGAAGTCCACCAGTCTTTCTTGGATTGTTTCCTCAGGTGGGCGATTCCACGCCCTCACCACTCCCTGCATAAAAAAGTTTTGTTTTAAACCGCCCATCCCTTTAAGGTTCTTATTGTCCTTCATATATCTGTAGGCAGTTGCCTCCAAGAACATCAAAGCTTAATTTATCTAGTTCCAATTCCCGCCAATGAAGCAATATAAAAATAAATTGGAGAACTACAGTTGAGTCATGAAAAAAAGACGTAAATATTGACTAAAACTGGTTGCCGGGAAAGGCTATATTATTAAAATTCATTGTTCAACTTTGTTATCATGTGAGTTATTCAAGATTTAAAAAGTTTCCAAAATATGTAACATATAGATAACTATAAAATATTGAAATATTAGTAAAGTCAGTAACGATGCATGAAAGGGAATGAATTCAAGGCACAGACACCAGAGGAGTCATTGTTAGAAGCGTACATGACAGTTCATTTTGCATGAACCAGAACAGGGTATTAGTAAAATTAAATGTGTTTAAGGAGAAAGGTGAGGGACTGAGCAGGATGGCCGAGTGTGGATGGGATGTTACCCAGAGGTAAGATGACTAAACATGACACATGAAATTGCAATATTCAGTTGATCATTAATAACACTATATTGCATTTCTAGGGAGGATATACTCTAAATAGCGATCAGCATTACTCAACCATACCGTTAGCTCCATATCATCATCTTCTTTCTCTTTTACGGTCTTGTCTGGTTCTTCCACTTCCTTTTCTTGCAGTTCCAATTCATTTGCTTGGGACATATATGGCATCTCATCTTTGTTTTTGAACTCTAAGCTAAGAATTGAAGGAGGGAGAAGAAGTCCTAGAATCACCTAAAGAGGCAATAATAAGACAAGGTCAGAAGCAGCAGTACATGCATTCTTAAATGGTCTATTTGCACACAGCAGTTCTGGTTTATTTACAGAAACATTGGATGAGAAAGTAGATACTGCCGATATCTGAATACAAATGTGTATCTGAGATTTAAGGGTTTGAATACAGCATTGTGGTTAAGCTTCCAACAATTGAATTTTTAAATCATGTTTTATAGTGCGCCTATCTATTGGCAGAACTACTTTCATACTAGAGGGGTTTTAAAAGACTAATGCAAATACTTAGAAATGATAACGGTTTTTATTTTATTTTTCTATGTTAACATGTTTTTAAACTGATATTTTACATATTTCACTGTTTTTTTTAGAATTCTTTATTTATAAACAACCAAAAATAAAGAAGATTTTTTTATGCAAAGCAGTTAAGGGTGGATTTACCTGTCTAAAAAAAATGGAAAATATATTACTGTTTTTTTTTTTATTCTTAAACCTAACCCCCACTCCCTACATTCCTCTATATTCACTTTAATGTACATTGAGAAAGTATGTAAGAAATTGCCTTTGTAATAATATACATACAGTATCTATTAATATTTGTAATCCTTTTACAAAAAAAAAAAGTGATAAAATGTAATGATCACCATAACAAATAAGGTTTCTACAGAATCTTAGAATATAATGGGCCAGACTTAAGAGAGTTTTTCAGGGGGTGGGACATGTGTTTTTTTTTTCTCTCTCTGGCTCTTCCTCCTTTTGTCTTTTCTCTCTTTCTACCTTCAATCTTCCCTCTTCAATTGCTCTTGATGTCTTTTTGGGTTCCTTATTTTGTAAGATAACGGGTTTGACTTACTATGTTGCATTTCACTGTCTACACAATTTGTTACAATTACAGTTGTTTCTACCTGTCCCAAAATGCACATTATACCTGTTATAGACACTTTGGGGTCTATTCACGAAGCAGCCGAAGGATCTAGCCGTAGCTTCGGCCGATCCTTCGGCTAGCTTCGGCCCCAGGACCCCGATATACGGCTGAAATCAGCCGTACCAGCCTGAAGTGAATAGCCGAACAGCGTTTGGCTCACTTCACTTCAGGTCGGTCGGTCGGTCGTTCACTCGGCTGCCTACGGCAGCTTAGTGAATAGACCCCATTTTTGATTGATGTTCTTGACATGTTTGTTTGCTTGTGTGTACTTTCTATTATGACCCTTCGGTTGTCATCAGTATTTTACGTGATGCCCTCTACTGGGCAGCTGTATTTACATTGTTTATATTTTTTGATGTTCTTCTGTAAACTTTTTTCTCATGTTGCGTTAATAAAGGAATACCAAATATATATATATATATATAAGGTACAAAATAAAAAGTCACTGGTTTGTATATATGGTAGTTCTATTTTTCTCTTGGGCCAGCCTATGTAAATATTTTGCATTGTTATAAATAACTAATTACTCCCTACATTTGAATAACCCCTAAAAGCATTTTACATTAAATTCACAAGTAACTTAAAATATTAGCTATTTTAACATTTATTTTGAACTGATTGTTATTTATATTCTTTTACATTTTCAGGACTACACATGATATTTAAAAACATAATCATCTATATCCAATACAAACAAATTCAGTGTGCTTTATCATTTAAGTTATTTATAGTATTCGAAGTTGTGGACGTAAATTTGAATGTGTTTGCTTTGGGTTTTTTAAATGAAAAAATATAATGACCTTGAAAAATAAATGGCTTTGCTATTTAGTCACCTTATTTGACACCAACCTTTAGACCAGAATTTTTACGCATTCGCAGTCTACCCATCCACATATCTGTCAGAAGCATTTGGCTGCATGTGTGAGCAATGAAGTCCCGGTGCTTGGCTGCTACGGCAAGCTGCAGGCAAGTGGCGTTGCTCCAGTTCTTCAGCTCGTAGGTCAATAGTTTCATTGCCAACTGCTCATCCTGCTTGTATGACTGGTCCAATAACTCAACGGCCAGCTGCGCAAACTCCCTGAAACAAAGAATAAATATTCTTAGTTACCCAAATTTTACAAAGAATTTGCTTTTTTTTCTTCTGTGGAGCTTTATAGTCTTACTTGTCAAGGTGTCTAATGGAAGAACTACAATACACAGTCTTTGCTGTTTACAGCAACCAGATTGAACACTGTACTGAAAAATTACAGTAGAAGAATAACATTTTGAACCTGATTGGCAGCTTTAGATCATAACGTAAGGATGGACATGAGACAGCCTACTGAATGTCCTATATACCTTTGTATAAGATGTTAAGCACGTAAAGCTAAACTTAAACAGCTTACAGGCAAACAGATAAATACAAAGATTTTATGCATATGTGAGAGCTGTTTACCTAGCGAACAATTTTTAATTCTGTCCATTCAGTCCTGAGATTTACCCAGCTCCATCTGGCAGAGGAGGGGACCATATTTTTCTCTGCTGCAGATTCACTTACACATCTCCTGCCCACCCACAGCTCATCTCTCTGCCATTCTGCTCTTTATTACTACCAGCATTGTCCTTGCAATGCAGCACACCTAATTGGCTCTTTGTGCTGCTTTTGCCTCCCCTTCTCTGAGATGTGCTGTACAGACTGTGTAGTAGATTGCAAGAGGCTGATACCAGGTAAGTTTCAGCTACTTACACTGCTTGTATTTGAAAATAAAATTTCATGATGCATTAATGATTAGTGAGCTCATTAAATTGTATCTCTAGGCAAAATCTTTTTCCAATTTTGGATAGAGTGGGGAAGAGTTAGACCCTCTGTCTATTTTGTATTACTGTCTGTGTCCCCATTAGGGAGAGTTACCCCTGTTTTTGTACTGGTGACCATTGTCACCAAAAAATAAATATGTTGAAAAGTGCTGTGAAATATGTTGTCGCTATATAAATCCTGTACAATAATATTAATAATAATAATATTAGTAATAATAGAACTAAAGAGGAAATGTTTTGTGCACAACTATTTAAGAAGGTTATTCCTCTAACTTCCTGTTGTGTCTCTGGAAGTGAAGAGAAATTTCCCAAGTGATACTTAGATATCAAAGTAAGCTGGTAATGGTTTTAACTTGGGATGCACCGATAAAGCTACCAGTATCGGTATTGGTGCCGATACTGGGTATTTTCACGAGTACTTGTGAAAATGCCCTGATACTAAGCGCCGATACCAGCATTTTAAATTTTAAACCTAAGCCGGCACTGTAAACAGGCGCCACCATTTACAGGAAGGCTTCTCAAAGTCCCCAGCAAGGTTCCAGTGGTCTACCTGTAAAGCGCGGCACATGTTTTCAGTGCTAGCCAAAAATCTTCTCCTTCCTGTGCCTGCACGCCGCCACCCGCACGTGCTGAGAGCGACCGGGAATCCTGGTATGAGACCGCACAGCCCAGCATAGAGCCCACACAACCCACCATAGACCCCGTACAGCCCACTATAGAGCCTGCAGAGCAACCTTAGAGACCGCACAGCCCACCATAGACCCTGCACAGCCCACCACAGACCCTGCACAGCCAACCATAGACACTGCACAGCTCACCATAGACCCCCACATAGCCACCTAAGGGTCTACACAGCCCACCATAGACCCCAAAAAGCCATCTGAGAGACTGCATAGCCCACCATAGAGCCTGCACAGCCCACATTAGAGTCCGCACAGCCCACTATCGAACCTACACGGCCCAGTTGAGAGTCCACACAGCACACCATAGACTCCGCATAGCCCACCATAGACTCCACATAGCTCACCTGAGAGCCTGCACAGCCCACAATAGACCCTGCACAGCCCTCCATAGAACCTGCACAGCCCTCCATAGACACTGCACAGCCAACCATAGATCCTGCATAAACCACCATAGACCCGCATAGCCCGTCTGAGAGTCCGCACAGTCCACCGTAGACCCTGCACATAGAGCCTGATCAGCCCACCATTGAACCTGAACAGCACACCATAGACCCCACACAGCCCACTATAGACCCCACATAGCCACCTGAGAGTCGGCACAGCCCACCATAGACCCCCCATAGCCACCTGAGAGTCCACACAGCCCACCATAGAACCTGCACATCTCACCTGAGAACCATCACAGTCCACCATAGACCCCACATTGAACACCTGAGAGCACGCACAGCCCACCCTCGAACCTGAACAGCACACCATAGACCCCACATTGAACACCTGAGAGCACGCACAGCCCACCCTCGAACCTGAACAGCACACCATAGACCCCACACAGCCCACTATAGACCCCACATAGCCACCTGAGAGTCTGCACAGCCCACCATAGACCCCCCATAGCCACCTGAGAGTCCACACAGCCCACCATAGACCCCACATGCCTCACCTGAGAGTCCGCACAGCCCACCATAGAACCTGCACATCTCACCTGAGAACCATCACAGTCCACCATAGACCCCACATTGAACACCTGAGAGCACGCACAGCCCATCCTCGAACCATCACAGTCCACCATAGACCCCACATTGAACACCTGAGAGCAGGCACAGCCCACCCTCGAACCTGAACAGCACACCATAGACCCCACACAGCCCACTATAGACCCCACATAGCCACCTGAGAGTCTGCACAGCCCACCATAGACCCCCCATAGCCACCTGAGAGTCCACACAGCCCACCATAGACCCCACATGCCTCACCTGAGAGTCCGCACAGCCCACCATAGAACCTGCACATCTCACCTGAGAACCCGCACAGTCCACCATAGACCCCACATTGCCCACCTGAGAGCACGCACAGCCCACCATCAAACCTGAACAGCACACCAAAGACCCCACACAGCCCACTATAGACCCAACATAGCAACCTGAGAGTCCGCATAGCCCACCATAGACCCCACATAACCACCTGAGAGTCTGCACAGCCCAACATAGAACCTGCACAGCCCACCTGAGAGTCTGCACAGCCCACCATAGATCCCACATAACCCATCTGAGAGTCCACACAGCCTACAATAGAGCCTGCACAGCCCACCTGAGAGCTTGCAAAGCCCACCATAGATCCTGCATAGCCACCTGAGAATCCACGCAGCACACCATAGACCCCGCATAGCCACCTGAGAGTCCACACAGCCCACCATAGACCCCACATGCCTCACCTGAGAGTCCGCACAGCCCACCATAGAACCTGCACATCTCACCTGAGAACCCGCACAGTCCACCATAGACCCCACATTGCCCACCTGAGAGCACGCACAGCCCACCATCAAACCTGAACAGCACACCAAAGACCCCACACAGCCCACTATAGACCCAACATAGCAACCTGAGAGTCCGCATAGCCCACCATAGACCCCACATAACCACCTGAGAGTCTGCACAGCCCAACATAGAACCTGCACAGCCCACCTGAGAGTCTGCACAGCCCACCATAGATCCCACATAACCCATCTGAGAGTCCACACAGCCTACAATAGAGCCTGCACAGCCCACCTGAGAGCTTGCAAAGCCCACCATAGATCCTGCATAGCCACCTGAGAATCCACGCAGCACACCATAGACCCCGCATAGCCACCTGAGAGTCCACACAGCCCACCATAAAACCTGTACAGCACACCATAGACCCAGCACAGCCCACCATAGACCCTGCATAGCCACCTGAGAGTCTACATAGCCCACCATAGACCCTCCACAGCCCACTTGGGAGTCCGCACAGCCCACCATAGAATCTGCTCAGCCCAACTGAGAGTTTGCAGAGCCAACCATCGAGTCTGCCGCACAGTCCACCAAAGAGCCCGCATAGCCCACCTGAGAGCCCACACAGCCCACCATAGACCCTGCATAGCCCACCTGAGAGTCTGCACAGCCCATCCTAGAACCTGCACAGCCCACCTGAGAGGCTGAACATCCCACCATAGAACCTGTACAGCTACGTGAGACCCTGCACAGCCCTCCTGAGACCCTTCACTGGAGACATCAGGCCAGCACCCCTGAGTAGCACAGAAAATGTAGCTATGTAGCTTCAAATTATTCTGCATTCATGTATAATGCATTGCTGGGATTTGTAGTCCTGTATAGCTGGTTGCTATTCAGCATTGCTGTATAATGTATTGCTGGGATTTGTAGTCCTCTATAGCTGGTGTTATTTTGTATTGCTATATAAAGTATCACTGGGATTTGTAGTCCTCTACTACTGGTGGTATTCTGCATTGCTGTATAATGTGCCTCTGGGATTTGTAGTCTTCTATAGCTGGTGATATTTTGCATTGTTGTATAATGTATTGCTGAAATTTGTAGTCCCTCTACAGCTTGGAGTCAGTGGCAGAACTACCAGATGCGCAGCGTTTGC
The DNA here is from genome assembly GCF_000935625.1 of Nanorana parkeri. Taxonomy (NCBI): domain Eukaryota; kingdom Metazoa; phylum Chordata; class Amphibia; order Anura; family Dicroglossidae; genus Nanorana; species Nanorana parkeri. The sequence goes on from NW_017306474.1 coordinate 1,192,552, forward strand.
AGCTGGGACCAGACCTTGGCGTTCTACTACTGTCATAAAATCATTACTCTGTATTGTTTTAGAAAAACTGTCACATGACAATAAAAAAAAGAATCGGTAATTGGTATCGGTGAGTTCATGAGGAAAAGAATCAGTACTCGTACACGGTCTGGATAAAATTGTATCAGTGCATCCCTAGATTTAACCCTTCCCTACTCCAAAACTATAAAAAATGTTTGGGCTATACAGTACATACACTTGAATTAGTCACTTTCATTCTCTCTGGTGTTTATCATATGTTTAATAGGATACTTTGTTGTTTCACACTAACGTGACATTCATACAAGAACTGATTATTTTATTTTTTTATTCATTTACTATAATCTTGTTGAGCGAATTATATTTTATTAGTTCTGATCACAACATTTTAGCAACATAACTATACCATGTCTGATTTAGTAAAGCATAAAAGTGAAGACAGTCTGTGCTGCTTCAACTAGTCAGGTTTGACTTTTCTCTCGAAAATTACTTTTGAGAATCTGATTGTTTGTTGAGGGACTAAATAGACTTTATAAGATAGTTATTTGTTTATATAGCTTGTTAAATAAAATCCAGTATGATTTACATCTGATAAAGTCCTATCTTAGATATTACGTACATAGTTTAGCTTGTTATGTTATATTTCAATTTGCAGCCAATATTGTATGCACACACTGCTTATAAATATCTGTATTATGCAGGCCAGTGAACAGGCTTTATATGCAGTTCTCCAATCATTTTAGGTTATTCAACTATTGTTCTATTGAAGTAGAACTTCAGTAAAACAGCTTATAATGTTATTAGTTTCTTAGTAGTTTAGTAGTTTTACCTACCATAGAATGTTTAATTCTGTTTGGATACTCTTGTGGTCCAGTACCTTTGCCAGACCTTCCTGCAGACTGCACTTCAGATAAACAATAGAGCCTGGTCTGCTCCTTTAAGTGAATGGACATTCTCTGTGCTCTCCCCTCCTGTGTGTATATTCCTTATCACAATGTAGTGGAACCTGCATTAGCTGCAAGTGCAGCCTCCCCCTCTATATTATCAAATTATAATATTAAAATGAAGACTTTATAAGAGTTTTGTAGGGGCTACTTGGTATATGCCTTTGTTTTTAGTTTTTTCTTTTAGGATCATACACATTTCCTGTTAAAAAAAATAATAATGTACTACTAAATAATGAGAACCTGGAGTTGTGATTGAGTTCCTGTGAAATGTCATCAACCATGTCATTTTCAGAAGCTTCATGTGCCATTGCCTTGCAGAGCTTGCAAGCCACAAGAGCCTTAGCCATTGCCTCCTCTCCATGTTGCCAGAAGAACAAAGCCATCTTCTGTCTTTTCATTAGAACTGCCCATACCATAAGCTCATGAAAGGGGAAAGCGAAATGATTTATTTCAGGGTCATCTAGATCTATGTCCACCTCTTCTTCCTTCTTCTTTGTAGTATTTCTTCCTCTCCTCATTGGGATATCATCCTATTGTAAACATAAAAGTTAGCTGTATACTTCATAAAAACATCAGGCAAAGCAACGTGTTACTAAATACCAAAATAGTTGACTTAAAATTACCAGCTTATATTTGAGGTTATCAGGATCTTAGTTAAAGTTGAAATCCAGGCAAACACCTAAATACAGAGATGAAATACATATATGGGAGCTGTACCTTTAACATTTCTGCCCATCCACTTCAGAGATGTACACAGCCCTGCTACTCAGGGGCAGGAGGCCTGATTTTAGTTTGCTGCAGTAAAGTCTCACTTAAACTGGTTAATTCCCACAGCTTGTGACTGGAAAGTGAAAAGGGAAGCAGCACGCTGAGCTCTTTGTCACTCTGCTTGCTCTTGTCTTCTGTTAGCAGGTTTGTTGTCAGCACATTGCAGCACACCTGACTGACTCATTGTGCTGCTTCTCCCTCTCTCCGCCTGCTGTACAGGGAATTGCACGAGGCTGATACTAAGGCTTCCCTTAAAAACCTTTTCTTTGTGTTTATTGAAGGACACAGTGGATCTTCAGCACCTACACCTTCAGGAGTAGGACACTAGGGGAAAAAATATAAGCACAGCCTAGGGGTGGCCCCTTTGGTGGCCAAACCCCCCCATTTTCTAGAGGCAGCTCAGTTGGTCCCAAAGCAGTACATAGAAAACTGGTCACAGAAACAACAACAGCGAAGGGTGCTGTATCCTCTAATGAACTCAGAAAAAAGGATTTTACCGTGACTACAGAAATGTTATTTTCTCTAAAATGTTGTCAGAAGGATAGGGAGCAAGGGTGAATTTCTCCAGTGGAGCCCTGGATTGGAGTTAAAGCTAAGAAAAACATTTATTTTATGCATACATTTTAAAGGAAAATTGCCTTGCAAAGTAAACAACCTATTTGCCTTTAGCAAATCAACCCCATTGAGCTTTGTAAGAAACCGGCTGTTTTAAGCAGTGTAGCTAAATGGAGCCTGAATGTAACCTTCTTGTTAGATATTAAAATACAAAATATTATAAAGCAATGATGTCCACAGGATGCAATACATTCCTGGTGAAGGGAGACAAAGACAGACCTGATGGATTCCAGGCAAAAGTCTTGCAAAAACTAGGCATTTAGGGTCTTCAGATCCAAGCCAGGGATGATAACATAGACTACATAGGCTATATGCTGGCACTCCCCATACTAAATATGGCCACCGGCACCCATCCCCAAAATGGCTACCAGAGCTTCTGCTAATAATAAAACATGTGGCCAGTCCACAAGTTGTCCAGCAGAGGAAAGCCAGGAGAGCACCGGCTGTATCTATAACCAGCCCATAGTGCTAAGGGCACCGACCAGCATCTCCCTGACACATGACACTGGAGGAGGGAGTAAGCAAAGGGGAAGAAAAGACATACCCACCAGCCACTCCAAGCCATCCATGAAGGAGGAAAGGAGTATATGTATTCACCACATCCTGACCCATGAAAACAGGGTTCCTTCCTTATGATAGGCCACCTTCTGCCAGAGAAGGAGCGCTGTCTGCACAGAGGGACACTGTGACTGAGCAACAAGTCACTCAGTCATATGTGCCCCCCTGAGATAACCCACAAGCCACACCAATCTGGGATAGGGCTGGGGCAGCAGAACCCGCACGTAGCTAGGATCTGCATGCTCTTGTTGGCCGAACTGTTGGAACTACTAGGCTATCGCCCAGCTCAGCAGTTTATTGAAGGTCTTAAAGTTGGAAGCAAAAGAAATCTCTGCAAAATGAACTGATATTCCATCAGGGAGCTTAGATCCTTAGTCCTTAACACTAGGTGATAAACTGGCTGTTTCTAGCATCGATGGTACTTATCCACCATGAGGGGTTGGCTCTTGGCTGTGCTTTTGTTTATGGACTAGTGTCACCTGTCAGATTTCCATTTTTTTCTTTGTCCCTCAGAAAAGCCTCTAAGACCTCTGCAATCCTCAATTCCAGCTCACAAGTCTTCACTCTCTTGGGGTCCGTTTCATCCACACACCATTAAGCAAAGTTCTGGAGCTGCACACCACTTCCAAAGGATAAAATCAACTATACAGTTCATCACAAGCAGAGACACCCCACCCAGGATCCTCCCTTTACATGCTGATGATGCAAGGGCTCCACAAGTAAACAAAAATTGTAAATGGGTAATGTGGTAGCCATTGTTTTACTTGGCAGACCCTTGCTCCATCCCAGATTGCAGGTTCCCCACTCCTGTTATCTGTTGTTGGGGTGGAGGGGTCATATGTTAAGAGCTAGCTTTAGGGCTTAGACTCTGGGTTTGGGTTGGAAATGTAATTGTTAACGAACAGGTTAAGTGTTGAGGTAGTTATCATTATGTATCAAGGATTAGTTTCAAGGTCCAGGGTGGGTGTTGAGTTTTTAGACAGCGGAGGGTTATCAGTGTAGGGGATACTTATGTGTTTTTGCTTTTTTTCTACTGTTAGGAGAAGTGCAGATCTGTTTATTGTTATTGATGTCAGAAGCCCTGTACTGAAAACTGCAAGTACTGAGATCCTAGTGTCGAGAACAAATATATTACTATAACATGTATAAAAATAATACAACACTTGTAGCAAGCAGGACCAGTAATGTGGATAGTAAAAAAAAAAAAATTCTATTGTTTTTATAAAGTGTGGTAGCCATAAATGAATAATGTATGCTACATTTTATACCAGTAATGAAAAGTATTAAATTAGGATAGAGAGTTTGCTTATGGTGAGGTGGACCAAAAGAACTGACAAACCTTTGCTCTAAAGCACTGTACCAGTGCATGGTCCATCCTAAAAACTAGTAATATCTTTTCCATAATCATTTAAAAAACATAGCTAAAAAGTAGGCATGGATTCTTTGTACTTTACATTATTGTATTCAAATATTCTGGTCCATAAGACTGTGCAAAAGAAGAGTTACAAAAGGATGAAACCCAAAATACTTGTTGATTTTATTAAAGGCAAATAGGCGGTCCACTTTACAATGGAATGTGCACTTTGCATGGGAAGTTTCTTATAGCCTGGTTAATGTGATAAAATTTAACTTTGCAAAGAATACCCAAGAAATTCCCTTGCAGATGAGCTATGTGTCTTTAGTAAGTCAACACCGTGGTAATAGTAGCTTGGCAAGAAAAATACATTTTCAAATGTTGTCTTAACATGTTTGAAATTTACACTGAACACATGACATTAATGTTTACAGTGGTGGGTAAGATCCATAAAAATGCCAAAGTTTCAAAAAATCATCCAAGGCTATGCATCTATACACAAGTTAGGTTTTTTGTCTAAACCAATCATGAGAAATTAGTTCAATAAACTGGAAATAAGTTCAATAAGCTGGTTTTCAAACATTGATGAAGCTTCATCCTTAAAGAATAAGTGCACTTTTAGACAAAGTGCACTTATTTTTTTTGCCCTCCTCCCCTGACCTAAACGATCCCACACTCACCCTCTGCAGATCTATACTTACTGAGATCCATGGACCACTGCTCCACAGTTTGCTGACATCCAGTGGTGCAAGCCCCCTCTCCTGGCCGTGTCTATGAAGTCTATGGGGCTGTAATATGCAGCTGCAGCCAGCAGAAGAAGCACTGCGGTGCTGAAATTTAAACAACTGAGGAACCGTGCCCATTGGATCTTGGTAGGTACGGATCAATGGAGGGGGAGGGTGGATTGTTTACATCAAGGGTGGGGGACTGGGATATGTGCACTTTGTTTTAAAGTGCACTTACACTTTAAGGTTGATTCTTGCCATAGAATTATCCATACACATATTTTAGGGAATGAAAGGACTATAAGGGCCGAAATTATATTATTTTATTTTATATAAATTATACATTATATAATTTTATTTTGAGTTTTAATATATCATTGGAGAAATAAGATAGTCGTTGACATCTCATCTTTAATACAGGAACAATAAAATAATTTAGAAACTCAACTCACCTCCATTCCTAATAGTTTCATTGCTTTTGGCTATTCCGGAAATAATAAATAAAGAAATTATACAAACATGTACAACATAGGTGAATGCAATCTGACATGACCACACATATAGTTTGCTTACATTTTTAGCTTATGGTACACTGTAGTCAGGACATTCAGGACTTTCAATACATATAGAGGACTAAACCATAACAGAAATAAGTTTAGCTTTTGCTGCAAGGTTTTGCGGCAAGTTTTGTTTTTCAATGAAATCTTGCTAAAACCTTTTGTCAACATAGAAAAGGAAAGAAACATTTAATTACATTTAGAGGCACTAAGCAGTAAGTAAAGTTACGTTATATTAGCTTAAAATGACTGAGATGGGCTAGAGCTGCATAAGAAATCAAATATTATAATACGAAATGATTTAATATGCTCATAAAATTATAAGAAGTAATCAGCACGCGTTAATATGGTATGAGAGCCGGGGATACTAAGTTATTGCTGAAAAGATGGCAGCAGCTAATGATTTATATTAGCTGCTGATTTCTTCACTCCTTTGCTTCCCAAAGGCAAAACTATTCTTAAGACTGTGGAAATAGATTAATAGAGAGGTGTTTTCACAGTTTTTTGGTGCAAACACTTTTTATGTTAAGAACACTGTAAACATGTTTAAACAATGGGTAGACTACAGTTTATACAGTGTTAATTCAGAAAATCTATTGCATAATAAAGGTACACATCCTTTTTCATGCACAGATCTGAGTGTTGCTTGCACAGTTTTGGTATTAGAAAAAGTCCTTCATGCCAGTCACTTACATTTTCTCAAATATTGCAAAATATATGTAATTTAAGTCTACAATCCTGGCTGAAATATTGATCTCTCCTTTTTATCTTTCACTGTCAAGATAACATCTAGGTAAATTTAAATGGTTGTCTTTATTTAATTATTCTGAGGACCATATCTTTGCTCTGTCAAGGTGGTTTCCAAGATGGGAGCATACTGATAATTACATCAATCTGCATCAATTATGCTTCTGTGCCTTAATGGATCACATGTTTTTGAAGATAAGGAGGCTTTTGGTTACTCTTGCTCACAGCACAGTGATAATGTAAGATAATGTGATAATGTATATATAGTGAGGTGGTAGTAGAGAGATTCCTATAGATTGTTTTTACTCCAAAGAGTCCTGAACACTTTATTCCCATAACAGTTATGCTAGTGCGTTTCCTAACAAAAAAAGTATAATGTTATATAGAATTTTAAACTATTGGCTAAATGGTATAATGTCCCAGTGAAGGTACATGCCGGATACCCCTCTATTTCCCCTCTTTTGGTGGGACTTCCCACTTATTAAAAAAATTTGGAAAGGTGTCCTGGATTTTATTTTTCAAATTACTGGGGTGGTGGTCCCATATAATTCTTGGTTGTCTGTTTCATCTCACTAAAGACTTGTTTGAGATGTATAAAAAAAACCTGTAAGTCCCCATATGCGGAATGCAGCAAAATCTTTAATACCTACATATTGAAAATCACCCAGCACCCTTGGTTTAAATAAATGGCTTCTTAAAGTAGATAAGATTAGTTTCTTGGAAGAACTTGGACATCTGAAGGGTGAAAAACCTGCACAATTTTACAAAACTTGGGTTTGCCGACTGGCAATTGTAGTATTGATAGAAATAGTGTTTTTTTTAACCCAGTGACCTATATGTGTTATAAGCTTGACTACAGCCAAATCTGTTTTTGTCTATGTCTGAGTTCTTGTCTTGTACATTGTCCCAATCCTTTTGTGTGTACCCTTTTCATGTGTTTATGATTTATGTTCCATTTTATGTCATGTTTTCTTATGTGAGGTTATGATATATTATGTTATGCTTTGGAATTATATGTCTGATATGTATGTTAATGTTTCCCTTTTTGATATTTACTCTTCAGTATTAGCCTACATAATGGAACTAGAGTGATTATTATAACTAGTTGGCTATTAGTAGATATTATGTATTGTTTCTATGTATTTCCTTTCAAAAATGCAATAAAGGTATAATACATAAACAATATATATTATGTAATATCAAAATCTATAAAAGTTTACCAGAGTTTAAAATATTTTGCCGTAGTTCTTTTCTGTGATATTTGATATTGACATGTATGTTTACAATACTTTATGCATTGTGTGACATCAGTAGACAAAAGGACCTCTAACATCATCCACTTCATAAGGTACAAAATAGTTTAGTAACTTGATAAGCATTGCTGTACTCAGGTGATGACATTTTATTTTGCTTAAATGTCAGGATATTTTGCTAAGGAAGACACAGAAAACTTCAGGAGCAGAATATTTTGCACCTTTTAGAATGGGTGATGCTCGAGTATCTGGGACACACAGCATAAATACAATGAAGTTAAGTAGCCTTTATGGAAAAGTAATGCATTGCTTTATTACAATTTACAATAATGCTGTAAAATGATTACTTACCCTTTTGGGTCCAAATAAATTGTGATAAAGAGTTCGAAATCTTTTTCTGGTGTAATTGCAACGGTAAGCTCCACTCATGAGGTACTCAATAACAAGACCAATATCAATCAGGCTTATCCTGTAATCTGGAGGTAGATTTCCCTGTGGGAAAGGCAGGTAAAAAAAAGAAGGTAACAATGTTTATCAAAATACATTCAAACAGTCATTTAAGTAAGTGAAATTACTAATGAATTGAAATGTATGGAAACAAATGAAAGATATTAGGCTATGTAATTCACCTTAAAATAGATCCAGCCGAAACCTGGATATTCTCGCTTGGAAAGAAGACATAAATGAAATAAGAAGATGCAGCAATCGATGAACAGCACAGATGATATAAAATTTTAATCCGGAACAACTAGCACCTAGATACCTTTGAAAGGCTAGCATGGTTCCTAGACGGTATTATAAGTGTTGGAAGGGCTCGGTATACCATCCAAAAAAAAGAAATAAAAGTATCAGGAGTTCTTCCCCTATATTGTTTTATATGGTGTATGGTGAGTGTACTGAGAGAAAAAAAAACTCTATTTTTTTAATATAATGACATTAAAAATAGTATTAATTATGATTGGATGTCTGACAAAACATGGTATTAACAACATGATATTAAAACGAGGCTCTTAGGTTAGCTATATTTTGAACCTATAACCTTTTCCCACTTTTACTGTCTACAACATATTTTTAAACTATCACTATCACAGTGTCATTTAATTGCCTATGCAGCAAGTGTTTAGTATTACCTTACAAAAAATAACTTTCTGATAAGATTACTGTACCCAGTAATGAATGTCTGTATAGTAAATTCTAGCATAATCAGTACTTGATATGAAAAAGCAGAGAATGTGTTATTATAAACAATAGTAAACATTCTCTGCAGGTGAATCTTCCACGTCTATGTGTTTTGAATGACCGTGATTAATTCTCCACTAGAGAAGGTTTACTGAAAGTCACATTCACAACTTTATAAATAGACCCATTAGAATTTTACCAATTTTATTCTGGTGAGCGATGGCCTTTTTAAATATGGAACTATCAATAATTATTTTTCTTAAACTTCTATAAAATAAATGCATGCATGCCTAATCTTTTAACTAAAATATTCATAGTTTTACTTAACTAGAAACTTAACAATGCATATTTTGTGTTACAACACACAGCAGTTTTTCATCCAGCTGTATATTTAGTTTGCCTCCAGGTAAGTTGTCTTGAAGCAGGTGCAAGGTGCCCCTTAACAGTCATTTGACTGGTCCAATAGAGAGGTCTCCATTTTTCTTTTGTTAAAGGAGAATTAGGGGGTAAGTGAAAAACACTCACCCCCATAATTCAAGCCGACCTGTGACAAAGAAGCTGTCACAGGTCGGCTCTATTGATCAGGAAGTCAGCAAACACACACCACCGATCACTGACTTCCCGATTCTCTCCCTGCAGAGAGTGGTGACTGGCAGTCACCACTCCCTGCAACGATTCCTCCCCTCTCCATTTCTCCAGTGCTGACTGAAGGAATAGACGGGGAGGGGAGGCATAGCTGGCTTTGCCTCTAGAAAAGCAGAGCCAGCTGTCAATCAGCCAGCGGGGTGGATCTCGACAGTATAGTATCCGTCCCGGCTGCGGTACTCTCAGCATATAGTGGGCAATAGGCTCAGTTTTGAAGAGAACTATGGGGGAAAATGTTTCCCCATAGTTCTCCTTTAAAAATGGATGTATCAACTGCCTTGTATGTCAGCTGACAGAGAAATAGTGAGCCATGAACAACTTGCACCTGTATTAAAAGACAATTTTACTAGGTCAAAACCAATTTATAGGCAGGAGGAAACCCCTCAATCTTGATTCACATGGGCCCAATGCACGTGTATACAAAGATACAGCAAGAGTGAGAAAGCACCAGATCTATGTACTAAAAGAGCTTAGCTTACCTTTCCACTATGAATCTTCAGTCAAGCTCTTCTGACTATTTCCTGTCCAGGAAATGGCTATTGCCAATTGCTTAAAAGTTCTTTTGTGGCTTTTTACATATAGCACATATATAGTACACTTGTGCTATATATTCTGACAACACAATACCAATATCACTTACACAACTGTGAAAGGGAAGTTCACAGTTCTTATACAGAAAACAACTACACACAGAAACATACTTTGGGCTGAGCACAGCATGAGCCATTTTTAACACTTGGAATGGGCAGGGATTAGCAATATTGTCAGATATGCGTTCCAACATATCTGCAATATATGGACCATTTCTTACGACAGACCACAAAAACTCTGAGTCAATGAAAACTTGCACACTTAAGCTGCAGCCCTCTACTTACATTTTATAATTCAACAATGATCTATTGTTGCCTATAAAATCATAATTGAATTTAGAGAATTAGTTAATAGGCCAAGTGTAATGTATTGAATACTACTTACAAAATTCAAACAGGCTACAAAACATGAGTTATCAGGTGCAAAACAACTTTTTAGATTTGCCTAAAATTTGTCAACAGTCTTTTAACTCACTATGCACAGATAACAGAAAGAAAACTTGTGTTATTTTTAGTTACTGAAAAAAGATCTTTTGGCATTTGAAATGCCTAATTAATCTATTGGTACCTTCAAAAAAGACCAACGGCTGTTCACTGGATCACTCCCTGACAGCAGATTACCAGCAGCAATTAGTACAGACACTAAAGGTCTGATTTACAAAAATGGATGCACATATGCCAGCACATCAATCATGCACAAACAAGAAATTTAAATCCTTACAGTATTTACTATGCACAGGCAATGCACGGAAACACGCGCACAGGTTACAGCATGAAATGGTATACCATACTGTAAGCCATCTACGTTTAGGCATGTGTAAAATAAAAAACACAATCTCATGTAAGAATTAAAATGCAAGAAGTACATTATTAACGAACCACTAGAGTAAAAAAGCAAAAGTGCACACTGCTTTGAGGGTCACACAGTGTGACTGTGCAGATATGTCAGGTGTTGTCACACGTACATGATTTCATATGCTGTTGCCTCTGGCCAGGTTTCCAATTTTAAAACCTGTACATACACTAAAGCTGCTAGTGGCACTGTGGTTCCTGGACTTAATTGGTGTAGTTCCAGTATCCACCAGTGGGTGTCTCTCAGCAGCCAGTATGCCCAAGCTATTAGTGACCTCCTGATGCTGACTGCTGGGTGGCTATTGAACCCACTTCAGGAGTCACACAGTCGGGCAGATTTACTGAACAAATCGAGAATCTTCACACAAATAAATTCTGTGAATATTCACTTTAATTATCCAATCATGTGGATAGTAAATAAGCAAACATACATTTCATGAATAGATTGTTGAAGTGAGTATTCACACAATTATTGCATGAGTATCCTTGAGGCCATTAGTAAATTACCCTCAGTATTTTATCTTTGAGTCTTCACACTTGGATCTGTTACTCCCGAAACCTGCTACTCATTCTGGTCCCAGTTCTTGAACTTTTAAGTCTCCTTATTACCTTGTATTCCCACCTGATCTTGCTCTACCTGGTTACCCTGATTCCCCTTCTGCCCTGTTTGGCATGTGTACATAGTTAATTAGGTAGTTAGTTACTTTTCCACTTTTCATGCCTGGTAAATGGGTTGTGTATTTATGTTTTATGTCACGTATGATAATGTGTTTATAATAAATCATTTTTTTTTGCACTTAAGTTTGAGTCAGGTCTCCTCTGTGTAGTTATCACATTAATACTGCAGCATACTAGCGATGGGTATCCTGACACTAGGACTGCACCATATTTCCTGAACATTAGTGTACAATTTGCTGCATAGGTTCAGGGATTGTGCTTGATATGCACAGGTACATTTGCGTGAATGAAATTTCTTCCAGCTCTTGTTCATTTACTTTAGTAAGTATAGCGGCTATACTCCAGTAGAATTTCAGAACATTAGTTCTGTTTTCTAATAGTTAAAATTATTCAAGTAAAATGGTTTTGAAGCTATTGCAAGTGCTGATTAATTCATTTACAATGGATGTTGCTCCTTGATGTTTAAAAGTTTTAGTTTCCTGAAGAATCAGCTGCTCACCCTGATATCCTGTTTTAGGGTGGCTCCTTTTACTTGCAGGGTCCTATGGAGCCACCGTTGTGTGTGTTAGTAAGCCAAGTGTGTCCATAAACACACAGGCACAGCAAGGCAGCCCACCCTTTTGCGCCCTACTACCCCTTCCTTCTTCCTCCCTTCTCCAAGCTAGTAGATGGATAGCTTCTGGAGACTGTGCTGTACATTGTGACCTTGCACTGGACAGGAAGTTTGGGAAATTGGAGTTCAGAAAGTTGGAGCCAGCTGTTCAGAAACTCAATGAGTGTAAGTGCTGGGGCAAAACTATAAAGAAACACTTTGCAGGGCAATGTATATTTGTTTGAGCTGTATTTATTATTGAAACAAAGTTTGAGAGTTTAATATTAATATATAATGTTACATTTTGACCACAGCGAAGAAAAAGTTCAGAGGAGCGGGATGAAATTTTTTTTCTAAATTTTTGCAAAATTCTAACAGCAAATGTAATTTTCATTCAGGAGACTTCATTCATTAAAAAAATCAAATGTTAATAAAAATAAACAAAACAACATTTACCAACATTCTACAAGTCTCTGATGGAATTACTGAATGTTCTGATGAACATTTTTTAATATGAGTGAAAAGCTACCAGAGTATGGTATGATACTGCTCAATAGATATGAATCTGATGCTTGGTGAACTCTTGATAACCTCTAATCCAACACTACAAGTTTTGTAAACCCAAATACTGTAATAGAATGTAAGAAAACTGTTGGCTGTCTCTAAACTATATTAGAGTTCTATTTCCCATGTAAAAATTCTCACCAAGTTACAGATTGCAAATATTTGTTATAGTTGCTATGTATTTACATCTTGAAAACAATGTATCAATTTCATTTTTCCTCTGTGGGAAAAGGGAGAATCTTTGGGTTTGCACTGGTTTCCTGAAGTTAGTAGATACATTTCATAGTTTTCATTGATTGGATGAACATGTAATAGTTCTAGTAAGATTATCAGAGCAGAAATATTTAACATGACAGTGGTATCATGGGAAAAACAAACTGGTATCATTTTGTTGCCTTGTTTTGCACACATATGGTTGTGACTTTTTGGTTGTCCTTTCATATAAAGTGACATTTGTAGTTCTTTTCATAATAATTGTCCTTTTAATTCAAAGTAGACCTGTAGTCAGATAACTTGTATACAAATACTGAATTACTGAACGTCTGTATTTATGTAAGCTTAAAACACCCTGACATTATTCTTCGCATTAGGTATTATACCACAGAAGGTAATACAGTCAGGACACCCTTCCTTGAGATCTCTAACCTTTTAAAACTATTTCCAACTTGGACCCATCCTTATTTCCCAGTGACTGAGGTGAGAGGAGGCAGTAATCTGTAATAACTGAGATAGGAAATTAAAATGATTATAACAAGTTAATAATATTAACGTATTATTTATAAATACAAAGTATTTAACTTTATTATTGACACATTTCTTTTTCCAAAATGTTTTTACATTTTTTACCATATACATTTTATAGTGTATGTCCAGCCAAAACTTTTTGTAATCTAGTTCTGGATAGCGTGGGCATTGGTTAGAACTTTTACTGCTGGGTTTCTGTTCTGCTGATAACAGTTAAATTAGAAGTGAGGGTGAATCTGCAACAAGGACACTGACAGAACTAAAGACCTGACATAGGTTCTAGTCTTCCCCTACTCTACCAAGTTTTTTTTATTTCTGTCTGTGTTGGTGTTAGTTAACTTCCCCCACTTCCTGTCTGATAAAACATTGTCAGTGGGACAGGTAGTGAGCGTAAACTTAACGTAAAAACCTGACTGGTACTGATCCTTCCCCACTCTATCCAAAACTAAGAATACATGTTTTTGGCTTGATAGACACTTTATATCTGCTGTTTCTTTTTGTTATGTAATAGTAGCCGCTGTGAACCTTTTGTGATAACTGCTTTATTAAAGTGGACCGTTACCCCCTTTAACTAAAAATCACATCAGCATACAGCTCTGCATGCTGATATAAAAACAGAATATTTTTATTTTACTTAGTTTCTTTTTTTCCACTTCCTGGCACACGTTGTCACAAATGGTGTAATGTGCCCAAGCACTCCATCCTGGGAAGTTTACATCAGCAGAGCATTGCCGGGTAATCTCGTCTTTAATCTAACGAGATCTCAGGGAAAGGCATTTTCCTCCCCTGAGATAATGTGCATGGTCACATGTCCTAGTCACATGTGTCAGAGTAAGTAAAGGGAGATGGATTCATCTGCCCTTAGTTAAAATGGCCACTTTCAGAAGAATGGGGAGGAAAAGAGAAATAAGGTATGCAAAGAATAAAAACGCCTGCAATTATCTGGAAGTATGTGTTTGTAGATCCTCATTACTAAACATTTCTAAAGGTGCCTTTGTTGTTATTTTGAAGAAATGGGTAAAGTTCCTCTTTAAGAAATCTTCACACCCAAAATTAGCTTTAAATCTAAAACTGTTCTTTCTTTAATGAATCGAGCAATAAAATCACATATGACTCTTCCTGAGGGGGCGTGTCCTGGACATGGTGGTGTGCAGACGTGTCTAGGTAGAGCTCCAAGCACACTACCTGTCTGCCGCAAAGCTGACATCCCGAACTCGGAGGAAACTTTAACCCGACACTCCTAAGTATGAGCTCTAACAAGAAAAATACGCGAAGCGGGGCGGCAAAAACCTCCGCTGCCAGCATCAGAAAATATATGGCGCCAGACCGCTCTGGTCTAAATATGTCACAAAGCTCATCTCTCACCGGCTCACAAATTGTATACTCACCGCAATCTCTGCAGCGCAGACCGGATCCTGAGATGTCCTATCTTCGCTCCGAGTCAGGAGACGAGCGGGAGACCCGGAATGGAGTGCTGACAGGTGAAATGATGCGTAACCTCCCGACTAAACAAGATCTGGCAGACATGTTACACACGCTGGAAAGCTCTTTGAAGGCGGACATACAGTCGCTCAGAAATGAGGTCACTCACCTCCTTTATAGAGTGGAAGACACCGAGAGCCGATTGGACAAACACGCTGCGGCTATAACACACTTGCAGACTCAGTTCCAATCCGTAACTAGAATGCAGAGGGATCTCGCATATCGTTTGGAAGAGCAAGACAACAGGGGACACCGCAATAATCTACGGGTGAGAGGACTCCCAGAGACCATACTGGATTTAGATCTGGCGGCCGCCCTGCAAGATATTTTTAACCCCATAATGGGCAGGTCTCCTTCCACTCATCTCTTGTTCGATAAAGTGCATAGAATACCTCGCCCGAGGGGCATGCAGAGCGAGACACCTAGAGACGTGATCTGCCGATTACATTACTATATGGATAAAGAAATATTAATGACGAAGCTTCGAGAGACACCGCGTATAGAATCTAACGGCGCCCAACTACAAATCTTTTCCGACCTGGCTAGGGAGACTCTTACCAGGCGCCGGGCCCTTCGACCTCTGCTGGAGCTGTTGCGTGCAAAAGCCATCCAATATCGCTGGGGTTTCCCAGCCTGTCTAATCACCAGAAGACAAGGCAAGACAGCAGTGCTCCGTTATCCGGAACAATTGGTGGCCTTTTGTGAAATCCTGCAGGTCAAGGCCCCAAACCTCCCAGATCGGAACGAGGCGTTATCAACCTTACTACCGCTGCAAGACCAGCAATGGAGGGTAGTGGAAACCGCTCCTCCGTCGGCTCAACAGGAAAACTGAAAACTAAAAGACTTACACGAGGACTTCGTCCGGAGTTAAAAGGCCCCCTTCGGGTGGCATCTATCGGGATGGACTGTCAACGAGATGTTGGTGACTATGCTTATTGATAAAGTGGATTTTGCGATGTATCACTAATGAAGCGAATCAGGCGGGTAGGTGCGCGGGGCCTGATAGCTATGGTGGTAATAAGGGGCTCTGGCCTCCATAGCTACCTAGGCCCTGGTCTGACCGCCGGCACCATAGATGATTCTGTTTCGCACCCCGCAAGTGACATGTTTGGTTCTAAAAGAACCGTATTTGTAAAGTTTTACCTCAGTGTTTGTTCTTTTGGATTTATAACACTGAAGTCCAAGAAGGGGGATCCTTTTCTCGACCCTCTTTATTTTGTATACGTAATTATCTCTTTAGTCTGTACCATCTTTCTATTTTTGTATATTTGTTTCACCTCCCCGATCCTTATTCACTTATTAGTCGTGCAGAGAGTCACAGAAGCGGCCATGGGCAAGGGATGGCTGTGGCGCTACTTAAATGGCAGACATAAAATTAATTAGCTATAACGTCCGTGGGTTGAATACCCCGTCTAAATGGCGTGCCCTATTCAGGGAACTGAAAACGTTAGACGGAGATATTGTGTTCCTTCAAGAAACACATATAGCCCACACTTCTCACGTTAAACTATATTCTCGACAATATCCTACTTGGTACTATAGTACGTCACCTTCTAGTAAACATAGTGGGGTAGCGATTGGATTCCATAGACGATTGCCAGTCAATCTGCTTGAGATGAAAACAGACTCCGCCGGGAGATTTATATTCTTGCGGGGAGAGATTGGACAGCAGATATATACCCTGGCAAATGTATATGGACCAAATCAAACACAGGTTTCGTACTTAAGTCAAATATTAAATTCCTTGATGGACTTTCAGGCAGGCATAACGATTCTGGCGTGAGATCTTAATTTTCATATGGATCCGTCCTTAGACTCTTCATCTGGCCGATCGCACATAACATATAGACAAATCTCTAAACTTAAAGCACATTTTCACAAACTTCAACTTATGGACACTTGGCGCATATTACATACACATGAAAAAAATTACACAATATACTTTCCTGTACACAGCATGTACGCCTGTATCGATTATGTGTTCATGGAACACAGATATATGGACTTACTAAGGGGTGCCAATATTCACACAGCTACGATATCAGATCATGCCCCTATTTCTATTTGCCTAGAGAAACCTGGAGAGATTAGACCTCCTTATAGGTGGAGACTCAATGAACAACTATTGGCCGACCCTATAGTTGAGTAAGTCATAAAAGAAGACCTCACACATTATTTCAGGGAAAATAATACGGAATATATCTCCCCAGGGGTACTCTGGGAGGCCCATAAGGCAACGATACGGGGGTCGTTTATAGCACAAGGAGCACGTAAGAAAAAGGAATGCACCTATAAAATCACTGAATTGACTCACAAGATTAAAATTTTAGAGCAGGCCCACAAACACTCCCTGGCAGAAGCACTCCTCCAGGAACTATCTGAAGCCCGTGAAGATTTACGTAAGGTTTTGCAAGATAACTACACTAGAACGGTGAATTATATGACTCAACAGACCTATGAGTTTGGAAATAAGCCAGGTAGGAGGTTGGCTCGTCTTTTACACACCCGCCAAAATGCTGGCTTCATTCCTAAAATTAAGACTGCTGCCGATGTGGTTACGCACTCCACGAAGGCAATAGCTCAATCGTTTAAGGAATTCTATGCCAAACTATATAATGTTAGACCTAATCCCTCTAAACTTGCTAAAAAACAACATAAATATTTAATCAGAGCGTATCTGGCTAATATTTCCCTTCCTCAAATTGATCAATCTACACGGATGTCTTTAGAAGACCCAATATCTGAACAAGAACTAGTTGAGGCCATAACGACCTCACCATCTGGGAAAAGTCCCGGTCCGGATGGGTTCTCGTTAAAATACTACAAAACCTTCCAAACAACACTTATACCTTATTTATGTACATATTTAAATACTTTTTCCACTGGTGGACCCCCTGACCCTGCTTCACTACACGCACATATTTCGGTCTTCCCTAAAACCGGTAAGGACCCATCTGTCTGTAGTAGCTATAGGCCCATCTCGTTACTAAATGCTGACATTAAACTGTATGCAAAAATTTTAGCTAAACGGTTCGCCCCTTTACTACCTCAGCTTATTTCTGCAGACCAGTCTGGGTTCATATCGGGTAGGGAGGCCAGAGATAACACGCAATGGGCAGTGACACTGGTCAATCACGCCTCGGCATCTACCCTCGCGACCATGATTCTATCTACCGACGCCGCAAAAAACGTTCGATCGGGTCGATTGGGATTACTTATTTGTTACATTTGAACACTTTGGGTTAGGCCCAAGAATGCTACACTTAATCAAAACACTTTACCACAAACCTACGGCACAAATTAAGATTAACGGTAGTTTATCGCAAGTATTTGAACTTCACAACGGCACTCGTCAGGGATGCCCTTTATCACCCCTTCTATTCACATTGTCCCTTGAGCCATTGCTCATCTCCATTAGGGATAACGTAAATATTAAAGGTATTGAGGTCCAGGGATATGAACACAAGATTGCGGCTTATGCCGATGATATTCTCTTTTTTGTAAGGCAGCCCAGGATCACATTACCTAACCTCCTTAAGGAATTTGAGCGATATGGCAGGGTTTCTAATTTTAGTATAAACTTACACAAATCAGAAATTTTGAACCTCACAGCCCCCCCCACTAGAATGTCAACACTTACGTAGTTCGTTACCCTTTACATGGAAATCAGATAAATTGAAATATTTGGGCACAATTCTGACTCCAAAATATCAAGATGTGATTAAATATAACTATATCCCTCTCCTGAACTGTCTAAAAACTGACCTGACTTGTTGGACAAATGATCGACCCTACCTCACTTTGACTGGCAGGATAAATGCTGTTAAAATGAACGTACTGCCTAGGGTACTGTATTTGTTGCAAACGGTACCTATTTCTCTACCAGAAAGTTACCTTAGGACTATGCGTAAATTGGTAGATAAATACATTTGGAATCGGTCCAGAGCTAGGATCTCCCGCCAGACCCTTAGTAGGACTAAACAGGAGGGCGGTCTGGCTCTTCCAGATTTCGCTCTCTATTACTATGCTGTCGCACTTAACAGAGTATTGGACTAGAACTACCAACTGGGGAGTAAAAGGTGAGTCGACTTGGAGTTCTCACTGGCCGTCCAATCTCTATCTACGACATCTTGGATTCCATCAGAATATAGAGAGCTCTCGAGCGCTACCTCCCAATTACTAGGTCCACACTAATCATATGGTCGTAAAATATATTCTCAATTACTGGGCCCTTACGACTCTCCTCTATTGCCTTTGCGGGGACATTCTTTCTACCTCCCTGGCCTTTTGGATAACGGCCTAAGGTATTGGTCCTCTAACAAACACCTTAAATTATACAAGGTCATACAGGATTCTGGCCTCATATGTACACTGCAACAAATACAGAATAGACATGGGGTTAGACCCATGGATATATGGCGGTACCATCAGTTACATCATTTTATCTCCTCTCTCCCCAAACCACTCAGAACACTGGAAAATTTACATCCTTTGGAGACCCTATTTTCACAAATAGATTCTCCATCACATGGTCTCTCGCAATTATATAAAATATTGCTCCTCTCACGGATGCCCCAAGACCCGCGATACATATCCCAATGGGAGGTGGAATTTGGTAAGACCCTGACCTGCATACAGAAAAAGCAACTTTTAAGCCTTAACTTAGAATCCTCCATTGGTACCCATGCAGTAGAAGCTTCATTTAAGTTGCTAGCAAGGTGGTACTATACCCCGGATCGCCTCCATGC
>NW_017306474.1:1214306-1253742 GCF_000935625.1 Nanorana parkeri
TAGGTGTCTGTTTGCAAGTTCTTCTGGAAAGGATAAAAATGCAGTCTACTCATTTGCATGAGCCTGCAAGTTGTAGATAATGCCACCAGGTGGGGCTCAGTAGCTATTCTTTTGTCAAGTACAGTTTGTCCCTGTGCTGCATTATCCTTTAGAAAATACCTCACCAATGTATGATATGTGACCATTTGAAACACATTAAACAACACAGAAATCTATTTTTAAACTGTTGAGTGTAAAACCCTGTTCATTTCAAACATAATATTCACAAGCTTTTTATCTTTAGTTTTAAATGGTGCAAAAACATTGATATTAATAAACATATCAGGTATGTGTTTTTCTTATGTTTGTATATTAAAAAAGTATAAATAAAAAGTATTTTAAAAAATAAAAAAATAAATAAGAAGGGGGAAAAGTAAACTTTGTCAACATCTCTATTTGTTTTAATGAAAATTTTAATAGAGTGGTGAAAGGCTCAAAAGCTATGTTGAGGTTTTATTGCTTTTTGTGAGGCATTTACCTTCACTTTCTGTTGGGTGAACAGGATAAAACAGGGTTAATTACTGTTTACTACAAATGTATTTATTATTGATTATTTATTGTTTTTATTAAGGCTGCATTCACACCTGAATGTGTTTATTTACAGATACTTTTGTAGCTTTTTTGTGCATTTTTGCATGTTTTTTTCACGTGCATTCAGTCTTGAAACATTTTGTTTTGGCCAATGGAAGAAGGAGATGTTTGTTTAGCCTTTTTCAGGTGCTTCCTTGAAGTCTATGGGCCATAAATACCCCATCCTTCTGTAAAAGCAGCTCACGTACCTTTCTGAGCTTCAGGCGTGAAGCTTCAGGCGTGAAACTTCAGGCACCTGAGTGCTTGTATGAAAAAAGGCACAATCTAAAGGGATGGGATTTGGGTTGTTGAGCGTTTTGGAGCTTTACAAGCTATAAAACGCTCAGGTGTGTTCCAGGTCTAAATAGTTACTATTTTGTGACAACATACCACCGCTGTCAGAGCACTATGGGGTCTATTCACAAAGCTGCCGAGGGCAGCCGAGTGAATGACCGATCAGAAGTGAAGTGAGCCGAACACCGTTCGGCTATCCACTTCAGGCTGGTACGGCTGATTTCAGCCGTATATCGGCTGAAATCAGCCGTACATCGGCTTGCTTCGTGTGGCTTCGGATCAGCCGAACATGCTCAGCATGTTCGGCTGACCCGAAGTGCAGAAGGAGTTCGACTCAGCCGATCCAACATCTGGATCGGCTGAGCCGAACCTCCGGCAGGCTTCACACTGCTGTTCGGGCTATTCTGAAAGATGCCGAACAGCAGTGAGAGAATAGCCGAATGCCGCCGAGCGGCATTTGGCTCGGCTGTTCTGCTCGGTCCCTCAGAGGCACCGAGCAGAACAGATAAAGAGTGAAAAAAGTAGAAAAAAGTAAATAGAACACGATTGTGCAGAGCTAGCAGTGACAGCTAGCTCCGCCCAATAGTTTCCTATTGTCCGGCGGCTCTGCTGCTGTAAAAAAAAAAAAATTTAAAAAAATTTAAAAACTCTCCCTGGCGCCCCGGGAGCCCCCCGCTCCCGACCGCCAAGGAGAGAAACCCCGCTGTGTCTTTTTTTCTTCATTTTGGCACGAGCGATGTCAGAATAGAGAAAAAAAAAATTCCCATTCAAAAGCATTGAGAGTTTACTATTGGCTATTTCAATTTGCAATAGCCAATAGTAAACTAGCATTGTTCCCGCCCTCTGCTGGTGGACCTGGTGGGGAACTGCAAAAGAGGGCGGGTACAATGCTAGTTTACTATTGGCTATTGCAATAGAAATAGCCAATAGTAATGTCCCAATGCTTTTGAATGGGACTTTTTTTTTTTTTTTCTATTCTGACATCGCTCCGTGTCAGAATAAAGAAAAAAGACACAGCGGGGTTTTTCTCCTTGGCGGCCGGGAGCAGGAGACTCCCGGGGCGCCAGGGAGAGTCAGATGCTTGGAGATCAGTGTCCCTGGTTAGCAACCAGGGACGCTGATCTCTCTGAAAGTGGCCGGAGCCAGCCGTAAGATCACGGCTGGCTCCGCCCAGCTGTCAGAAGCAGGCTGTCGGCCGGCCAATGGCCGGCCGCTCGGCCAGCTTCGTCTTTCAGCACGGCTCAGCGCTCGACTGAGCCGCTCGGCCGTGATTGGGAGCTGTACGGGCTATTGTGAATAGCCGTACAGCACCCCCTCGGGTTCTCCTGAACCGAAGGGGTCCTGGTGCCGAAGCTAGCCGAAGGATCGGCCGAAGCTACGGCCAGATCCTTCGGCAGCTTTGTGAATAGACCCCTATGTTTTATTCAACTATACTAATGTACTGATGGGGATCAAGAACCGTTAGTGATACTTTTCAATGATGGATACTAATCCAGCCAAATTGATCCTCCGAAAATTTGGCTATAAATTATTATTTTTTTGTCAAATTAAAATATTATTAAAAAGAAGATAGAGCTGAAAATAAACTTTCCAATACTGATCAATGGTTGTGGAGTTGTAATTCTGAATTAAAATATAATTTCAGATTTAAAATGCTTAAAAAATGCCTAAATTATAAAAATGCCTGAAAACATCAACCTTAACCTCAGTGCCTCCTATAGGCACAGTGCCTAATAGTAAATCTGTCTCTGACTGGGGCCAATTCATATTTCATATTAATCCTGCTTACAGTAATTATCTTCATTAGTCCTGGAGTTGCTAGTTTTTGAAAAAAAAAGTGTAAATATAAGCCTGTTATACTGCACAGTATTGTATTTTACTATACAGTGCATACAGCAGATATCGAAAGGGAAACAGAGTTGTGAAGAAAATATAAATTCTGTTTATTCTGTAGGATATGTGCACAATTGAAAAATAAATGGCAGAAGCAGTCATGGTTGGTTCTTCTGGCCTTATGGGAATAGGAACAGCGTACCCTCTGCACCCCCTGTTATGTTCTAGATTAGCGGAAGGGCTCTCTTTTATGTTTTGCTCCTGTTGTTTAAGAACTTAATTGCTTGCCTTCCACCATTGTAATTAAATGGCTGGATAGCTTGCACTTGAGGACATTTTTAAAAAGTTTTTTCCTGCTCCTTCACAACATGTTTTCCAGCTGGCAATGGCTGTTACATACAACGGTTCGGGTGACTATAGAGCCGTCCAATGGGGTCTTTGGGGTCCATAGGTGACATTAGGGGTCTAACAGACCCCCAGTGTCACCATAAAGAGGACCTGTCACTGTATCTGTGCTATCACATAGGGGGCATGCTAGCCCCTATGTGATAGCAATAAAGTTAAGTGTAAAAAGTTGAAGGTTTTTTTTTAAAGTTCTCCGTCTCTATGTACATGCACATATAAACACAAACACAAGTCTAGTGCACCTATGTGAGAAAACGATGATTGTGCCACACATGTTACATATCACCATGAGCATTGGAGTGCAAGCAATAATTCTAGGGCCATCAATCCCCACTAATGCTAAATTGATGATTGTTCAAAGCTTTTAAAGCATCTCAATTTTGGGTATGGTAGTTTTTGCCATTTCATAGGCGCACACAATTTTAACCCAATGTGACCCCATCTTTGATATTTTACAAAATATTGGGTAATAATATGTTTCATAACATAACAGTTTTTTCAGTTCTTTTTACTTTGTATAGTGTCAAAGTTTTGAAGCATGGACTGATTACAATATGTCTTGCCTTACATACTACACCAGTACATTATAGTTGCCTTCTGCTCCCGGTGTCAGTGTGAGGAATGGCATCCTCTTAATATTATATACAACCTCTTTAGTGAGTAAGAAGTAAGAACTCTCACACTTCTATTCTAATTTGTTAGAGGGCAAAAGCTAATTGGATGTTAAAGTCTCCCTCTTGTAACTCCTCCCATTATCACTAGTATAGCCATCGCATGGTAATACATTTATTTAGGTATAAAAAAAAATGAGATCACCAGCCACTGAAGCACCTACTAGTCATTGACATGAATTCTGGTTATTGCAAATAACTGTATACTGTATATAAACAATTTGAATTATATGCAATGTCCATTGTCATCTTATTTCCGAAATCTATGCCTTACAATCTACACTATTAAACTGCACATTTAACTAAACACATTATAGGACATCATGGAAAAGAAAAGAAAAAACCTTACATGTATAAGCATATCCAAGCATTTATCAGCAACCTTAAGTTGTATAACAATAAATGCAAATGCTTGATGTAACCACCTATTGGAAAAAGAAAACTGCAAACAGTGTTAAAATCTCCTATGACTATAATGTTGCCAAGCAACATGGATTGCACCTCTGGACACAAAACATTGACAGCATTGTTAACCAGGGACCACACATTCTAAACAGCTCCAGAAAGCATGAGAAAGGCTAGGGATATGTCAATATGCATTACTCACACATCAATACTACCTCTTGCTCATAAAGAGCAAAAGAGAGTCACATAAAATGTCAGAAATGTTTCAGTGCCCACCAGCAAGAATATCTGTACCGATGACCATAATTTCTTCGGACTACACTAATGCACTATAATTGTGTCATCACTAGATGGGAAACCTCCAAGGAATGAGCTTATAATTTGACAGTAATAACTACTGTATTTTAGACCACAGAGTAAAGGATATGTATGAAGTAACTAAGCTCCCTCAGATACACCCTGAATGACAGCAGGCAGTTTAATCAATACTAGCAGTGTTGCCTGGATATGACCATAGTAAAGGATTGTGGCATGGAGGTAGCAGTGGACACTTCATTATAATAAATAATAAACATAATGGACTTCATTACTGACACCGAATTACATTTTTTATAAAGGCAGCAACATAGGACACTAGTCTGTGGGTGAATTAAAGATTTCCCATCAGTAATGAACACGCTACGCTGATTAAATGTGAAGATAATGGTAATAATACTGTATATATATTACACATCATTTAATAACAGTATTATTACCATTATTTTCACATTTAATTGTCATTCACAAATAAATAAGATGACATACTTTCAGTATAATCAACTTTGAAGTGAACATAATATTTATGTGACTATATAAAGGCAGCACTGGCAGCAATATTGCAAGAGCTCAGTGAAAGATCTTCTGAATATGAATTGCCAAGTACAGTAATAGAATATATTTACTTTCCAGCTTGTTCATATTCACAGTACAATTTCTAATTATTCCATCAGTCCAGTAACCACTAAGCTACCACAACAAGGATTTAAACATGTCTTTTTCTACTTTTTACTTTCCCTATCGAAATAAACAGGTGTATATACTTTATAAGTTGAGCTTGCAAGGCATTTTCAGTATGATCTTCCTTTAAACAGGTCAGACTGGATATGTGTACACACACATCCTAAATCTAGCTTTTTTATAGTGGATTAATCTGCCTAAAAAAATGAAGATCTAAAATCTTATTTATTAAAACAGAGAATGGAAAATGTGACCTTGATCTATAAAATAAATCTTCAAAGCATCCATATGGGCATTGACAACTGAGAGATACTCACTGCCATAGTGATTGTGTTCATGTTTAATTACATTTCATTCTCTCGCAACTAAATAACAATACAATTTTGTCATCAAATACGTTTTGTGACATCCCCTTCTTATTTTGGAGTACTGAGGTCACAAAATCATTTACATGAACCATAATTATGTGCAAAGTGCTTCAAATCTTCAGTGGTGGTCAACAGGTTCAAAATGTCAGGCACAGGTATGGCACCATTAACCATAGGATCTGAATGTAATTCCCATATTTCTGTACTGACAGTATATTAGTTTTATGGGTTGTTTTTTTTTTTTAGGTCTTTTAGGTAGACCCTCAATTTGAGTGCTTTGCTAGTTCTGGAATGTATGAGAGCCAGCTACTGTCAACTTTTACTCTATAGCCCTATGCATTTGTCAGGGTACATTATTTACATATGAATTAGTTCAAAAATAATAATGAGAAATGAATTTTAAGTGTTGACAACAAGTTTTTTTTAATGGTTTTACTCCTCTATATGTTTTAGCTACTGTACCATTATCACCAAGCCAGAAAGTGATGAGATGTCCAAAATTTAAAAACTTTCACTAGAACAAGGGTTGAGGGCAAATCTTGCCATGGGGATACTTCAGTGACCACTGTCTATGCAAGATATTCCTCTCACTGTGTAGAGATTTGGTTTTACATCTCGCATCTCCAGGACAGAAAGTCAATGGACATCTCACCAATGGGACACAGACAATTAATAATCTATATAAAACTAACAAAGATTTTGGCTATACTGTACATATACAGGTAACCCTCCATGTAGGCCAGGGTTAGGTTCCAGAAGGAATGGTTGCAAATAGAAACCGATGCATATTGAAACCCAGTATATAATGTAAGTCGATGGGAAGTGAGGGAGTTAGATTTAAAGCTTTGAAATGAATGTTATGAATGCTCCAAGGGTACCCCTGTGCCCCTAGGGTGGCTCTATGTGCCTCCATATCTCCAAATGAACTTCTGTGTGCCTCCATATCTCCAAGTGTACCCCTGTGCTCCTCTATATCTCCAAGTGTACCCCTGTGCTTCTCCATATCTCCATGTGTACCCCCTGTGCCTCCATCATGTCTCTCTGTGACTGTGTATATCTCCATGCGTATCCCTATGCCATCAGCGTATCTTCATGTGTGCACCACCATACCTCCAAGTGTGCCTCTGTGTGCCTTTGTAGGTGTCCACAGTTTTCGATTGAGCCGCGATCCTCCACCTGTGCCCCGATCTAGCTGCCAGAGACTCTGCACACTACTGTACATACTGTTGTATTCTAGCCACTTGCACTTGCATATCCTTAAGGATACACTAGGTTGTTTCAATTGCGGTCACGTGACTGGCCGAAAAGGGCGCTATTTTGAAACAGTGGAAACGGAACCAACGCAAACCGAGGGCTACCTGTACTTTAATAAGTATCACCCATAGTCACTGTGACCATATTTGTACCATGACTGTGCCATAAGTCTCCTCAGTCTAGTTAAAAAGGAATTAGGGAGGCATTATAGGTCACCACTGACCACCAATCTAAAGAGGATTATTATTATGGGGCATGAGTCACCACTGACCACCGATATAAAGGAGGAATTAAGTAATGGGACAAAAAGCTGTCACTTATACCAAAGATGTTATTTTGTTATGAGGGGTGATTATTAAAGTAACAAAATACTCTGCAAATAATAACAAGTGTAAAAAAACTAGATTATTAAGAAGATATATTTTTACCTTATATTCTGTTCTGGGGTGGGATTTCAGGTAGCTTGCAGAGTTTTAAACCATACACTGGTTTTCTAGAAAAACACAATTAAGTTGCTGTCTAATGGAGACCAATGAAAAGATAATTTCTTATAATAATTAACCCCTTGCAATGTTTTATGTGTGTGGCTGTGTATGATGGAGATTTTAGACTGCAAGCTTTCTAATTTTAAAAATGAAAACTATAATTAAATAATAGTTTCCAGTAAGTTACTTTAAACAGATTTACCTCATTACCTAATAGAACATCTGGCTTTTTTTATTGCTCTTTGCTCTCCTAACTCCTATGTTCATTTTTTTCTGGGGGTGTCCTGTTTTGGCTTCCTTTGGTCTCTCTCCGTCTGCACATTGGTCAAAGGGTGGATAGCAGTGATACTGCCATTCTAAAAAACTATTGTAAGTCTATTGAACTAGATGAATTATATTCACCAATAAATGTGTTTACATGGATTGGAATTGAACTAATGTTCCTTAATATGAAAACTTCTTATAGAAAGATAGTAGCCTATTCCTGAAGAAGTGGATCTCTGTGAAACGCGTAGAAATCCTCCCACTGGATTACACAGCAAACTGTAAAAAGTACTGTAATATTAAGGTAATTTGTAGGAGGCTGTGGCTACATCCTTTGCTCCTTTTTAGATATATTTGTTTAAAAAATATGTTTAAATAAAGCTTTGTTATATTTTACAAAAAAAACAATTTTGTGATCCTTGGAGTACCTTAAAAGTCTGAACTTTTTATTTTTTCTTTAATATGAATTATTGGGGTGTGGTACTCCACCCCTCCACCATGAACATCTCTTTACCAAGGGCAGCTGAGTGAACAACCGAACCCAAGTGAAGTGAGCTGAACACTGTTTGGCGATTCACTTCAGGCTTGTCTGGCTGTGTTTAGCCGTATATCGGCTGAAATCAGCCGTACATCGGCTTGCTTCGCATGACTTCGGGTCGACCGAACATGCTCAGCATGTTCGGCCGACCCGAAGTGCAGAAGGAGTTCGACTGAGCCGATCCAACATCTTGATTGGCTGAACCGAACCTCCGGCAGCTCCTCGCTGCTGTTCAGCCTATTCTCATAGATGCCGAACAGCAGTGAGTGAATCCTGCTCGGTACCTCTGTGGTATCGAGCAGAATAGAAAAATTGTTTAAAAAGTAGCAAAAAAAAAGAATAGAAAACGATTGTGCGGAGCTAGCAGTGACAGCTAGCTCCGCCCAACTGTTTTCTATTGGCCGGGCGGTTCTGCTGCCGTCAAAATAATAATTAAAAAGAAAACTCTCCCGGAAAGTTTTACTCTAAACCTTTCCCTGCTCTGTTGTCTTTTTATTTTCTTTCTTCTGATATCAGAGCCATTGGCTGCCATCAGAACAAAAAAATAAGCATAGGAATGCATAGCTACATTCCTATTGGCTATTTCAATTTGCAATAGCCAATAGCGAACTAGCTTTTGCACCCGCCCTCTGCTGCTGGGAATCACTAGAGGGGACCTGATGGAGAACTGCAGGTCCCCTCTGCTGATTGACAGCAGCAGTGGGCGTGTGCAATAGCTAGTTAGCTATTGGCTATTGCAAATTGAAATAGCCAATAGGAATGTAGCTATGCATTCCTATGCTTATTTTTTTTTGTTTGTTTGTTCTGATGGCAGCCAACGGCTCCGATATAAAAAAAAGACAACATAGCAGGCAAAAGTTTACTCTGCTTGATCGAGCAGAGTAAAACTTTCCGGGGGAAAGTAACTCTCTCCTGGGCGGCCGGGAGCCGCTATATAATAGCGGGAGACTCCTAGAGCGTCCAGGTGAGTTGGGCTGTCTGTGAGATCAGCCTCCATGGTTATCTGGTAACCAGGGACGCTGATCTGCCTGTGCAAGTGGCCAGTGCCTGCTGTGATATGAGGGCTGGCTCCGCCCAGCAGTCCGTTGCAGGCTGCCGGCCGCAATGGCCGGTCATTCGGCTAGCCTCGCCTTTCACCTCGGCTCATTTGAGCCGATACATATGCCTTCGGTTTGACTGAGCCGCTCAGCTGACTTCGGGAGCTGTACGGGCTATAGCGAATAGCCTGTGCAGCAGCCCTTCGGTTCTACTGAACCGAAGGGGTCCTGGGGCCGAAGCTAGCTGTAGGATCAGCCGAAGCTACGGGTAGATTCTTTGGCAGCTTAGTGAATAGACCCCTTAGTTTTGTAATAATTATGCAGTAGACAAAAGCCAAAATGTAAAAGCCAAAGTGCCCCACTACATGTGAAAGGCAAAACTGACATAGTTACATAGAAACTTTGCCTGAGTAATCCTTACCTTCCCTGCTTTATATAAGACCCTTTTTTACAATATTACCATTTATATAACACTTGACAATAAATAAACCTATTTTCATCAGTATATGATTTGTAAACATTACAGTTTTTGCTATAGCACTGGCTGATTTGGTAAGTTAAATTAAATATGCATTTCACTGATTATGGCATACCACTGATTTGTTACAGGGCATTGCAAAGATCATGTGTGTTATATATTACAAAAATACACATTTATCATAGTAATGTATTGCATATTGTGGCAAAAAAAATTAAGTTTCACAAATCTTTTCAGTTTATCTTAACTTATTAGCAAGATGTTTTTGCAAAAAGCATCTATAGTCACTATAAACCAAGGTTCTACAAATATTTTGATGGTGCATATGTGAGAACAACACACAGTCATATGTATCAATAATATTATCAGGGTAGAATAGCCATTGTGCCAATATTAAAGGTGCATTATTTGTGATATTTACAGTTTAGTACTTATTTCCATATTTCGTCATCGTTTTAATTAACATGATTGCAGTTATTATCATAAAGGTTATCACTAGCTCTTATATGCTTTACCAGCCTCATATGGCATTGAGGCTGGGTAGGCCAGGCAAGAATTAAACTGTTTCTAGGAGATTCCTTGGTCGGCTCAGTGGAATGTAAAATCCTCCTTATTCTGAGATTGCACTGATAACAACTTTCTGCGTCACATTCACATCAGGTGCCAAATGTACTGGAAATGGCTCTTAAGTTGAATATTTAATGATTATGTTTGAAAATTTTATATACAGTGGTGAACATGTCCTTATTGACCTAAATTACTATGGTTTTGTGACTACAAAAGGATTAAAAATCATACAATGCGCTGTTCAAATAATTTTACTATACAGTCAAAATAAAAATAGCTTGATATATTATAGGTAAAGAAATTGGGAATTTGCAAGACATTTAAAGGAGAACTATGGGGTCAGTGTTTTTCCCCATAGTTCTCCTTAGGGTAACGGAAGGACACAAACTAGCGTCCTCCCGTTACCCTAAGCTCAGTATACCGCGAGCTACAGCTCGCGGTATACTGAGCCGCCGCAGCCGGAGCGGATCCCGACGTAGATGACGGGATCCGCCCAGCTGCGTGAGTGACAGCTGGCTCTGCCTATCTAGAGGCAGAGCCAGCTGTACACGCCCCCTCCCCCATCCGTTCCGCCAGTCAGCGCTGGCAGATCGGAGCGGGGAGAGGGGAATCCAGCCCCTCCCCCTGTTACGGCAGAGAGCCGTGACAGGATTGAGAGGTGAGCGAACCTAGTATGTGTTCGCTCACCTCCCGATCTACTGAGCCGAAATGTGACAGTCTCATTGTCACAGGTCGGCTAGAACTATGAGGTGAGTGGAAATCACTCATCTCATAGTTCTCCTTTAAGGCTAAGGTCCCACTATCATTTAATCAATGTGCTGTTTCAGCTATTACTAGGAAATGTAGGTTATATCTGCGTAATTGTAGGAAGTTTTTAATTAGAGTTAAAAAATTAAGAAAAAAAAGACAAACATCTTGATACATACAATGAATGCACTTGAACAAAATGTTGATTGAGATGAGTGTTTTGAATTGAGGTGTCAAACAAAATAGATACACATAGAAACACAAATCACACCCTTCAGAAAAGCTCATGCAGAAAGTTTCTAAGATCTATATACAAATACTAATATTACCTTGATCAGGAGTTCATGCCTACCTTTTTGACATCCCTGACCAAATGGTATAATGTATTTGATGGTCCATGTCTCTGAAATACAGTAAAATTTGAAAAATAAAATTAACAGTAAAGCAATCCCTCATATGATAGCACTGACCTTACACGTATTGAATGCCTTTACAGTCAGTAGCTGTTCTGGTTAACCATTATTAGAGTTGGAACATGACATGACAGGACTATTCCCAAGATGTTTTACTCTTTAGAAATATGAATTCATCAAAGTAGAAGTGATATGGGCATGTCCAAAAAATCAAAGCAGTGCTCTACTTCATTGCAACAAGTCTAGAATTTTTAACACTCACCTGATTGCAGAGAGATGGCAAGTTTTTAACGTGATCTATCTGTTGGTGAAGGAATTTTCATGCCATAATAGCATTTTAACAGCAGTGCTTTTGCATAGTAAATATGTGCTTACATTACTGTTATATAGTTAACATGGCTACCTACAGTTAAATGAATTACATTACTGTGTCATCATCTTATAATCCTTTTGCTCTGGCATTCTTCCTTAATCTTACTATCACATTTTAGGTAATTTATATATAAATAGAAATCTTTTAGAGGTATGAATCCAATTTACTTTAATTCTGATTAGTAAAATGTACTGATACACAATTGTAAACAATGTATAGTTTACCAATGTCAAGCACAGAAAACACTATTCGAATGGATAGTTTTCCAATATAGGTTATATCAGTATTATGCACATCAATTTCATTGGCTTCATGTATAATTTCTCTGCATGGCAATCACCAAGTCTGTGCTGGCTTTTATGATTAAAATTAGAATTCCTCAATATGTATGAATTATTGTAATGAAATACCCCTAGGGAAATGTACAAGGTATTCACAGTCTAGAGCATCAGTAAATTCTAACATATTCTGTTAGATTTTGGGGCTCTGTCACATTTACATAAACAGAAAAAGAAAAGAAAACTCATTCCACCAATACATTTCTGACCTGGAAAATGAAACAGTTTGTAACATCAGCCAAACATTTATCAGGTGGGTAAACATTGCACATTGAATTGACCTTTGCTATGCAATAATCTGCTGAAATGAAGACAGTTAAACCCAGAAATGATTTGTGTTAAATTGTTCATCTTGAAAATATGTTTTATCCTGGGAAACTTTCAGCTACTTGTGTTTTCAAATAACTACCCAGAAATTGTCAAGAATCGTGAATCCTACAATGGTTGCTAGGTCTATGAGCTGCATTTTAAAAATAAAAATCACCTTCTACACAGCATTGGAACCTATTTACTAAAGGAAGACTGTTTACTTTGCAGAGAGTTAACTTAGTGAATAAGGAACGGCTGTGTTCATTTGGATGATCCAATCACACAAAAGCAAAAATACTGTTCATTATTTATAAAACATGATTTGGTATTCAAAGTGAACATTACATATTATTCATTAAGTGAACAAATAATCCACCAACTGAACAGTCATTTTTTGTGTGTCACTGTTGCAGACAATCCCTTACTTCCTCTCTGATGAAAACATTGTTACCGGGACAGGTACAGGCGAGTTACTGTTACAGGTGAGTTTTTAAACCAGTTCCTGCACTGGGCCTAAAGTAAAAACAATTTCAGTGATGGGTGACTAGAAACCCAGTTCAATCGCTTTGGCTCTATTCTCATGGGACTATGGGCCATGTCAGTAAGACATAAGTAATATATAGGTGTCTTGCTGCACTCCTTACCAGTATAGGATGTTCCTTGAAATCCTGGTGGGTGCTCGTAGTGACCACGGATGGCGCCGTGAAGATATACATGTTTGCAAAAGGATGCCACCAGCAAACATTCTGAGCCTGATGAAGGGGACCCTGTGTGGCCCCGAAAGTGCATGTACTGGAATTACTGTACTCCATTAATAAATGGACTTTTGTTGATCTCACTTAAATGGTGTGCTGGTGACATCCTTTTGCAAACATGTCAGTAAGACACACACTAAAAGGGTTATTCACAAAGCTAGCTGAAGGATCAGCCTTAGCTCCAGCTGATCCTTTGGCTAGCTTTGGCTGCCGGAGCCCTTCAGTTCAGTCGAAATGAAGGGCTGCTGTACTATAGCCTGTACAGCTCCCGAAGCTGGCCGAGCCGAAAACGTCTCGCAACTGACAGCTGGGCAGAGCCAGCCGGCTCCGCCCAGTTGCGATGACAGATCAGCGTCCCCAGGTTACCTGGGGACACTGAACTGTCATGAAAGAATGACAACTGGGTAGAGCCCACCATGACTGCCGTACTGAGCTAAAGTGAATAGCGAACAGCGTTCTGCTCTGTTCACTTTGGCTCGGTTATTCACTCGGCTGCCTTCAGCAGCTTTGTGAATAACCCTTTTAGTCACAACTTAGTTGCAAGGTGAGCTCTAAGTCACTACTTACTACATGGCAAGTGGTACAGATGAGGGTGCCATCACCACTGCTAGGCCAGCTGACCTACTTTCACCAGGACAACATCTATCTCCTGAATGAGTCATATTCAAAGGCTTGCAACAGAACAGTCTAATTTTTAAATGGTTCCATCTTCTATAACTGGCCAAGTATTGTCCAGCCACACTGATGGGACCCCCTTGGAGAACACCGTGGCCTGGGAATTCACAGTTTATTTGCTCTAACCCTATATATCCCACAGGTACCCAGGTGAACTTAACCCTGCTACCTCTACTATGCTTCTCTGCTTCCTATGCACTCCCACTATGGCTCCCAGAATTGCATCCCTCTTTGCTATTTAAACTTCTATCTCAAGGATGGCGGGACCCAGGTGCAGACTGGGCCGGGGGGCCTCTCTCCAGGCCTCTCTGCTGCCTTTAAAAATGGCCCCTACCCGCGGCTGTCAGGGGGCCTGTCACTAGCCCCCACTAAAAGAAGCCTTTGGCCGCTGGTGCAGTGGCTGCATCCCTCCCCCGCCTAACCTCCTCCCCGCCTCACGCTTGCCGCTGCTAGACCCACCCGCCTGCATCCACGCTCCACACGTCACACCTCCTCTCCGCCTCACACTCACCGCCCGCCTACATCCATGATCGACACATGGGCGCGGGGAGAAGTAAGGAGGAGCAGGCGTGGGGTGATGACAGCCACCGACAGACTGGCCCGATATCAGAAGCAAGTTGCTGGAAGACTGCTCAGGTAAGCCTACACCCCCCCCCCCCCCCTCCCCCCTTTATAAAATTTTCTGGGGTTTTTTTATATTGCTGGGATTTGTATTCCTGTATAGCTGATGGTACATTGTGCTGTATATTATACATAGGAATACAAATCCCAGCAATACATTATATGCTGTATGTATAATGTACTATTGCTGGGATTTGTTGTACTCCTCTTTAGCTGGTGGTATTCTGCATTGCGCTGTATAGAGGACTGCAAATCCCAGCAATAATATATTATACAGCACAATGCGGAATACCACCTGCTATAGAGGACTATTGCTGGAGGTATTCTGCATTGCGCTGTATAATGTATTACTGGGATTTGTAGTCCTCTATAGCTGGTGCCATTCTGCATTGATTGCTGTATAATTTTCCATTTTCCATCTCACTATATTGCACACCACACTTTTTTGTTTTTCTTCCACCACTCCAAGCTTGCTCCTGTGATGATTACAATCTCAATACAAACTAGTAGTCCATCACTGGAGCCATTTAAAAAAAATCCAGATAAACCGGTTAATCGAACTGAATAATCGGCTAACTAATCGATTTTGAAAATAATCGTTAGCTGCAGCTCAAGATAAATGGTCACCCTATACCAGGGATCCCCCACTAACCACCAGGGAGCCTCCACTGGCCACCACAGAGCCCCCCACTAACCAGCAGGGAGCCCCCACTGGCCACAGTGGAGCCCCCACTACCCACTTGGGAGCTACCACGGAGCCACCACTAATTATTAGGGAGCCCCCACTGGCCACTACAGAAGCCCACACTGACCACCTGACAGTCTCCTGAGAGCGTAATTAGGGAGCCACCTCTGCTGCACCCACACACACCCGTGAAACTCTCTGGACCACTGGTGAGAGCCTGCACAACCCTCCTGAGACCTTGGAGACATCGGGCAGTGAACCCAGAGCAACAGAGTATGTAGTTTCATAATATTGTGCATTGCTGTAATATGTATTACTGGGATTTGTAGTCCTCTATAGCTGATGCTGTTCTGCATTGCTGTATAATGGTATTGCTGGAAATTGTTGTTCTCCATAGCTGTTGGTAGTCATTATTGCTGGGATTTATAGTCCTCTATAGCTGATGGTATTCTGCATCGTTGTGTAATGTATTGCTTGGAATTATATTTCTCTAAAGCCAATGCCATTCTGCAATGCTGTACAATGTATTTCTGAGATTTATAGTCCTCTATAGCTGGTGGTCGAGAAAAATTATAGAACACTGACTTTGACACTGTCCGGCCCCTCCCACTAACCTCCCACAGCTCACAGCCCAGAAGTATGGACAGCCAGCGGCGGTCTACAGTGGGCGAGAGTGCCTAAGTAGTGGACATGGAGCGGAGTAAGGCCAGAGCCATGTAGGGAGGCCAGTGGGAGGAGAGCACAATCCTCTAGCAAGTTGTCCCTTTCATGGACTTAGTAGGAGTCACATCACCCGACCATTTACACTACCGTTACATGGATGACAAAAGTGGCAGACAGGGGCGGGGAGAAGGCGGGGAAGAGGGAGAGCGGGAGGGGGGCCAAGTTGCTGCACCATGGGCCTCTGGGTTGTACTTGCCCCCTGGGCTAAAAGTTGCCAGTCAGCCCCTGGCGGGACCCCTAAAGGGAATTAATTGCAATAACTCCTTCACCCACTGAGGAGCAGTAACAGGGCCTTACAACTAGAACATACTTGCAGATATCAAAGTAAAAAACAGTGCGTGGATCAAAAAACTATTTTAGTCTTCAGTGGCAAAAGGTGGCTTGAATAACATGACTTTAGTTCCAGAATTTCTGCACAGTGATTCCTAGCTCTGTCCATATTCATATCAAGGGTTATTATAATCGTCATTGTATTTATTTATTTTGAATGGCTGAGATTGCAGCCAGGGAAGTGAGGCCTGAACAAACACTTTTGTGATGACTGCATTGAGGTAGAGATGTGAATATTGGTAAGGAGATTTTACTACCCAAAAGATTTACTTCACGTACCCAAAAGACACGTGAAGCAAGTGGGTTAATCAATCTGCCAGATTTCAACCAACACGAAAACATCTGTTTAAAGTGAAACTGGTCATAACACATAATCATTCCCTTCCTGGTACCTCCTCCTAAAGTGTATCCAAACATAAATCCAAAAATATAATATATATAAGTATATCAATTAAACCACTTCCCTTCCCGAGCAACTTCTTAATTTTTGCCCATACATGATAAAATCTGAATGTTGACAGATTAAAACCCCCAATATATATATTTTATATCAAGCCCTAAAATTGTGCATGCTCTTGACATGGCAAAAAACTACAGTACCCAAAATTTCCCATAGGCGACACTTTAAAAGCCTTTACCCCTCATCAATTTAGAGTTAACAGTGAGTGATGGCCTTGGAATTATTTTCCTCACTCTGATGTTTGCGGTGATATGTAACATGTGTTGCACAATTATTACACATGTGCGCACCCGACGCGTGTTTGAGTTTGTATGTGCATGTACATGGGGTCAGGGGCCTTTAAATTTTATTTTGTGTTTTGTATAATTTTTTTATATGTGGCTGTGTTTGAGGTGCAGATAACCACCATGCTGGTCCTGGGCCTGCATGGGGGACAGCGGAGCCTGGGGTAGTCGGCAGTGGCGGCAGAGGGGGGAAGCGCACTCTTTCTAGCTGCAAACAAGTGAATCCTTGAATGTGACAGCCAAAGCTGGCTCTACAATGGTACCAAGATCACAGTTGCTGCATCAGCCATGATCTTGGTATAACTACTTTAGGACGGCACCATTTATACATGTATGGCAGTCCTGAAGTGGTACACTTAGCTAAGTGAATGTGGTGAAAATTGACGTTATAACCACTTCAGGACTGCCGTACGTATATATGCATGCTGCTGCAGCCATGATCTTGGCATCGTTTTTTTCAGCAGGTGGAGCTGTGACCCTCCACACCCCCCCCGCTGTGGTTTTCAGGGTCCCTCACTTCTCTGGGGGACCTGGGACCACGGAAAATGCAGGATAGAGAGCAGGAGCAGACTGGGGAAGGACTTCCCTTGGTCTGATTTTGTTCTTCATCTTGACCACATTTGCCATGCTCCTGGACCTTTCAGAGGAGCGGGGACCCTGAAAACCATGGTGGGGGGAGTGGAGGGGGGGGGGGCAGCACATTAGCAGGCTGCTACAAGTGAGCTGTACAGCTGCCCAGATCACTTGTAATTAACAAGCTTTGCCTGCTGAAACAGATGATACCAGCAGCAGCCATGACCTTGGTAAAACCACTTCAGGATGAGGATGTATAGGTATGTTTGGCAGTCCTAAAGTGGTTAAAGAATACACAATCGCATGCAAGGAAAATAAAAAATTAACTGCCTGCATCGGATTGGATTCAAGGCAATGGAGCATTACTTTATTCACGCAGCTAAGGGAGATATCCCTTGCTAAGTGAAAATAAACAGCCTATACTTCTTTAGTAAATCAACCCCAGGGTGGCAGTGGATACGATAAGGAAAAACCTGTTACAGGGTGAAGTATTGTTTTTCTTACCGTATTGTACAGCTCCTCCAATCTTGAGAGGGTGAGGAAACGGTGCATACTAACTCCATTTTCAATAAGTAATTTCACAAAATCCACTCTATCCAGTACCAGGGCATCCAACATTGCTTGCTCCAAGGACCCAACCTAACCAATTTAAAGAAGAGAATAAATATGAACATTTCTATATAATGTACAGTGAACTTTCTCATCTTCTTAGTTTTGAAAATACCGATGACTGAATTTCCAGAAATGTGAGATCTACAATACTTTATCTAAGCAAATATTAGCATTGTTATTCTACATATATGTACCGGCCATTGTTGTCCATAAATGAAGATCTGACTCCGAGCGATGTCCACTCTGTTCCAAGCCAATGCCAGACTCAGTTGATCAGGAGCGGAGGCATTTGCACCTGTTTCACAAGGGATTAAATAGAAAAAATAATGTATAAGGTGTGTATAAGGTGTAGTGTAGTCTTCTAGACTGTACAGCGAGAACTCTTATTTACCAAAGTCTTCACAGTTTTAGCATTTCTGCAAGTAACAGCTTATATATAAAAAAAAAACTGAGTTTAGTTTACTGTTCTGTCCTGTACTGTTTGCCCTAGAAAAGGGAGGTATATTCATAGCTCTCGTGAGAAGAAATATATTGCTAGGCTTGTAATACAGCCAGCATCTAATGCATGATATCTGCACTTCTATAATGCAATCTGTGTAGTTATTTTCTAACACAATAATCAAATGGATCTTTTCAAATGATCGGAAAATAAAGTCTCACATTTGAGATTTCTTCAAGAATATTAAGATAAATATTGGGTTCCCTCTGTAATGCCTTCATTTGCCCTGGGTCTATTGCTATATATTTATTTCAATTTAAGCACTGTACATTTGGTTGCTTATAGTTATGTCAGTTTATTACAGTCAAGCTGCCATGGCTGGGAGCACAAATCCATCATCTGTTATTACAAATTTACTGTGATGCTATTTAAGAAGCATTAGATTTTGAAGGATAAGTGGAATTAGCAGCAAAAGGCATTACATAAATAAAATACAATATCATGAATAAGTAACAAAAAGAACACTCTCTGCTTGCTTGGCTCCACATTATACAGTATATGCTGCAAGAAATAACCAGTTGTTGCATATTTAACGCTATAAGGTTGAAAAAAAAAAGTGTTTTTCATTTTCAAAAGGAAAACTATGAACTTAAATACTGATGTACCGGTGAGTTAACCATTAAATTAATCATCTAAATCTACTCTCTTCTTTGTGAATAGACTTTTAGATATAAAAATTATCTCAAAATTGAGATAATCAGCAGAGGGGACCTGAAGTTCTCCATCAGGTCCCCTCTAGTGATTGACAGCAGCAGAGGGCAGGTGCACTAGCTAGCTTGGTGTTGGCTATTGCAAAGTGAAATAGCCAATAGGAATCTAGCTATGCATTCCTATGGTGTTTTTTTTTCTTTTCTTATTCTGACGGCAGCAGAACTGATCTGCCAATAGAAAACAGTTGGGCGGAGCTAGCTGTCACTGCTAGCTCCGCCCAATCATTTTAAATTTGATTTTTTTCTACTTTGTTCACTGTTTTTCTATTCTGCTTGGTACCACAGAGGTACCGAGCAGAACAGCCGAGCCAAATGCCGCTCGGTGGCATTCGGCTATTCACTCGCTGCTGTTCGGCATCTATGAGAATAGGCCGAACAGCAGCGAGTAGCCTGCCGGAGGTTCTGCTCAGCTGATCCAGATGTTCGGCTCACTTTACTTCGGGTCGGTTGCTCACTCGGCTGCCTACGGCAGCTTAGTGAATAGACCCCATAAAGTCTGTACCTGCTGCCTATATCTGAAAATACTAGGTACCTGGCTTTCAAGCTTATCCACTGGCTTCAGTACTTTCCTTGTTACTAGTCTATTAGTCCATGACATGCATATAGCAAGTACAGTCAGAGTGAAGTCAAACTGAGAAAGCATCAGCATGACAAACAGGTAAGTAGCATTTCAGAATAAGAGATCAA
Organism: Nanorana parkeri; assembly: GCF_000935625.1. Lineage (NCBI taxonomy): Eukaryota > Metazoa > Chordata > Amphibia > Anura > Dicroglossidae > Nanorana > Nanorana parkeri. The sequence continues at coordinate 1,234,305 of NW_017306474.1, forward strand.
CAATGGCATCTTCCATACTCCCTCATTACAGATTTACAAATTTTCTTGAAGTCATGGCTGCTCTTAGATGGGAAGGAACACAACTTCCTCAAGCAAGCAACACTGTTTGTTAGTCGTATACACAATATTGAATAATGTAGGAGGTTAAAACCCAATTGAAGTCACAGAAATAGATATGTAGTTAGAAAGAGAATGCACTAAGGACCCATTCAAATTGGTGCATTGGCATACACTACGTTGAACCAAAACATTGATTTTCTATGGGCCCTCAAGGTGCATCCTTTAACCCATACATTGTATTTGAACCATGTTTGCACAAGGCCTAACAACCTCCATTTTGTACAGTTGAATCATATCATAGTCTTATTTGCTGTTGCAGATTTGTTGGTTGCCCTAAGTCACCAGAGTCACCTAGTGCAATTAGTAATTGGCTTTCAGTAACAAAGTTGGTCTAACACACCTCTTTCATTCTATGCAATACAAGTTTGTGTGAAGATGCTTGTGATAAGGAGGGTGGCTGTTACTCATCTATGCCAGCAAAGAGCACTGGAGAGAACAGGAATCAGCATTATCAAAAATTGAAACATTTATTAAAGTCATTCTCACTCAAAAATCATTTACAACTTATAACATGCTAGGGGAAGAAGACTATAAAGATATAAAAAGGAAAAGACTTCAAATAGGCTTTAAATGTACAACTTCTTAAATAGATATTTTGTGTTAGTCTGAACAGGGAGTAAACTGTTCAAACTGCCAGGACTCCTATATGCATTCCCTTCCGTCCCCATGTTTCCTCAGAGTTACAAAATATGACATCATAAATCTTTTTTTGCTTGCTTAATGTTCTTAATGTGCTTATAACATAAAGTACACATGAACCTAGACTAGCAGACATTTTTAGTGTAAAAATGTACCAAGAGCATCTTGTTTTCTTTGTTAGCAAACATATCCCTATATAATTAAAATATTACCATAGCTCATAATAATATTAATAATGTATGATGACATTGACTGGAATAGATTTAAACATCTAAGACTTTGACCTTCTAATTGAAATAAATAATTATTATATATCTATAACTGTTACATAATTACCTTTTAGCAAAGCAGTGAGAATTGCTAAATCAATATCTTGATGACCTTCGGATCCCATCCTGAACACTGTAATCTGGAGTTTGGAAAACAACAAAAAACAGTAAAAATGATATTATTATATTGTAGTGTAGAATATTCCAAATATCTGCTAAAGGTCATATTACCTAAGCATTGTTCTAAGAATGATTGTAATTAATCATAGTCGGATTTTAATTACAAAAGGATCTCTACATTTAATACTTATAAATACTATCTTCTTTCTCCAAGCAATTAAAAAAAAACAATTACAGAGTTATACCTGCTGCTTTCTTTGCTCGTTTTGTTATATGTGAACATATGAAATTGTGAATATATGTTGAATATATAACTGCAAAATATACATTGATATATATTAGGGCTGCGGAAATTAATGATTAATTTCTCGATTAATCGTTAACATTTTTGATTGATTAAAATGCTTTTGATCAAAAATGAAAACTCACCTCTCCGCCGGCTTCCGGGTCTTACGGGAGTCCCGTCGGAGATCAGGTGACGTCACGGACATCGACGTCACCGGACTCCTCCCCCCTTCCCCAAGTGGCCCCATCGGCTAACGAAGGGAAAGGGGGAGGAGTCCGGTTACGTCGATGTCTGTGACGTCACCGGACTCCTCCCCCCTTCCCTTCATTAGCCGACGGAGCCACTTGGGCCGGTGATCTGTTGACACTTATCGAGTTCTGTGACCGCCTCATTTCCTGTTTCATTACAACTAAGAGGTTTGCCCAAGAAACTTGTTCTGCACGAGCACCAGCCAAGGCATTGGCCTATACACATACAACACAGCAATGAAGTAATAAAATGAACTAGGATGACACTAATCCAGCACGTTATTATTCTGAGTTGCCCCACTCAAGCGGTGGCCATATTGAGTGGGGCACGTGAGATTAATAACGTGCTGGATTAGTGTGATCCTAGTTCATTTTATTACTTCATTGCTGTGCTGTATGTGTATAGGCCAATGTAGTTGGATCTGTATGTGCGTTTATAATGAATCGATTAAAAATTTTTTTCGATTAATCGAACACGAAAATTTTAATCAGTAACAGCCCTAATATATATGTTTCACCAGATTATAAAGACAATCCAATTGTAGCAAATTATTTTGCAATACATTTTTCTATTCTAAGCCAAGTTTACACCTTTGCATCTTGTTTTTCCAGCATTGTTTATGCGTATTAATGCACATTTTATTGCATGTTGAAGGGCAATTAGTGCATTCTCATGTGTTCTGCATTTTGTTTTGTTTATTAGGTTTGGTGACCATGTGCTAAAATGCACAAAGATGCATTTTTTGTGTGCTGCCATTGAAGACTACGGGGCCAAAAATGCGCATTGATGCACCAAAAAATGCACATGGACTATTTTTTCCAATGCAAGTCAGTACACAGGTGTGAACAGGGCCCATAACAAAAAATTGGACAAAATGTACTAAATTGCACAGGTGTAAATGGAGCCTAAACCTAATGCAATTGTTTGAAAAATGCAAATGTTTGACGGAACTAAGTTGTTGTTTTTTTAGCTTTTTGCTTCATTTTACCTTTATTGTTGTCGTTCTGACTACTTTTTACCATTTTTACTTTGTACTTTCACATTGCATCTTTCTGTATCAATCTTTTATAAATTGAAGTAGACATGTTATGGCAAAGGTGGGCTAATTGTGGAAAAGCGAAACAGAATTATTTAGCCAATCTTTATAAATAGCACATTTTGTCAATTTTGTTTCATCTATACAATGATCCTTATTCTTGTTCCATCTGATTCCTGCCAGGAACACTGAGGGTAATTTACTAAAGTGCAATTAAGTTTATGTGAAATGTCCAATCATGTGCAGAGTAATTTAAATAGAAAAAAAATAGGAAATTATGTTGCACACGATTGGATGTGTGAACTAAAGTTAATTTCACTGCGCCACTAAAGCCCTCCCTATGTCTGACATTTTAGAAAAGGACTACATAATAGGCTTTATGCAAATCAAATGCACATAGTAAAAAAAATTAATTAATGAATTTGGCCTTTGGGACGAGACAAAAAAACCAGATTAAGTTTCTTTCCTAATAAGAAATAATTTTGAGTGACAAATATTATTAATATGTAATACTGAAAATATTTGCCAATTTATTCCTGGGTCAGTATGTTCCAATGTCCTTCCCGCTTTTGATCCCATTATATCAAACATTTCTTAATTAACTTTTGTACTTTTCTCCTTGACTTGAGTTCCTCCCAACATTTTGTCTCTGCATGCTATTACCAATAATCACATCAACCCACATAGTTAATCTTTGTCTTTGCGCTGATACTTTTTATTTCTTGCCACGTTGTGCTGAGAATGATAATTCTAAAGAAAAATTCACATGACACACTTGGTTAGGTAACCTGCAATCCATCTTGTTTCCATACCAGGTATGAAAAATCTAAGGGTGATTTATTAAAGTGAAGTCATGTAAGCATATCATTGTTTTAAATTAGGAACAGTTTTCCTAAATTTCTCTCTCTCTGGCTAAAACTTTGAAGTAAACCACAACCAACTTCACAGTTCATCAAAAACTAAAAACATGGCTAGTTTATTTGCCTTTTGAAGTGACCTTTCAGTAATCAAACAGGCACTCCGTAGCAGGAAATAATGCAGTAGACTCAAATCTCCAGCAAGTATCTGTACCCTCTGCTATGCAGGATGGTTCATTCTGAAGACCCCTATGTGTAAGACTCCAATACTGAATCATTTAGTGACAAAAGGGTCTAAGTAAGGCACTGCAGTGCAAGACAGAACACACGGGCATCCGATACTCCAAGCCAGGTAAGGGCAGTTTCATGAGTGTCATGCAAAGAATCCTGTTTCATCCTATTGAAAAGCAGCTGAGCATTGTACACACAGTGGGAATGCTGATCCTAGGGGTCAATAAACCTTATAAGCAGTGGACAGGTGAGGACTCCAGTGTCGATTGAAGCAGTGAAATTTACCCCCAGTCAGCTGCGAGCCAGTCATTCCCCACCTTGTAACTGCATGTGAGGAAAGGGGTGGGATACTTGTGCTGACATTGTTTACCTAGTATGGCCCATAGCCATATGAGGAACATGTAAATTACCAAGTATAAGCATGAAGCCATATAAGGTCAATTACATAACTGCATTCCAGGCCCAGGTTCGGACTGGGTTTGTCCAAACCTTTGCTCATCCCTAATAAGCACACTGACGTGGATGTTTGAAAATTCCAATTTATATTTATAAGAGCTCTTTTTCCTCTTTACTAATGAATCTTCTATTATGTGCAAGTCTGTTTGGGGCTTATACATGAAGTGAATATAAATGAAAAAAAGTGCAATCAAGGGTCTTTCTGGTTGCCCATATCAGCTTGCCAGCTTACAACTATAATTTCTGCAGTGAAAAGTTGAAAATAGATCAGTCGTTCTGATTGGCTGTTAGTGGAAACAAGGGCTTTTTGGAATTGTTAATACTTTTAAAATACACATCTTTCAGCATTCTGAGATAGAAAACAGGGACACCTATTAGCACAGATTATTTAGGCAATGGACAAGCCCTTACCACCCCTGGATCACGCAGACCATGATGACGTAAATTGACATGAGGGAAGCATACTTGTTGCTGTTCTTGGACTCCTGAAAGTGCTAGCTGTCTGGTTGTGTCTGACTTTACTTTTGAATCGCATACTCTGAAAACAAGCATGCTTTAAATAAGTGTCAGACCTTCTTATTTCTATACTTGTTTCAGGTCAGCATTGAAACATCAATGTGACAGCCAAGGAACTGAGCATTCCAAAAGCAGCCTTTTTATCCTCTCATGGCAATGTCCCTTTAAAGTACAATACCAAACATTTAAAATCTTGGGAGCTTTTTTCACGTTTATGTTTTTATTATAACATTTAATACAAACCAATACAATTATCTGAAGAGTGTCCAAAAGGTCTACTGCAATTTAAATAATGTTGGCAACTAAATAGCGTGTTTTGTTTGTACAGATTTCTACACCAGCGCTAAAAAGAGGGGCAGAGAGATTTAGTTTCGAAAGAGGGACAAGCACTCTAAATGAGGGACAGTTAATAATACATACGTCCTTTAATGGTCTCTTTTAATACATAATCCCTGCACTGGTAGACTTGGCGGAAGTGCCCAACTTTGCCGGTTTATAACTTTGGCCCTGTAGGTATGTCATGTTAACACCTTGTTTATTTTACATTGACAGTATGTTTTTACAAGGCCATGGCCCAACACAGGAATTAATTCAGTTATTGGTTTCTGAGGCTATGTTATTAATCAATAAACCTCTAAGACCTTGTTCCACAAATCCTCCCTATTTTCAGCAAAGCACAAAGCATTGACTAAAACATATTTGTTTTATTGGGAAATGTAAAGGGAATAGCTATACAATCCCTGGTGATTTTCCATCAGGACAGCAATATTTGTTGAGGACTGTAAGTCTAAATAAAGACAGATTAGTAATTTTGAAACATCACACACAATCAATGGTGTACAGTATGTGCAGACAAGCACTGACAGTGATTTCAGCTCATCTGTAATGACTGTATTAGATCTGTGATTGATGTGCAGTTTGAAATTAAGGTGCATTTCAATGCAAATAGTTAGTTGGAAATAAATGCAAATTAGATAACTTACAACAGCTTTCCAAAATAACACGTTCTCAGTGAAGTGTTTCAGCCTACTTTTGACAACTACGAATACCAAATTCTACCACATTATATTGTGCCTGAACCCTTCTGAATGCAATAAATGTATTTGTCTGGTTGCCATACCAAGCCTCTTGTTTTAATAGTTTGAGTCAGTGTCCTGGATCAAGTATATATAGGACTTTCCTCTGGCTTTCCTAATCTACATACTTCTTTTGGGTTTCTAACCCAAAGTATGGCAGTGAGAGTGTCAGGGTAACGGTTAGGTAACTGGCATTTTTAGAAGGAGCTAAGCAATGCATATTTTATGCACAATGGGTTCATATTCTGACTCCAGTTGTTGCAATAGTGATTTATCCCTTCCTGAGACCTCAATGCCTGGTCTTTATGTAGCAGAGACAATTACCACAGACAATCTTCAGCAGATAGTTGAACTCACCAAATATTTTGCATCCACAATTAGCTTTTTAAGAACCAGAGGTCTGCAAAGGACAGCTTCCATATCTCTCCCATGCGAGGATGTCTTTATAATTTACCCACATAATTTAACTACAAATATGGACCGATGTTTTATATCAATTACAAACAGAAAGAAAAAAATGTAAAGGGAGTATGTCACAAAGTACCAAACATGCCGTTCTAGTTCTTGGTTGTATACTAGTTTCATGGTAATAAAGCTGAAGCATCAAGTGGAATAAGTGCACTGGAACTGTAATGCAACCCAGAATTTAAAGAATGGCAGCTTTTGTTTGAGACTACTTACACACAAGTCACAAAGTTTTCTCTGACTTCTCTTTGTGGGTCAGTGACTTAGAAAGCAATGAAGCCAGAGATAGACATGTCATTAGCATTTGCAGCAAGAGGTAAGTAATGACAGTCCTCTTCTGGATAGTCCTAAGCAAACTGACTTTATACCTATCACCTATGTATTGAAACTAGGGATGCCCCGAAACCGTTTTTTTATATCGAGTATGAATACAGATATTTTTTTTTGGTCCTTGCCAATACCAAATGCCCATACCGGAAGTCCCATTAAACACTTGCTGACCGCGGTGTTCACACCCCCTTCCTGCCCAGGCCATTTTTCAGTATTCAGTGATGCAGTACTTTGACTGACGTTTATTCCGTCATGCAACGCTGTACTGAAACTAATTTTATACCATTTTTGGGGGACAGATAGAGCTTTCTTTTGGTGGTATTTATTCACCACTGGGGTTTTTATTTTTTATTATATAACGAAGAAAGTACAGAATCTTTTTTTAAAAACTGTTTTCCCTTTATTATGTTATGAAATATTTATTATTAATCAATTTTTTGGTAAAATATAAAAGGCGGGGTCACGTCGGGAAAATAGACACCAAACATGTGAACTCTTAAAATTGCGCACACCCGCGAAATCGCAAAATACTACCATAGCCAAAATTTGCAATAGGCAACTCTTTAAAAGATTTTACCACTCATCAGTTTAGTGTTATCAGTGATTGATGGCACTAGAATTATTGCTCTCACTGCTACGTTCGCAGCGATATGTAACATGTGCGGCGTAATTTGCGCAATCGTCGTTTTTGCGTGTAGGCGCACCTAACACATTTTTGCATATCTATGTGGGGGTGGGGAACTTTAAAACATTTTTGTGGGGGTTTTATTTTGTGTGTGCAAATTTTTTTTATTTTATGAGAAATTTGTTTGTTTTTTTTACTTTTTTTTTACACTTAACTTTATTGTTATCACATAGGGGGATAAGAATCCCCCCTATGTCATATCAAATTACAGTGACAGGTCCCCTTTATGGAGACATCAGGGGTCTCTAAGACCCCTAATGTCACCTAGAGACCCCCAGAGAAGCTGATGAAGCACAGATCTGCTTCATCAGCTTCTCTCCAATTTCTATACCGGAGAGTGACAGAGGAATGCGGAAGTGATGTAGTAAACATCACTTCCTGCATTCAGAGACCGGGGAGGAGAGCGGAGGGTGATCGTTTACTGATCTTCCTCCGTTCTCCATGCACCAAGCCACATGGAGCCACACTGACGGTCCCAGATCGGACACCCGGGATCACGGGGACCGTGGCGGCAGGGACGGCGACCACAGGAAGAGGTATGGAGGGGTGGCACAGACACTTGCATCATACAAGCGATTGGGCGTCTTTACAGACGCCGGAGCGCTTGTATGTAAAATTCTGGCGGTTTTCTGCTCGTGCGCGGGCACGAAGGACGTCTAAAGACACCCACCCGCATCCAGAAGACTCCCGTCTGGCCGTTTTTCAACATTCGGCGGACGGGAGGTGGTTTAGGAAGCAGGGCAGTGTGTAATGACTCGCCGCCCGGCTTTCCTGATTAGCCGGAGAGCCGTCTCCATGATCCATCATCACCAGCTTCCGACCAATCAGAAAGCTGGCCGGCGAGTCATTACACGCTGCCTGGCTTCCTAAATTGGCCTGGAAGTTGGCTGAATGCTCCCTCGTCACCAAGCTTCCCGGCCAATCAGAAACTGAAGATGGATCGTGGATGGGTCTTTCAGCATGACCCAAAATATACCGCCAAGGCAACAAAGCAGTGGCTCAAGAAGAAGCACATTAAGGTCATGGAGCGGCCTAGCCAGTCTTCAGACCTTAACCCTATAGAAAATGTATGGAGGGAGGTGAAACTTCGAGTTGCCAAGCGACACCCAAGAAACCTTAAGGATTTAGAGAAGATCTGTAAAGAAGAGTGGACCAAAATCCCTCCTGAGATGTGTGCAAACCTGGTAACCAACTACAAGAAATGTCTTACCTCTGTGCTTGCTAACAAGGGTTTCTCCACCAAGTACTAAGTCATGTTTTGCATGGGGAACAAATATTTATTTTACTCACTGAACTGCAACTCTATTTATAGCATTTGTATAGCATGGGTTTTTTCTGGATTTTTGGTTGATATTCTGTCTCTATTATTTAAAATACACCTATGATAAAATTATGGACCTTTAATTTCTTTGTAAGTGGGCAAAACTTACAAAATCTTCAGGGGATCAAATACGTATTTTTCTCATTGCACTGGCTTTTTCAATATGTCAAAGTATGATTACTTATTCAATTAGAATTACATGTAATTTATAATAAAAGCAACTACATATTTTGTGTCAGCATTTAGAAACCAAACCCTGATTTCCTCTGCTTACCAGCTCCTTTTTTTTCATACACTCCATAAGGATCATAAAAAGATGCTGGGCTTGGGTTCGTGTATAGGTGAAGGTCTTCTGGATAGTAACTAGGAGTTGGTCCCTTAATGATTCATTGATAAGGCTGAAAAGAGAAATACAGTGCAATGTGATATTCCTAGGGTCATGTGTGGTGTTTAAATATACAAGAAATAAGGTTAAACTTTGCATGTGATATTCAGGTCACGTGACTGTTTTCCATTAAATATCGCATGGAATAATATAATGTTCAATTCATTAAAAAGAAAATAATGAATGTGAGATAAATAATGCATAAACTATAAAAACATGAGATAACTATCACATGAAATACATTAAAGTCAATTCAGTAAAAACAAAACGGTAACGGTAATGGTGGTAAACGGCACTTGCCTGGGACAGTCAGTATTTAAAGTCTGTCAGCCTGTAGCAGTTTGCATGTGCTTATAACTTCCAAACTGAGGCAAAGGAAGTTTTCCAGAACATATTGCTGGAATACAGGTTCATCTAATGGAGGATATATAGAAGAATGCCATCCTGAAGGCAGATATGGAACCAAATAAAAAGTGTTTTTAATGTTATCGGTGTAATTGCTTGCACCTATGTGACTTATTTTATACTGCGAAAAAAAAGAAAATAGAAAAAGGTGATGTCAAAATTAACTCCAAAAATAATGCCAAAAATGAGATAAATGTGACATATTTTGAAGAAATATCTCATTTGGTAAATAACTCATAGATTTTAGTGAACTTTATACTCAAGTGATAAATAATGCATGAGTTATTTTACCTCAACTTTGGGTGGTATTTAAGTCTTAGAGCCCGTACAGCAGTCGAAGGCAGCAGAGTGGCTCAGCCTAGTCGAACCTATATGCTTTGGCTCGCTCCGCCCAGTTGTCATGACAGATCAGCGTCCCCAAATGACCTGGGGATGTTGATCTGTCATTAAACAATAACAACTCGGCGGAGCTGGCCGTGACATCATGTCCGGCTCCGCCCAGTTGTTATATATTGCCTGGGACCTGCTAGAAGACTCTGGCAGGTGCCGGCCAATAGGATGTAATGTCACCGCTAGCTCCGCCCAATTGTTTATATTTTGCCGGCATGTCAGATTCAAAATTAGGGGCGAGAAATCGTTGCGGGCGTCCGGGTCGGCGTGCATCATTTTTTATTTATTTTTTCTTTTCCTTAAAACATTTTTATTATTTTCTTAATTTCTTTTATTTTCCTATTTATTTTAATTTTAAAAAATTATTTTTCAACATTTTTTTTCATTTATGTTTTTTTCTACTCTGCTCGGTACCTCGGAGGTAGTGAGCAGAATAGCCGAGCCGAATGCCGCTCTGCGTCATTTGGCTATTCACTCACTGCCGATCAGCCCCTATGACAGGGGTAGGCAACCTTGGCTCTCCAGCTGTCCTGAAACTACAAATCCCATAAGGCATTGTAAGCCACAGATATGACTCCCAGAAGCATGATGGGATTTGTAGTTTCAGCACAGCTAGAGAGCCAAGGTTGCCTACCCCTGCCCTATGAGAATAGAGGCAAACGGTAGCGAGTGAGCTCCTGGAGCTGTGGCTGAGCTGATCCAGATGTCAGATCGGCTGAGTCAAACTCCTTCTGCCCTTCGGCTCAGCTGAACATGCAGGGCATGTTAGGCTGACCGAAGGCAGCCGATGTACAGCTGATTTTAGCTGATGTACGTTAAAGTGAATAGCCAAACAGCTCACTTTGACTCGGTTATTCACTCGGCTTCCTTCAGCAGCTTAGTGAATAACCCCTTTAGTGAATTGACCCCTGTGTCACTTAAAGGACCAGTTACATTTTAAGGCCAATAAAACAGTCTACCCCTTCTTGAAGAGACACCAGATGCATAGGTAAGGAAACTTATGATGACATCAGATGCATAATAAGGGATATCTTAGGCTGACATCTGATACATATCTAGAGAGGTCTTATATTAACATCAGATGTATACACAGGGAGCTCTTATGATAAGATCAGATGCATAGTTAGGGAGATCTTATGATACCATGCTTACGCAGATAGACCTTATGATAACATCGGATATACTGTGTATATAGGTAGGTCTTATGATAACATCAGAATCAGATGTGAATAGACCATATGATTACATTGGATGCATACGTAGGGAAATCTTATGATTCCATCTGATGCATATGTATGGAGATCCTATGATGACATCAAATGTGTATGTAAAATCTTTTGATGACATCAGATGTTTACATAGGGAGATTACATGTGACTTATTACATGAGATACATAGGTAGGGAGATCTTAGTACTGCAGACTGCGCAGACCGGGACTGTTTACAGCCTACTGCTGATTCTTCTGCTGTGACACAATTTTCCAGTTTGTAACCTAGATGCAGCAGACAAAATCCTATTTTTTATTTTAAATAAAATGTCCTCTCTATTTTAACCCTATATAGCATAGTAAGTCCCAACAAAATACTTTCACCCCTAGCTAGGTTTTTTTTTGTTTGTTTTGTAAAAAAACATAATTTGTTTTTCAAAGCTCTTAATTTTTAAGTAACTTCATGCTCGCGCTCCATGCTTTGTACAATTTTGGAGTTGTGACAAACATGTAAATTGTTGAATAAAATGTATACTTGATATCTATAGTAACACCTGATGTTTTAAAACTATTACTATGAAAGCTTTATCGCCCCACCCCCCCTAAAAAACAAGAAAAATACAAAAAAAATGATTATTTCAGTATCATATGTAATGGTAAACTTTCTGCCAAGTTAGTAGACCATGGAATTTGCATGCAATTGCTCTGGTCCATAAGAGGCAAAAGGCTGAGAGAGCAAATGTGTGTAGCATTTTTACCACCACCACTGTAAGTACTAGGGATGCACCGATACCGATTCTAGTAGCCGACACCGAGTATCACCCAAATGCTCCTGATACTTATCCTGATACCAGAACTTCCGGGAACAGAAAGCTAGGCGGTGAATCATTAAATGCCGCCCAGCTTTATGATTGCCAGAAAGCCGACTCCATGCTCCCTTTCCACCAGGGAGCATGGAGCTGGACTCCCGGCCAATCAGGAAGCCAGGAGCAGGCAATAACTCTCCCCCTAGCTTCCCTGATTGGCTAGGAAGCCGGCTCCATGCTTCCTCATCATTTAGTGACGAGGGAGCATGGAGCTGGCTTCCTGGACAATTAGGAAGCTGGGGGGCGTGTAATGACTTGCTGCCCGGCTTCCTGATTGGTTGGAAAGCTGGCCAATCAGGAACCTGGGCGACGAGTCATTACCCGCCCTCCCTGGCTTCCTAATTGGCCAGAAAGCCTGCTCCATGCTTCCTTGTCTCCTAGTGATGAGGGATCATGGAGCCTGCTTTCAGGTTAATCAGGAAGCCAGGCAGAAAGTCATTACACGCTGCCCGGCTAATCAGGAAGCCAGGCGGCAAGTCATTACATGCCACCCGGCTTCCTTAATGTGACTTTCGTTATCGGTATTCGGTATCGGTGATTACCAGAAAATAATATCGGTACTCGTACTCGATATCGAAAAAACGGTATCGGTGCATTTCTACAGCAGGACAGTAATAATTCCCTAAGCCAGCTGTCTTATGATGCCACCCCATCCCAGTCAACTGGCTAGCTTTAGCATCACACTAACAAGATCAGATGTTGTAGGCATACGGGGGTTTATTTACTAAAGGCAAATAGCCTGTTCTCTTTGCAGGGGAATTTTCCCTTAGCCTAGTGAATACAGTGAAATTTCGCTTTGCAAAAAAAACCCCAATCATATGCAAGAAAAATAAAAAAAAAGCAGTATTTTTTCTTGCACATTGGTGAATGGAAGTCAGCAGAGCTTAACCACATTCACTAAGCTAAGGAAAAATTCCCTTGCAAAGTGAAAATTCCTTTTCAAAGTGAAGACCCTATTTGCCTTTAGTAAATCAAACCTAGTTTGTCTGCTTTGTATCAGTACACACAGAACCAAAGAATAAGTAGAATAAGAATAACACTGTTACCCTACACTGCTAGCAGCTTGGAATTAGGTGTACAGAACCAGGGTAGGTGAACTGCAATTATACTACTATAAATAATTTAGGTTGTATAGAAGACTGTGTGTATACCAAAGAGTTGACTTTTGATAATGTTACTGCAGTGAACACATTATTCAGCACAGTAACCCATATCAATATTTCAGTATTAAAAGAGAACTATGGCCAAACCTTTTTTGGCTGTAGTTCTCTTTAGGGTCACAAGAAGATGGCGCAGAGCCGTTCTTCAACCGTTGGGATCTACCTGAATGACAGCTGGCTCTGTCTCTCTAGAGGGCTGTGCCCGCCACCTCCCCTGTCTGTCCCTCTAGTCAGCGCTTTAGGAATGGAGAGGGGACAGTCACCACTCAGCAGAGTCACCGCTCTCTGCAGGGAGAAGATTGTGAACTGAGTGATCTGTGTGTATGGATCCTGAACAGTGCCATCGCTCTTGTCTTATATGCTGGGTGGAAATTTCTTCATTTCTTGTACTTATGGACGCTGTGCATAAGGGAGCCCTTTTGTTCTGAGCATTGGTATTTGTACTGTATGAATGTTGTAAATCACTTATTCTCTTGTTCTGAATGCAGGGTATAATTCCCAATATTTTTTCTTAATTTCAGTTTTATCTTATTTTACAGGAAGATATTACAGAAACAATAATCTAGAAATTGCAGTGTATTTTCAGTGTGAGGGGCATCTTCTGTGTACACATTTTTCCTATGAGTGTACACAATATTTCTGTACTCTGGAGCACATCTTTCTGCACAATCAAAAAGATTTGAAACAGGTTATCTTCAAGGCAAAGAGGCAAAAAGGGCAGGTAGAAGGGCTACAAAAAAATAGTTTTTGTGGCCTAATCAGAATGTCTTTATGAAGTTGTAAGGGAGTGGTGTATCTTGCACCTTCGAAATCAGAGCCTGAAAAGTGTTAAACCATTGTGAAGGTTTTATCCTCTGCTCTTAGTCTATTTGTCTATTTATAAACAATTTGCAGGGCCCTTCACCCTGGAAATACTCATGAATGTCCATTGTGTGCAAATAATGGCAAAAACAAACATTCTTAATATGTTTTATTCTCAGGTCAAATGTATTTTGATGTAACACTGCATTATATTCACTAGATAGAGCGAAGGAGCACAGCAAATAAGTATGTATTCACATATAAATAGATCTCCTCAGTGTTTGCCAGTGCTAGTCTTTGTTTCTTGCACTGTTACCTGTGTGTTTTCGCCAGGATCTCCACCTTATGTTGTACTCTGCCATAGGGTTGGGTATATCTGGGATGGAATAATAATGCTCCATGATATAATGTAATTTCTACTCTAATGATAACAGTCACAAGAAGTGATAACTTACATCTTTTGCTTCATTTTTAAAAACACAGTAGGTGAAAAGACTAAAGGGGGGGGGGGGGGGGGGGTATTGTTTTTGTTAATTTGGTTTGCCATAAAGTGATTTTGTCCATGAAAATGTGATTTGCAATTGTAACACGATTTAAAATGGTAATTGATAAAACTAATTGCTTTTTTGATAGAGTGCCTTTCTTAAACCAGGTCACATAAACATAAAGCTATATCATTTGACATATTAGCTTCATGCTGAGAGTAATCAGATTGGATCTAATTAATTAACTGCTGCATCTGTAAAATTCAATACCTTAAAATGAAATCCCAAATAATTACATTTTTATCCATTATTACTGAACATTACCTATATTGTTTAATAGTTTTCATGCTGAGTCTGATGAGTATATTCTGCTTATTTTCCTGAGATTGTGTTTGGCTGCAGGAATTTAGTAATTTCCATATGGAACTTTATAAAACCATTGCCTAGGCCTACCTAAACTGGCCCACACAGATAGAAAGCACCTTTACCACCCTTATGTATTGTTATTGAAGAAAATTTGCTGACTTGTGTATTCCTGTATAGAGCTTGCTCAACAATTACCTACACACACATTGTGCCATGCAGACAAAATAAAAAATCAGCTCCTTTTTTAAATTACCCCATGTATTTGCATGAAAAAAATAACTTGCTGATGTGTTTTTTTGTATTCTGCTGAGCTATTGTATAGACCTATCTAAAGGGTATGCAGATATTAAAAGATCAAAACTCACATCTGATATGGGGGGAGCAGTGAAAGAATATGCTTCTGAACATTATGGAGTTGCATTGTTTTTAGAAATGACAACAGAAGCCTATTTGGTTGAATTAACACAGTTAAACAGCATTGAGTTTTTTGAGAGTTAATGTGGCCTTGTTAGCTTTTGGTGCATATGCAATAAAGTTCTTATGGAAGAACAACATGAGTCCAATGTTGTTGCTCTTGGAAATTCCGATGTAAGTAAATGTAATGCCTTTAATTTTGTTCATTATTGTCAGTCATTTATGTTTGTCATGTAATGTAGCTTTTAATATTCAAATCTTACATTTAAACAAAGTATGGAAGTGACATTTCAAGGTGGCTGCGGAATTAATGCTCTTATTTTGTAGCACTAGGGTCTCAGGAGTGATTCCCCTTTGGACATTACTTGGGGTTTGTTTGTACTGATTTTCTCTCACAGCTTAAAAAAGTTAGGTCAATTGGTATCCGGCCACACTGATTCTAGTCTGAATTCCCTACTATGGCTGTGCTAAAAGTAGAGAAGGGTTGGATGCAGAGATACCATCAATGCTTGCTTAAAGTGGAAATGCAGCAAAAATTGTATTTCTAATTTTGGCTAGAGTAGCGTTGGTCCTGAAAATCTGTCAGGTTGTAAATGCTGTGTGTATTCCCATTTGGTAGCTTTACTGTCACTTTCTGTTCTGGTGATTATGGTCACCAGGACAAAATCTGAAGAGAAATGTAACCATAAAACAAGCTATCGCATATTGAATTTACCTTCATTGGGAGAGGGTGATTTCCTCTCTCTCTCCTGGTTGTATCTACATGGGTAGCAATAAAAAGTTGACAGAGATTGTAACATTTGTCTGCCCCAAAACTATAAAAAAAGAGTTTTGGTGTAGGTTCCAGTCTAAAAACAGCCAGAAAGTGTTGTCTGGTGTGCCCATTAGTATGGAAAGGGACTCAGAAAGAGAGAATGACACTGGTGCCAGCATTCAATTAAAGTATTAGGAGGATGTGGAAATATGTTTAAGTAACATATGGTATGTTGAGCTGTACAGCAAATACAAATTACAATAAAGGGTTATCCTAAATGAAAATATAGACTAAAGGTTAATTTCTGAAACCCCTTGGATATGGACAATTCTATAAAAAAGCTTTTAGGTGAAGATGACTTGATACAAACACATCTGTAAAGCAGATAACTGTCTTTATATGCAGGCAGATAACTTTTTTGGGAATTTATTTATGCCTGCTCTTGTGGAGCAAATTCAGGACACTCCATCTGCCTAGCACCAGTTTACATGAGCGTACCACTCACTCTGCTGATTCACTGACCTGGCATCATTTGCTGACAACAGCAGACCCACACTTGCAGTTCTAATTTACTCCTATCATAGCAGGTGACAAGGGAGATTCCTGTCGGAGTCAGCCTTTTGTGATAAATGTATTCTTTATCACAAAGTACCAGAGTAGTACTAATACAGCTTTGTCCTTTTAAAATAATCTTTTTCACTCATACAAATATACACTGTATATGGGGAATTTACAGATCACTGTTGATTTTTTTCGTAAATGGCTCACCATTAGGATAAAATCCTTTCAAAATGAATTTTATCTTCAGGGCACCACAGATTTTTCCAGTAGGTGAAGGTCAGTAAGTCATTGTGTGGGGGAAGCATAAATAGAACAGACATCCACTAAAAAAGAGACCTTCACTTAGGCTTTGTTTAGATGGGTGGCTGAGCGGTGGTAAAATCAGGCGGTTGATCTGTAGTTTTACTACTCCCCCACTGCCATGCTGTTAGCATTGCAGCCGGACAGTATTGTATACAATGCTGCTGCTGCTAGTTTGTGGCGTTTGGCAGGTGACCATAGAGGTAAATTGGACTGTGCAGCAAACACGTGCCAAGCACTTGGATTTGCAAATTGAGCCTATTGCATGTAATGGCTGGAGGGGGTCGTGCCCTTAAAGTAGTAAGATTATGTCACCAACAGGTTGTGTTTCCTGTTGGAAGTCCAGAGTTTTTAAAGCATTATTTTTTTTCTTTCAGGATTGGCATCCCCAAAAAAAGTAATCTGTTTATATTGCAAGTTTAATGTTACATTTTAATAAAGCATTTTTTTCCTTTTTTTTCCTTGCCTATATCTGATTAACCATACATGTTATTCACTTTGTATTTGTACGGCACAGTAGGAGATGACAGCACTATATAAATTATGAATAATAATTGTAATAATATTCCATAAACCAGATTATGGCATAAATTAAACTTGAATAAACTGTTTACATTGTTACTGAAACCTCTTTTGAAAAACCTCTGCATTTGGCAGGCATTCAGTCTTAACTCTCCTGAAGAATGCCTGTCTTTGCTTGTGTATTTGAATGCACTTTATTCCTTGCTATCTCCTTTGGTGTATTTTCATCTCCACCTGTGAAGTGTTTTGACATTTAGAATTTGTCAGCAGAAACATACTCTTCTTTTCACAGGAAATTCCTTACAGCTTCATTCTACTTTATTACAAAAACTGACAGCATAAGTATTTCTCAGGTTTAAAAGAATAATAAAAAAATATGTATTGTGCAATATATGATAAAATGTTTCTGCTGATTGAACACAACTGCAATGCAGCCATTTTTATTTTGAGTATTGATTAGAATAAAACCAGTATTTTAGAAGTCTGCTTCCTGTCTTAAATGGCCACGAGGTCTTCAGAAGATTATTATCTAAAATATGCTGTTATATACTGTATGTTGTATTCTATACCACCAATAACTCTGTTAAGGAAAGCCATGAGGAAACATTAAGTTAGTGTGACATTAATTGCTACAAACTAACTGGAATATGTGGAATTACCATTAGCACTTAAATTAAAACCTCTGTATGCTTCAGGTGAGCATTCAGCCTTTTGTTTTATGTTGTCTATCCTGGCATTATTCTCCCTCTCTTTGCTACACATTTGTAGCAAGCGAATCGGAATAAAGACTTCTTAAAAAAAGGAGGTATTTTTAGTGCTCACTTTCATAAAAAAATTGAAAATTATGGGGTTTACTCATCAATCTCAGATAGCAAGTGTTTGCTTCTGGGTCAATGGTGTACCCAGAACAGCTGGTTAATAGTACAGATACAGTTTAATAGTATATGTGTTCCACTATGCTACTTCAAATATTTATTTTGATACAGTCATACTCTCTTAAGTAAAGGGAGAAGCAGACTGGCTTTCCTTCTTCCTATTACCAGTTTGGACTAGGACAAAGGGAAAAGCCTGGTGTCCGTGGCTCGAGATATGAATGATCTGTGTCAATTATGACTTGTGGTTTCTGCATATTTAGTTATATAAAATAGTGTAGCCCCCATCACCTTTTGAGAGGTGGCTACTAGAAATGTAGTGATTGCTAGTGCTGTAGTCAGTCTGGCTGAATTATAGTTGGCATTTATCTGGTTAATTCCAGGTGTTCTGGCATTGATTGTGCCTGCCTGAGTGTAGTGTGATGAAGGGTACCCTGCAAGGCCCCGAAAGCTCTTGCCAATGAGATACAGCTATTGGCAATAAAACATTTTGTTTTTTCAACTTATGGTGTGCTGGTGACATTTTTCCATTGTTCATGTGTGGCGGTACCATCCGCAGTCATTTCGAGCACCCATCTTCATCAAGTGGGAATCCCGGTAAGGAGTGCGGTATGGTTCCTGTTTCTGTTTGCCTGAGTGGAGTGTGACTCTGCTGCAGTGTGGGACAACCAATGAGGGGCACTGTGAGTGTGTGTGCAGTTCACCAGTCAATCACTGGGGCTCTGATAGCCAGTGTTTCATGCTGGGACAGGACATATATACTCAAAGGAATTGCCATGTGCTCAATCTGGCTCCAGCCATGGATTAGTCCAGGTTGGGGTGCTGTCCAGCCTGCCCCCAGGGGGGCCTGGGGGTGGGAATACTTGAGTGTGGGAAATGCTCTGTTAGGCCTAAAGCCTAGAGGAGATCTTGATAAACAGATGAGGAGTACCACTGATACCTGAAATGGACTGGACCTCAGGAGCAAGTCTGGTGTCTCTCTTACTGACGTTTCTGTGCCAATCCCTGCTCATCTGGTGCTCAATTATCCAGGTGTTTTTCCTATTGAATCTACACTGAATTTCTAAAGGGACTAGTGAGTCTGTAGTCTGTCTGTTTCACCGTGGATGTCTAGGCCCCTACACCCTCTATCCCTGTGTGAATGTGTTAATAAGGTTCTTCAGTATCATAGTTCTGGCCTGGATCTCCACTCTGTTGATCCCTAGAAGAGGATGGCTAATGCTATTGGGGCAGCTGGTTGCTAAAATCCCTAAACAGGCTAGTGATGACCCTAGTTATTCTTGCGGCTCCTTT
>NW_017306474.1:1253770-1254035 GCF_000935625.1 Nanorana parkeri
ACATGGATTATATGTGAATACATTTAAAGTGAAATTCCAAAAATATACATTGGAAGGATTTCAACAAACTTCTGGTCCTGCTATGTAGGTACTGACACATGCATTTAGTTGATTCTTTCTTCTATAGTGCCAAATAGGAAAGTATGCCAGATACAATCACATGATCAGTCCTAGTAATGTAATAGAAGAAAACTGCTAGGAAAAGCAGTGAGCCAATTACAACGAACAGGAAATTAAATTTTTTGGGGAGATTTATCAAAAAAGT
>NW_017306474.1:1258238-1258570 GCF_000935625.1 Nanorana parkeri
TATACAGAGAAAAATACACAGAGAGGATATCATGTAAAAGAAGATGGACAGAGGGAGACTTACTGGGGAAAAACGTGTGATCTGCTTGCAGCCTCCTTCTCACTGTATAGCAGCTCTAAATTCATTAGAGTTTGCCGCCCACTATTTCCTGCTTCCTGGTCACATGTTTCCTGTGACATCACAGGGCAAATGCTGCTACCGAGATCAAAGGGAGTTCGTATACTGAACTCCCTTTGATCTCCTGTCACAGGGAAGCTGCTCGTCGGGCTCCACTGTCTGCTCGTCACAGACGAGTGGACGAGTGGATTTTTCGAGCCCTGTATATATATATA
>NW_017306474.1:1259681-1260694 GCF_000935625.1 Nanorana parkeri
TATATATATAAAATGAAATTACAAAATAGTCCATGGCGCAAATATATACTGGGTGTGACATACATTTTTTATTAAAAGCAAAGCTTTCCTATAAACACAAATGCTTAGCTCAGGCTTTTTCAGTTGCATATGCCTTTTTTTTAAATAAATGGTGAGTCTGCCTAAATCCAATATTAGTATGTATACAGATAAAGTACTCCTGATCTGGTGGCATTAATTTATTGTACCATATTTTATAAATAACAAATGTATTCATATGTTTTATTTTGTTATAAATTACATAAGTATATAACAGTTTAAAACAGCTGCCTACCCTCCTTCTTCTGAATATTTATGACCAAAGGCAAGGATATCAGATGCACGTCCGCTTCCATCACACACCACAACAGGGACCGGTGGGCTGTCACGAAGATATTCCAGGACAATCGATATCACATTCGGCCCACCTTCCACAATAAGAGCCACCACCGGGACTCCTTGACCAATTCCTGTAAAGGCAAAACAATAGCCATGTCCCCAACATGACATAAGTTGATTATTTAATTCTGGTTGCATATCAAATAATAAATAGTATACTGATAATGATGCTGAAAGTCATAAATATCAAAACTCTTGTATTTATTTCTCCTTAAATATCCGAATCATTTGTTTCAAGGAAATCGTTCATGGGACAAATATGGACGATACTATTACTGACATTTCATCTGGAAATTGCTACTTGCCTGGCAATCATGATGATGACTCCATCAATGTGATGGGGTTTATGTGCTATAGGAATTTAGGGGTCTATTCACGAAGCTGCCGAAGGATCTGGCCATAGCTTTGGCCGATCCTTCGGCTAGCTTCGGCTCCAGGACCCCTTCGGTTCAGTAAAACCGAGGGGGTGCTGTACGGGCTATTCACAATAGCCTGTACAGCTCCCGATTATGGCCGAGCGGCTCAGCCGAGCCGAACGCATATGCATCGGCTCGGCTGAGCCGTGCTGAAAGCCGAAGCTGGCCGAGCGGCCGGCC
>NW_017306474.1:1261462-1309787 GCF_000935625.1 Nanorana parkeri
GGTCGGCCGAACATGCTGAGCATGTTCGGCCGACCCGAAGCCACACGAAGCAAGCCGATGTACGGCTGATTTCAGCCGATGTACGGCTGAAATTAGCCGTACCAGCCTGAAGTGAATAGCCGAACAGTGTTCGGCTCACTTCCCTTCAGATCGGTCATTCACTCGGCTGCCCTCGGCAGCTTCGTGAATAGACCCCTTAGTCTCCTGAGCTTGCAAAAGTTTACTGAGGTCAGTAAACAAAATGAAGCTGTGTTCACTTTGTTAACCAATCATGTGGTAGCAAATGTGTTTTTTTTTCTAATTCCCCTGGCCCGATTGGTATTCAAAGTAAACACAGGCTCACCTTGTTTACTAACATTCACTTTGCACAGTGAACATTCACTTTGCTAAACAGCCCATTGAACAGTGAACATCCCCATTGAGTTACTGACCTGGAACAAGTATATAGAAAATGACTTCTGACACTACTCTGACTTTCCTGATCTGCACATTTTTTGCAGGTTGCTGACTATAGAAGCAATTGGATCAGAATAATGCAAGGCAGCTAGAATTTCCAGAAGAGCAGCAATGGCAGCTCCATTATTTCTCTTCTGAATGCTTAAATACAACAATCTGTTTCGATCATATCACTCAGTTGTTAGTATTACCAACTTGGGCCACTGGAGAATATGACAAGTTTTTAAAAAGTTCAGCAGTCCCTAGGCATCCTAAAAATGGTTGTTGTAAAGCCACTGAGCTAACACTTTATTTGAACAATACAACACAACAACAATAATATGATTTGCTAAATGAGTTCTGTATACAAGATAAAGTCACATTTGCATAAAACGCATTTAATTAACATATGGTTACTTCCTTCCATATGCTGAATTTAATTTTTCATACACATGAAGATAAATAATGTTTACACAGACATGAAGACTGAAGTAATCGATTCTCAATGGTTGTATTCTCTAGCAGCCAAATGCTAAATTTGTTGTGTATGTAATTATTAATTATTGCTTCAAATGTAATCACCCCATATATTATTTTAAAATGTGTACTTTGTAAAACCTGGCAAAGGGGTAATATACACATACACTAATGGTATATTTATGTTTAGCTGTTTTCTGTAGGTTAACTTCAGACTTTTTTCCCAGTTTGGATAAGGGGTGAAGTTTAATTGCTGACTCGGTCCCCAGTGTAGAGTGTTAGCCTCATTTCTTGTCTTGGTGACACACTTAAATATAGGGTGTTACCAGAACAGGAAGTGGTGAGAAATCTCCCAAAATGAGGTTTAGACAATAAGAATCTGACAGAGAGTCTAACACTTCCAAACTGTAAAAAAAAAAAAAGCTGTTTTTATTGCTGTTTATGTCTTCAATTACAGGGGGCAAGCAGTTAAGGGATGTTTCTCTGGTGTTTCCTGAATTTTGATTTAGCAACACTAAATTTTTTTATTTTGATATGATCACAGTCAGACTACTACATCAAAACTTTTTTTTTGAAGGAATGGGTGATGATTATTGGAATGAGTTGTTATACACATTCCTGTGTCTTTTGGTGTAAATAATTATACGACGCATGCTCCTGTCTACTGGATTAAAATTACAGCTTTTCAAAATACAGTTCATCTGCTCAAATGACAATGCACACAAAGAAGTTGCAATTTGGAAAGTAAACCATGTGCAGTAAACTCTCTGTTATCCAGTAAATAACTAATCAGAACTCTCATCTAATCAGAAAAAAAATCTCCTGTGTACTCACTGTTCTGTTGATCTGCAGCATTTATTATCCTGGAAACAATTGTGTGCCTATTTGTCTTAATTTGTTTTAAGTGTGTCTATTTGTCTTCATTTGCTTTTGATTACTGTATTTCAATATTAATATGAAGTCAATACAAAGTTTATGCCACTGGCGGAACTACCAGGGTCGCAAAGGTCGCAGCTGCGACCGGGCCCTGGAGTTCTGCCACTTAGATGGGGCCCAGGACAGGAGGACGGGCCCCAGAGGCGGCTCCACCGGCACTTCACTGAGACACGGCCGGCTCAGTCTCCAGCCCAGCAGCGAGAGCAGGAGGGGAGAGAGAGCGAGCCGACACACAGAGCAGAGGGATGAGAGAGGGAACTCCCGCGCTCCCCCGCCGAGGCTGCACTCCACAGTGCCCTGCTTGGACTCCGCTCCATCCTGCAGTGGCAGAGAACAGGACGATTGAACTACCGCCGGGCAGGCACTGACAGGGGAGGAGGTGGAGGACGCCGGGGCTGGTGCCAAGTACCGCCGGTCCAGTGAAGAAAGAGGTCGTTGATGGTCCGGTGCTCAGACCCTGCAGCGCTTACCATAGACAGTCTCTGTGGGTTGTGCAGGATCTATGGTGGGTTCTGTGGGGCCTCAGGTGGGTGCGTTGTTATGCCTTCTCTCTCTCTCTCTCTCTCTCTAGTGGCTGTCTCTCTCTCTCTTTACTCGCTGTCTCTCTCTCTCTCTTGTGGCTCTCTCTCTCTCTCTTTTTCTCTCTCTAGGGTTCTGTGGGGCCTCAGGTGGGTGCGTTGTTATGCCTTCTCTCTCTCTCTCTCTCTCTCTAGTGGCTGTCTCTCTTCGCTCTCTCTCCTGGCTGTCTCTCTTCACTCTCTCCTGGCTGTCTCTCTTCGCTCTCTCCTGGCTGTCTCTCTTCACTCTCTTCTGGCTGTCTCTCTTTGCTCTCTCCTGGCTGTCTCTCTTCGCTCTCTCCTTGCTGTCTCTCTTCGCGCTCTCCTGGCTGTCTCTCTTCGCTCTCTCTCCTGGCTGTCTCTCTTCGCTCTATCTCCTGGCTGTCTTTCTTCGCGCTCTCCTGGCTGTCTCTCTTCGCGCTCTCCTGGCTGTCTCTCTTCGCGCTCTCCTTGCTGTCTCTCTTCGCTCTCTCTCCTGGCTGTCTCTCTTCTCGCTCTCTCTCTCTTTGCTCTATCTCCTGGCTGTCTCTCTTCACTCTCTCCTGGCTGTCTCTCTTCGCTCTCTTCGCTCTTTTGCTATGCCTTCTCTCTCTCTAGTGGCTGTCCCTCTTAGCTCTCTCCTGACTGTCTCTCTTCACTCTCTCCTGGCTGTCTCTCTTCGCTCTCTCCGGGCTGTCTCTCTCGCTCTCCCTCCTGGCTGTCTCTCTTTGCTCGCTCACCCTCCTGGCTGTCTCTCTTTGCTCGCTCTCGCTCCTGGCTGCTAGAGCGTAGGGGTTTTGCTTTAAGAAAAGGTGGCAACCCTAATCAGCTCACCTCCCGGGTGAAAGGGGACCAATTATGCTATGGTATAGTATGGGGTATGTCATTAGTGAGACCTATTTCTAACTCTCAAGCAACCAGGAACTACATTAATCTGCATTTGTTTCATGAACTCATATAATGAGATACAAGCCTGGTGCTGACATTTGCATACTTCAAAATATCTTAACATTTATGACAGTAGTTGCACATATCAGTATCAGGAAATAATTTAAAAAAATGCAGAAGTGAATAAGTCCAGACACTTTATAATTAACAATTTTTTTAATACATGCCAGACTTTGCAAAATTAAACATTGTATGGATGTTTATTAGAAAGCATCAGGTTGATGCACTTTGAGATGGCTAATGATGGAATGGTGGTTGAGCTAGATGTCAGTAATGACAGTTGAACGTCCCTTTGCCTTCCCAGCCCCCTTCATATATTCTCAGGCATAGGATGACAAAGGGAAGCCCACGGGTCACATGACTTCCGTTAATAAAGCAAAGGCCATCTGTTAAATGATGAATGCATTTTTAAAATTAATGAAAAACAAAGATATTCTGAACAGGTTTGGTAATATTAAAACAACAGTTGAAACATACAAAATGTATTAATCTGATGAGTTGTTAAAGAAAAAGGTTTTTATTACTCTTCCATTTTAGTTGGCATAGGTAGCTTACAATTACTAGGGTTGAAATACTCAACATGTAGGGAGTTTTCACTTTACAAAGTCAATGTTCACTTAGGGAATATTTGTCTTTCACATAATTGAAAGAGTGAATGAAACGTAGTGTGTTATCTTATTTGCTAAGCTATATAAACATTAACTTTGCAAAGTTAAAATACTTTTTCTTTTAGTAAATCAACCCAATTGTATTGTGCTACCACCTTCTCATTTTTTAACCAGAATTGGTGGAAAAGGAGTCCATCTTTGGAGAGGGAGGTAACAAAATCAGTCATGTGATTCTGTTCCATGTAAAATTAATTTCTTCTACCTTTTACTTATAAAATAATATTTTTTGTAATAAAATCTTTCAATTAGTTTACATGGATCACAATTGCTTTCCTCTTAGAACATTTTCATAATTTTATTGAGAAAACTAATTAATGGTGCTGTAATTAATTTGTTTCCATATTGATTTATTTGATTTGGTTTACAATGTTGTTAGATGGGTGCCCAAGAGTACTAGAATTCACTAAGATTTTTCTTCAATGTTCTCTAACTAAGATGTAATCTGCCAACATGTTGCCCCAAAATTATTTTTAAAACTGTAGGTAGTTTTCTAGCATTACTTTACTTTCTGAGATTTATAATGGGTGTAAGGTAATGTGCAACCATGTGATCCTGGCCCAAAAAGGTTTATTAAAGTGAACCGAACCCCTATGTTCACTTCATACATCTAGTTATGTGCAGGTAAACCTTACCCTGTGCATGAGTTGTCTGAAGAAAACAAAGATTGACTTCAGTTCACTTTAGGTAAAGTGTAGGGCAGAAGCATCAGGGCAAAATATAAAAAACATAATCAGTACATCTCTCCAATATATGCAACATTTCCCCACATTTTGTATCTTTAAAAATGCTGTAAATACAGGAGAATACCTGTTGATCCTGCCAGAAATCTAGTGAACTTGGATTTCTCTCTCCCTCTGCTGCACTGAACTCTCTAGCAGTGTTATTATCCCTGAGAACCAAAAAAAAACAAAAAACTCTGGGAGTCTCCTACTATGGGTTTTACTGTCTCATACCTCTCTAAAGAATGTTGGCCCATAACTTGCATTTGTATAAATAAAAAGTAGCCACCACAGAGGGGGTCAACTACATATTTACTTATGGGCTAAATGCTGTTTAAACATACGAGGGGGAGTTTATGAAAACTGGAGCAGATGTGCATGGTAACTAATCAGCTTCTCCCTTTCATTTTCAAACCTTAACTAAACAGACTGAGGAGAGAAGCTGATTGGATGCCATGGGCAACTGCTTCAGATTCTGTCTTCTGAGGTTTTGATAAATTCCCCCAAAGATCTTTGTTGAAATATTATCAGAAAAATTACAAATAGCACAGTTGTGTAAAAAAAATCTAGTAAACTTCCACCAATTAAAATTGTTACCAACAATCATCAGAGACACAGCCTGAACCCCATTCATGTATAAATAGGCTATGTCATATATCACTGCAATACTCCTAATAGATATTGTTAAATATTGATAAATGTGCAACTAAAATTACCTCTAGTCTTTCTTATAGTCTTCAGTGTATGCTACTGCTTGTCAATTTTCATATAAAGAAGCATAGAGAAGTAGAAAATACCTGTGTGTTTATCAGCTCTTTCCCATCATATCTGAGAGAATCACATTATAGCCCTTATCACTCTGCACAGCCCGATTCCACCAAGACATATGTCCAATATATGGTCAATGCCACATCTGAGCCACTAAACTTCTAAGCATCACAGTCCCATCAATGCTGTTCACCGGGCCCCCCTTAATGCATGTTCATTCTAAATCATATAATATACACCAGCCCTTAGGTACATTGCCCACGAGAGTCCTTTAGCACCATGGGGTACATAGTCCACAGAGGGCTTCAGCTACAACCCCTGAAGGCTAGTGGTCTGAATTATGATGGTCCTCTTCATAGTGTACTTGGCGGCTCCATTTTGCAGTACTTAGCATGGGCATATCTAGGTGGCACTAAGGGTGGAAGTCAGTGGTGAGCGAGAGTTACAAACCTGAAACTCTAGGAAGTGCAACCAGTGTGTTTCATCCACATGACTTCATCAGGGTCAGTATTATCATTCCTGACCAGTTCCCCTCTGTAAACTACAAAACACTTCCCACATGTCATGGAATCTATGTGTCCTTCCTGTCCTAGGGAGACAACTGTGCTCCTCCATAGATACAGTACAGTGTAGTGTGAGTGTTGTCACCCTAGAACGGGAAGTGTGTTACTGGCAGGTTCATCAGGTAAAATAAAATTAAAAAAGCTGGCATCAGGGCTGTTAAAACAGACTTCCGGTGGCTTTTGCAGTAGAAGCGATTCTGACAGCTCAGCTGCCATCAGATCGCTTCTACGGGCCGGTGAAGGGTCTCCCCCGCCCGACACCCCCACCATGTTTCCCGGGCTCCGTTGCCCGCCCTGCAGGCCCGGGACTGGCTTCTTTGGTGTCAGCGGGAATCCGGGGAGGAGATGGATGAACCTCCGTTCGTCGATCCCCTCCCCATTAAATAAAGTTAAAAAGTTTTTAAAAAAACAGTTTTTAATAGTAACAATAAATACAATAAATGTAAAAAAACATAGAATTTTTTTTAAGTCCCCCGCGAGCATGCGCGTCTTCCTGTAAACACGCGTCGGGTTTGCCTACATATGAAAACGATGAACGCGCTACACATGTTGGGCATCACTGCGCACGCCTGAGTGAGAGCAATAATTCTAGGGCCAGTATTTGTGGGTATATCTAAACTGACCTGTGGGGGCTTTTAAAGCGTCGTCCATGTACTTTTTTGGGTACTGAATTTTGTCGCCGTTTCACGGACGCATGCAATTTTTAACCTGGGCATGTTGGGTATCTATTTACTTGTTGTAACCTCATCTTTTTTGTTGCATTTAAAAGATGGGTATTTTATGGTGTTTTGGGGCATTTAAGTGCATTTGTCACTAAATTGTGGTGTTTGATAAGGAGTTGCGACATACAAATTATGAACTGCCACCATTTTATTCTATGGGGTCTTAACTTTCAGAAAATATATCATGTTTGGGGGTTTTAAGTAATTTTCAGGCCTAAAATGTGGAATATAACATGGGTGCAAAAAATAAAATAAAATATGCCTCAGTCATGAAGGGGTTAAAAAAAGATAACCAATGTAGCCATGACAGCTAAGCACTGTTAATCTGCAATATAAAAATATTTGTTCTTTGATTTAGATTTAGAACATTTACATTTTCCCCATTCCCACAGTGTTATGTGACAGCATCAGAGAGCTATTGGTGGTATGCTGACCACACAGAACTAAAATACACAACACATGATTTTAATTTCATTGATTGTATATTCATTACATGTTTAACATTGCCTTTAGTTTGGGAAGCCAAGATTTGCTACTCCTTTTTTTTTTTTCCAACCAATACCACTTATATCAATTATATATATGATTCACAAAAGCATGAAGAGAGGCGATGAGAAGTGAAATGAAGTGAAGTGAATCTGAAATCACTTCAAACATCCAGTCATGTTTAGGGGCAATTAAAAAAAAAAGAATAAAGGACCACTGCACCTCTGTCCATAGTTTATTAACCATGGTGCAAATTATCATCTTTGGCAAATGACAGTAGTACATCAGTATCTCAAATTACACATGTGGTCACAATATTCATAACGACTTCAATTGTCTTGAAAAACATATCTGAAGTGTATATATAGAGCATACTGCCATTTACAAACACTGTTCATATCTTTCTGGTTTAAAACACATACAAATTTGCACATATTACACCAAATCGAATAAAAATAGATCTTAACTTTTATTATACCTGGCACCCTTCATCCAGTATGTTAGTATGGCAGAAGGGTTAACTCTACTAGCTAAAGCTTTGTCATGAAATTCTTAGTTTTTAGTGCTAGAGGGAAAGCCTCATTCTCAAGAAGCCTAGTACAAATCCATGTTTGAAGCCATTTTGGGACACTTAAAAAAAATCCTATAGCTAAAAAATGTTAGACACTTTTCCAAATCTCGTAGCACTAAAATGGCTAGGTTCCAGGAAGCAATCTGAAAATGTTGAAGCCATAAATACAGTGCCGGAAGCATTTCTTAGACCCATGGTTAATATTTATGACTGTTTCCAGGTTGAAAATATAAATAATACACAGCATGGAGTAAAAAAATCAATTTAAAATTTGTCAGATAAGTACAAGAGGAAAGCCATAAATAAAACGTAATGGGGCTGATCTGAAAAGCTATGGCTTAACCACAATCATACCGCTGCTTAAAACAGTACAGTAGCACATTTATAAAGCACACCACTGTGCTTTAGAAACATACTTTCTGCTTCCTTGCTTTAGGACTCTGAACAGATTTTGACAGGCCAAGTGACAACATGACATGCAGAAAACCCTCTGAAAGAGACCACAGGCTCCATACAGCACTCTGCATTTTATGAATAAAATGTAGAAAGCAGGCACGGTGTGGAGTAATCACTGCAATGTCCTGCAGATAGCAGATATGCACATGCACTCTCATTTATGAATTGGCCCTCTGTTTAAAATTTTGTATCAGTTAGTTTTTATTCTGAATTGCTAGTTTTGGATCTGGAAATACGTTTATAATGTTGGGCTATATTGGTATTCTTGAATAATGCAAGCATTGCAGAGAATTAAAGTGTGTGTAAACCCTAAATCTATTTTTCAGTATGTACAGTATGGCATCATGCCTTAGGGTATACTGTTTAAAGCAAACAGTTTTTTGTGAATCTGTTGCAAAATTTCTTACATAGAAATCCTGCCAGTTACAGCACGCCCTGTTTCAGGCTCATAACGCTAAGCCACTGCTCCACAATTAGTGATAGCATTTCCCAACTGCCATGCAAACTCCTTTAGTTGGCTGTTGGGCTGCATATCAGGCATGCAGAAGGAGACATGCGCAGACCTGATAGATCTAATTGAAGGAGTGCAGATGACATTGTGACAATACTGCGGTTATTTGCAAGACAGTGGCTTAAGATTGATAGCCTACGACAGGAAGCTGTTACCGGCAGGATCTCCATTTAATAAACTTGGCAACAGGCTCACAAAAAAAGCTGCAACCTGTTGCCCAACATACTGAAAGTAGGTTTAGGGCCTATATACAATTTTAATATGGAAAAGGAAGAAAAAATATTCTCCTTGGGTCTCCATCATCAGGTGAAAAAGTTATTGTCCCAGTTTAATTTTTTTTGTCATTGTAACTAGTTAGTGCTGAAAGAAGAGAGGTATAGAGAATGTATTTCTGATAACAGAGCTTTCTGCAAAATGAACATTACTCTGACATATGTTTACAAGTCTTTGCTAACCAGTATATTACTTTCTTAATTACTTTTATAATGAAAGAATCCTTTAAATGATAGTTTGTCCTCTACCTGATGTGCTTCTGGGTAAATCTAAATGTGCATAGATCTGTTTACATAAATTGTCAATAGATAGATGGGAAGACCAGTCGAGCCTATGCATATGGCTTCGGCTCGACTGAGCCGCTCAGCCGACTTCGGGAGCTGTACGGGCTATACTGAACCGAAGGGTCCTAGGGCCGAAGCTAGCCGAAGGATCGGCCGAAGCTACGGCTAGATCCTTCGGATCAGCCGAAGTTACGGCTAGATCCTTCGGCAGCTTAGTGAATAGACCCCCTATATTATAGCTGATGGTGGTCTATATGGTGGTCTATATTACCTATGCCTTAAATTAAACAATAAGTTGAACACATGCAAAATACCTGAAATGCCTATACATATTTTGGTATGATTTCAGTTTCTGCAGGATGAAATAAGCAAGACTGCTGCAAATGATTCCTTTTTCATGAGCTACCTCTTGTTAATCAACAAACAGTTTGGAATATATTTACTTTTACATAATTCTTCTTGAAAGCTAATGCTGAAGTGCGTTCTGTGCATTAGAAGACTCTTATTATATAGGCTGACCATTAAAACAGCTGCATATATTTGAAATTCAAATAAACATTAATCCTTAAGTAAAATATTTAAAAGCCCCAGTTATTGGTAATGATGTAGGTGCAGGATTATTGCTGTCAATTGTAATTAGAACCAGATTAAAATTGAGTGTTTGAGCTCATACTGAGCAACATATAATCAGTAGCTTTTAACTAGAACTAAACTTGTTACATCTCCTTATCCAGGCAGTACAGAGTTTATGTAGAGATAAGTATCATTAAGTTTATGACCTTGACTTTGATTTGTTATTGCAACAGTAATTTGCATTAGCACACACAGATGCTTTTATGTCAAAAGAAAGTCGTATTAGTACTTTACTTATATCTGCCTTGACGTGAGCCAGCACAGCTTTTAAATTTAGGGTCAACAATAAATAGAGTAGTATTTCACTTTCTTCCATGGCTCACTCTTTGTATAAGTAATTTTTAATGTGAAATGTGTGAAATAGCCCGTCAGCTTCTAGGTGCTTCTTTTTATCCTCATTTGTTTTACAATATACACTAAGGGGTCTATGCACTAAGCTGCCGTAGGCAGCCGAGTGAATGACCGACCTGAAGTGAAGTGAGCCGAACAATCTATTAAAAAATTATAAATATGCAATAGCAATGCAAATCAGGTAGCCTCTGCTGTATGTGGTCATTATGTGCTTCTTGAGGCTTTCCAATAATCAATTACCAACTTGAAGCAGAAAGTTTACCCTCCTTGTGCTTTTTTTTTTGCCTTCCAGGTTTACTCCAGAAGATATCGAGAGGTACACACAGGCATCAGAGGATAACTGCTTTGCATTCTCATTGCAGATTTACAAACTTTATTGTATGGAAGGAGTTGCCTAAAATGTTAAATATGTAAAAATTCTATAAAAAAAAAAATGATCATGCACTGAACCAGAATTATACAACGTCATGTTCCTGAAATCTTTATTTCTCTGATGACTGGATAACAGACAAAATAAATGACAACTTAAAAAAAAAAAGGAAAAAGATTTTAGCTGCTGCTTGCTTTTTATAGCCTTTTTGTTCTATAATAGCAGTTATAAATTTTATTATACACTTTAAAAGGAACTGAAAACACTCATCATTAATGAGATCATCATGCCTGTCTGGCATGGGAATGAGAATTAATTGTTGAATTCTGGATTTGACATAGTGTGAAATACTTGTATGAGAAGGAATGGCCCATTTGATAAATAAGCTTTCTTATCTGGTATCCACCAGCATTGGAGGAAGGAGACATACAGTATCTTTGTATTTCAAATTCAAAAACTAATGCTTTGTAGCATTTTCTTGATGGTACAATTGTTTAATTACTGTATACATTCTTATCTTCTTGACATAAACTCACATTGTAGAACATATCTACACTTCAGTATCCATATGCAACATATATACAGCTGTAGCAAACAAACTATCCAGTAAATACAAAAGGACAAAAGTGTGTGATAACTGTTTTTCACAACAGCTAATAAAAGAAAAGAAAGAAGACATATAAACAAGCATTATCAATGAACACCCTTTTAGTACCAGTAATGGAATGCACTGAACTGAATGAAAATGTCTTATCTACTTGGGGAACCTCAAGGATGTAACCGCGGTGAGAAGCAGTTCCCATCTCCTGCAGGCCACAAATCATACATAGACATTTAAAAAAAAATAATAACATATATTGATAAGACTGTTTACATTAAAGGAATGTCCTATGTTAAAAAAAAACATTGAAAAGATTGCACATCCCCGAAGCACTACCCATTCCCCCGAAGTAGGATAATTACATGGAAACCAGTTTCACCTGTATCCATTTACTGGCATAAAACATTTCAACTGCAAGAAGGGCTAAAGTTATACATAGGGGTCTATTCACGAAGCAGCCAAAGGATATAGCCGTAGCTTCAGTAGAACCGAAGGGCTGCTGTACGGGCTATTCACAATAGCCTTTACAACTCCCGAACTTAGCCGAGCGGCTCAGTCGAGCCGAAGGCATATGCCTGAAAGACGAAGCTGGCCAAGCGGCAGGCCAATGGCAGGCCGACAGCCTGCTTCTGACAGCTGGGCGGAGCCAGACGGGTGGCTCCGGTCACTGGCAGAGAGATCAGAGTCCCTGGTTACCAGCTAACCAGGGACACCGATCTCCAGACAGCAAACTCTCCCGGGCGGCCCAGGAGAGAAACACTGCTTTTTCTTAGTTTCGGTTCTGCTCGGTCCCTATGAGGGACCGAGCAGAACAGCCGAGCCGAATGCCGCTCAGCGGCATTCGGCTATTCACTCACTGCTGTTCGACATCTATAAGAATAGACTGAACAGCAGCGAGTAGCCTGCCAGAGGTTCGGCTTAGCCGATCCAGATGTTGGATCGGCTGAGTTGAACTCCTCCTGCACTTCATGTCGGCCGAACATGCTGAGAATGTTCGGCAGACCCGAAGCCACGTGAAGCCACCCGATGTATGACCGTACCAGCCTGAAGTGAATAGCCGAACAGCGTTCGGCTCACTTCACTTTAGGTCGGTCATTCACTCGGCTGCCTACGGCAGCTTAATGAATAGACCCCATAGTTTTATGAACTGGTCATGGTGAAGTAAGGGGCAAAATTGCTGACCCCAAACTTGTTTTTGTGTTTGGACAAAACCCATAGATTATTGACAGGGCAAATGCTTTATGGACACATCACCATCAATAAACTGTCAATAATTACAGTTAATAGATCTATGTGGTAACATTTATGTTGTATTAGGGCATATGTACACAGGTATTTGTTTGTTTGTCATGACTACTTCTCCCATAACAGAAGTCAATGGAAATTCAAAAGCAGCTCAAAGCAGTCCCAATCAGCTAGGAAGGAGGTCAGGATTAGCTGTGACACAACTATAACACATTACAAATGCAAGCTGAATGTACCTGAAAGCATGCTGCATTGTTGTCTACGCAAGTCATTATTAACATTTTAGCAGTTATATCATATATTAATCCTTAAGCATCATGTGTGACAGGAGCTCTGCACAACAAACAGAATTACGGTATCTAACATCTGGGAGACAACTAAAATATAAATAATCAATAATGCTTAAAATTAATAAACTACTAGAATACAATATATGTTTGTTATACTTAAATACAAGAACACAATTATTACACGGACTCTGAAGGCAACCTCAATCAGCCTCAACACAGTTGGAAAATATGAGGTCACAGCACAATTGCTGTGTACAATGCTTCAACTACAGACATAGGGGGTTATTCACAAAGCTAGCCGAAGAATCAGCCGTAGCTCCGGCTGAACCTTCGGCTAGCTTGGGCCACCAGAGCCCTTTGGTTCAGTAGAACTGAAGGGCTGGTGTACGGGCTATTCACTGTAGCCCATAAAGCTCCCGAAGCTGGCTTTAACCCGAAGGCATATGCTTAGGCTCGACTGAGCCAAAGTGAAACCCGAAGCGGGCCGGAAGCCTTGCAACTGACAGCTGGGCAGAGCCAGCTGTAATCTGACAGCTGGTTCTGCCCAGTTGCAATGACAGATCAGTGTCCCCAGGTTACCTTAACTGGCACTTCCTGTCCCACGTCCCAAGTCTCTGCGGGTGCATGCTGCTGCATCAGCTTACCCTGTGTCTCTCCTCGTCTCCCGGCCAAAGATCTGAACTGCGCCTCAAGATCCTTTGCAGCCGCCCGAGCATCTTCAGATCTTCAGACATGAGCGTGCGGCGGAGACACAGGTAAGTTTTAACCATTTTAAAAAGTTTTTTATGTTTTTGCATATATCTACTGCTTGCTAGCAGTAGATATATGCAAAGACACACAAGGGCTTAATAACCCTTTCATGTATTGAAACTTACCAGTCCTAAGATTTGATAGCTGAATCTGTCCCAATTTTTCAGGCTTAGAACATTTTCAGCAAGTACAAAACATGCCTATTGATTTTGCTAAAAAGACAGTGTCCTTGCCAGCTGAACTGAAAGCACAAACATTTATCTTCCCCCTATATAATACTAATTCCACCTCCCACCATGTAATGTAGATGAAGAGAGGAAGACATGTTTGAAGTCCAGCCTAGGTGACAACCATGGCTCCTTCCATAGATACAGTGCAGTTTAGTATGCAGGATCGCTAAATGAAAATAAAGGGGAAAAACAGGGAACTAATGCAGCCACCTCATTTAAGGACTGGTAAGCTGCAATACATTCAATGTTAGTTTTTGGGTTTACATACACTTTAACTGCTGTAGAAAGAAGTCCAGTCACTAATCTGGCTTCTCTGTCTGGCAGGGTTGTATAAATATCAAGACTGCATGAACAGAAATACAAATGGATTCCATATATGTTTCAACTTTGTATTAGATATTTGCCTGGAGTTCAACTTCAAAGGATAGCTGTACATTTGACTGAAAACATATTTTAGTTACAAAGCAGTAACGGACTGTCTCCCTGGCTATAAGTAAGTGCCTGTGTAGCCCCAGAAGATGACCCTTTGAATTTATTGTTTACAGCTGTGGTTGCTACCTTCAGACCAGTGTGCAGGTTGCTTCATATTGGACATTGTTTATTAGCCATCATGAAGCAGATATTTTCACTTGTGTGCATCATTAAGGTAGACACTGGAACCATTCACAGAAGCAGTACTGCTGGTGGCTCATAACACTGCTGTGGCGGCCATCTTACACGGTTACCTTTTTATAACTAATGCCCAATCCATGGCTGCCTAACACCTGAGTTTTTAGTTACAGCTACTTTAACAACAATAAAACATAATTTAGGTCAATACATAGGTTGACAGTTTTCTATAAGACCACGGATAATCCAAAGCAAACAGTGTGTCCATGCCTTTCAGAAACAGTTAGTCACTTACTTGTATTAATTTTCTGCAGAGATATGTGCTTTTCCAATTGCCTCCTTAATTTGACTTCGGCTCCATACTTGCCAGTGGTCCCATTATCAGCAAGAATGAAATGAGAGTGCATACTGTTAAGTACTGTCAGTTTACTCATGGGGTTAGACATGGTTTGATACGGTCGCACCACCTTTAGGAGACAGTAAAATTAGTAATGTTAGTAAAATAGGAAATACATATTAATATTTCATGTAAAATGCATAACCTCATCTCAAGCAAGTTCTGTATAGTAGCAAAACTGTTTTTAAGGTTTTTCTTCTTATTTAAATCAGAACTCTGGATAGAGGGATTTTTTAAATTTTAGGTTGTGTAAACATTACCTCAACTGAGGCATATGCCATCACTGGAGAACTGCTTTGTACTTCAAAATCTATACTTTTCTCTATGCCGGGGCTAAGCTTCAGCTCTCATACATGGAAGCGCTAGGTGTTGTTTATCTGCCCTCCTTTACGCTTGGCCATTCACAAAATTTTTTGTTTGTGAATGGTTAATATTATGCACAGTGTGCTGAGATTGGCCAAACAGAAATTAGGGTGGATAAATTACACTAGTGCTTGCGTGTGCAAGAGCCTTAGTACTCATATACCCAGGGGGCTGAAAGTATAGGAGAGCAGTACTATCCGGCATAAAGTATAGATTTTCAAGTACAGAGCAGTGATGACATACACCTTAGTAAAGGTCATGTTTGTTTAGACACCAAAAATGTACGAAATCCCTCTGCCTGGAGTTCTGCTTTAACACTAGCATGATTTCACATTGTACCTTATAATGAAATAATCTAATACACTTAGGGCAGCAATAATTGATGCAATGGAAAACAAAACCTCAACTACTTTTGTAATGAAAGACAAGGCTACTGTTTAAGTGATTAGGTACTGATAGAAGCAGCCATTCTATGATTTGCATTTGTGGGACAAGGTCCTTTAGCACCCAAGGGTGCAAAGGCTAAAGTGCACCCCATCCCCACTCATAAGATGTGACCTAATTCAGCAGCAAAGGTTGCAAATCCTGTCCTTTTTGCGCCCCTCTCATAATTAAGAGCTTAAGGTGGCTGTCTCAGCCCTGGTGACTCATGTACTATATACACGGTCTGGGGCATAGAACCAGCATTTATACACTAAATTACTTCCTGGGAGAGAATATGTGACACATAAGTCAGGATATGGCTGCTTCCATCAAAACAATGAGTTCACGACTGCTGAATGTTAAAACGTTGACTTTCCCTGTACAAGTCAAACTTAGCCCAGCCCACACCACAATCTAAGGCTCTCTGTTTGTCTGTAAAGCTAACTAACTATGCTAACTCGCTAACTATGACATCAATGGGACCATGGGGAAGGGACAGCAAGGTTAAGTCCACATTGTTATGGGAAAAATTTAGATTTTCATGTAACTTCTTCATAGTATGTTTAGTTTGAATTGTCCAACAACACAGGTGCTTAGCTTTGTAACACGATCTCTTAAAATGTAATAGTAGCTACACTGCTCTTTCTGTACACAAAATGCATTATAAAACTTTGCTTTCAAATGATAGCTGTCTATCTTAAGTAATTATGGCTGTGATAATGGTTTATTAATTAAGATGAAGAGTGAAGTCAAGTTGTTCTAACACAGTTACTAAATGAATGCAGCCTTGTGATATGAGTATAGTGGAATCTGGTTACTGCACTATGCCCCTAATCTATGATTACTGCATTGCAACTATTGAATAAAACTCAAATTAATTCTGCAACTTTTCTATTTCTACCTTGTCCATGCTTCCCTACTGTTCAGGTTAGTCAGTTCTGTCCTGAGAAAAACCCGGGTATAGGAAAGCTCCCAAAACTCAATGCTCGTTTCCTTAGTAGCTAGTTGCCAGGCTTGAGTACTGTATCATAGGAAACAGGGGGCGTACCTTTCGGAAGCTTTGTTTTAATTTTTCATGACTACCAACTCATTTAAATACATCAGAATTTCCAATAATCCAGGGCACATATGTCAATTACAAGGCCTGCAGGCCAGAAACAGCCCACCACAAGACCTTATTAGGCTCGCCAGTCCCGAGTTTTGTATCGGGAAGCAGGGTTCTTCTTTTTTTTTTCTAGCTGGTGCTCAGACTAGCAATTAAGCTGGCTGCCTTCTGAAGAGGACCCCGCATCTTCCTCCTCAGCCGCACCTCCCTCCTGGGCCACAGGTTTCTCCTTGCCAGCACGTTTCTCCTTGGCTGCAGGTTTCTCATCACCTGCACGCTCATTCTTGCTTCTGCCTCTGTCTCGGCAGCTCCTAGTAAGTCCTGGTGTGTGTCCCGCTGTGTTAGGGCACTACATATGTCAGCAGTGCCTTTCCATTTAATGTGACCTCACATACAGGACTGTCATATCATGGACAGGGACTGCTGACACTCGTAGTGCAATCACACACAGGACAGTCATATCATTATTATATGACTGTACTGGTGTCCTGTGTGTGAGGGCCCTACAAATGTCAGCAGTCCCTGTCAATTTAATGGACAGGGACTGCTGGCACTTGTAGGGTCCTCACACACAGGGCACCAGTGCTGTCACATAATGTTTAAAGGGCCCGAGCTGTGTACTGCGGCAAGCAGCAGAGTTATTTTTTTTTCAACTGATATTAAAGTCTGCCCCCTGATTTTATTCACAATCCTTGGCATTGTCCTTAGTAAGTTTTGATTTTACACCCCTGATCTAGGGTGTTTTAATAAGAGGTGAAAAGCCCCATTACATTTTAAAGTGTATGTTAAGGAAAAATAAAAACTACATTCACATTCTTATTCCTGTTATTAGTGGACAACGCAGCATTTTTGTGGACTGGGTGTTGCCAGCCCTTTCAACTGTCTTTTGCTAAACAACATAAAGGCTAATTGTTCTGTAGTTCCCAAGTAAGACAGGGAGGGCTTATCAGGTTCTTATCAAACAGATGTAACAAAATGCTTTAAAATGTATATTTAAAAGGCCAGAAGAGAACAAATAAGAGAATATTATTGTTAGGGGTTTACATACACTTTAAGATGATGGGAATAATTTCACCCCAGGCTTCTATACCCAATCAGGTTTAGGGGAAAATACTTTGAACCTGATTATTTATTCAAATGTTACCCAGGCTAGGGTGAGAATGACTACTTCAGTCAATTAGCACATAACTGCATTTAAGTTATATAAGATATATAAGATATAACTTAAGGACAATATTTTAAACAATAAGTAGGGTTTTTTCCTGGTATACAGTAGCTTGTCTGTACTGTAATAAAACATATTATTACTAAGTTATAGAATATTCTTGTTCCCATTTTTTATATTTTCATACTTTTTTAAAAGGAGAATATTTTGAAGTCAGTGGTAATTAAACTGAATTACTATTAAAACCAGATTCATAGGCTTAATTTTGGTTGCAAAGGAAAAATAAACCATTTAAAATACTGCGTTTAATAACTATATAGCTCATGAACCCATTTCTTTATAGATATTTTAGCTCCGCTAGACTGCATAGTTTAAATAACTTTCATGTGTGGATTCAGAAAAGTTTAATTATTAAACTGCTCATCATTTTTCATATGTCTGTGTTATTCTTAGCAAATATCAAGAAAAAGGTAACCACGGATGATTTATTCATAGTAATGAATCCTAGCTAAAAGTAAAATAACATAAATGCAATTACAAGGGTTCGGATTTGATTAAGTCATAGATCTGTATACAGATCTGTAAACTAAACTTAACTAAACACACATGTAATCCCAGTTTACGCAGTTTGCTCTATAATGGTTAGATTGATTTTACATCTTAACTACCGGTATATCAGGCACTACTGCTGTGAATATGCAAATTAGGGATGCAGCGATACCATTTTTTTAAGACACTTTTCCTCAAGTACCAATACCAATCACTGATACCTTATTTTTAGTGTCATGTGACAGTTTTTCTAAAACAATACAGACTAATGATTTTAGGACAGTGGTGAAGCACCGGGGCCCAGTCCCAGCTGTGTCTGATGGTGTCTCAGGAGCCGCAGCAGAGCCGCTTGCTTTGTACCAAATGGCCGAGCTCCCGGAGACAGCAGCCAGGTGTCCTGTACAACCCCATCATACAATGTAATATCATAAGTATAGCCGCATCAGTAGCACCAAGGTGGCACTGTATGGCTAGCACACACACAGGCTGCCAGTCCCCAATCACCAGCCTTACGACCGCCTCTGTGACCGCCGTACTAGGCCCACGGCTGGGAGGTCCCCAGCAAGTGGGAGACCTTAGGGCAGCAGATTCCATTTAAAAATTTTAAGCGCCGGTATCGGTGCTTAGTATCAGGGCATGTTCATGAGTAAACGGACTTGTGAAAATGCCCAGTATCTGTATTGGTGCATCCCTAATGCAAATACAGAAATGTCAGTTTTGCCTTGCTGGCTCACATGCTGCCAGAGTAATGCTACCAGACAGTCATTGAAGAAAGCTCTGAAATATAATGTAAAGGTTATGATGGCCATTATGCAGGTAGATTTACAGCTGCACATATACTGATTGAAAGTTTTGGTGATTCCCTGAGAAACAATAGCACTGGCACGCAGGAGTTTTTACATAAAATGTTGACCTTTTTTACATTACTTTCAGTTTCTGGTTGTTGAACAAGTCTAAAATGACAAAAAAGAGGGGTGAAATGAATATCGTTGGCCATGAAGACAAAGGGCATAATTTTACCTACGTCAAATTGGCCTAGCATGCCCACATTATGGCCATCTACTCCAACCTCTGTACCTCCCTAAGTGTCCACTAAATGCAATGGGTGGACTTACCGACCTTTTTAGGGTGTAGTTGGTAGAAGGAGATAAGCCACAGTGTAACTATGGCAGTGTTAGTCTGTTAGCAAAACAAAGGTCCCTGGCTCTAGGACATAATCTATACATTCATGCATGGGAATAAAATAGATTGCACAAACACAGTGTAATGTGTATCATGAGCTTAAGGGCCAAGGGCTAGTTTAGCAAATTAGCAAAGCCCACAGGAATTGTCATGATATCTTACCATCTGGCCCCTGAACTGTTTATGATACTATAAATGTCATTTGAAGAACGTCTTTTGATTATGAGCAAAGCAAGAAATCTTCTACAGTGTGCATCTTGTGATCAAGACATATACTGTAAACCATGTAGGTGATAATTACAAATTTGAAACAGTGTAAGTGGGAGGTGCTTGATCCAGAGTTGGTTTTGCTTCTCAGTGTGAGGATAAACCTATACTGAAATGCACAATGACAAAGGCCAGGTGACTCTCCAACATGAAGTGGCATCAGAGGCACCTCAGGTAAACACACAAGAGTATACAGAGAAAATTAGTATGCAACACACCACAGTTTTAGAAATCCAAAAGTATTTAATCATAGAAATCCAAAAGTAACAAGTCAATGCATTTGGGGAGTTAACAATGTTCCCTCATCACCAGGGTTTCAAATGCTGGCCAGCTGTTAAAGCACTTTTGGTAGATAGGATTAAAGCAACCAACTCTAAGCTCAATCACCCTCCATTTAACCCAGGGAATTTGTTAGCCTCCAAAGTCCATTGGCTTGTTTACGTTAGACTTCTATAATATAAAAATAAATACGTTTGGACTCCTGAACCTGTGGTGTGGCACTATTGTTTTTTGTTTCTATATGTTACATTCTAAGAAATTTGCCAGCATTCCTTGAATAACTTATACTAATTTTTCTATTAAATATGGTAGTATGGCCGTCTAATAATTGAAAATATAGCATATTCTTTTTTAATGCACATGTAATTTGAGCACTTATTTGTACTGATTAATTCTTTTTATCAGTAGACTCAAATCATTTGTTTTACACTAAAATGTGTGTAAGTGCAAGCAAGTGAAAATAATTGCAAATTATAGCAGACACAAATGACTTACATCTTTGCCAATAAGATCCTCTTGATTTTCTACGATTCCCCAAGGTGCAATACCAATTGTGCAAATCTTTCCTCTAG
Source organism: Nanorana parkeri (assembly GCF_000935625.1). Taxonomy (NCBI): domain Eukaryota; kingdom Metazoa; phylum Chordata; class Amphibia; order Anura; family Dicroglossidae; genus Nanorana; species Nanorana parkeri. The sequence continues at coordinate 1,282,197 of NW_017306474.1, forward strand.
ACTTGGAAGCGTGATCTTTTAGAGCATCACCAACATGGCGAATGACACCTAGAAAATTGTTTTCATATTAAATTACATTGTATATCACACAGTATATCGCAAGTAAGATAGCTGGAAGATTTTAAGCTTTTACCTGTGTTTCTAATGATGCCCCATCAACTAGGGCATCACACAGACAATTTCCATATGTCTTTTAAAATTTAATTTAATACACTGCAATGGAAAAATAACAAGCTTTTTGTGGTCTAACATCATGCAACTTACTACTTTTTATACTTTTTAAAAAGTAAATTATTGTTTAAACATCCTTTTTAAAATAATAAACAAAGTAACGGGCGTGTTTAACCAAGGGCTATTGATACCACATTCCTACTGAATGCAAATCTAAACTGAATAAGAATTGGGCTTTAAAGGTATCAATGAAAAACTGCCACACTAATTTAAAAAAAACTAAAACGTATACATTCTATATTAAGTTGCATACAACATAATTAAGTAATTATTAAAGCGGACCTTTACCCATATCTTTAAAACAACAACAACCACACCTATGGAAATGTTTAGTAATGACAATCTACAAACACATACTTCTAGATAATTGCAGGCTTTGAATTCTTTGCATACCATAATTCTCTTTTCATTCCCAGTCTTCTGGCAGTGGCCATGTTTACTAAGGCCAGATTACTAGTTCTCATTTTACTTCCTTGAACTCTGGCACATGTGAGGGATGTGACTAGGGCATGTGACCATGCACATCATCTCAGGGGAGGAAAATGCCTTTCCCTGAGATCTCATGATATTACAGCTGAGATTTCCCAGCAATGCTCTTGTGATGTAACTTTCCCAAGGTACCACACTTTGGCACTTACATAATTTGTGCCAGAAGTGGACCAGGAAGTAGATAAACTCTATTTGTAAGTAAATGAAGAACACGTTTGTTTAACTAATGAATCCAAGATGATTTAAGTCAGCATGCAGACCTGCAGAGATTTTTAGTAAAAGGGGGTAAAGGTCCACTGTAAGAAAAGAATGAATAATTAAGAAAACAATTAAAAACATTCCCTTAATTTTGACCTGACACTCTCCTAGAAACCACCAGGCTTATCAGCGACATCAATAGCAACGATCATATGAGTATATGTTTAGTTTTCAAGTCACAACTGTGATTCAGGTAAGTTCATATTCCTGTATTCAACTGTCAATAGTGTCCTGTGGCCTCATTCTCTACGCGTTTCATGCTAAAAGTGCTTCCTCAGGAATGAGGTGTTCTGAAGTAATGGCCGATAAAGGGAAAGGAGAGACAGCAGCTTAAAAGCATACGACACACCACCAGGATGAAGGCTACATAAGGGTATAGATCCATCGGCACTTCCAATCAATAGGATCTAAACACATTGTAGTTTAATGTACCCGGTTTATCTCTTCATTTTTAGCGTGGCTGCTACTTTGTTATTGATGTCGCTGATAAGCCTGGTGGTTTCTAGAAAAGTGTTCGGTCGAATTTGGGGGAATGTTTTTATTTATTTTCTTGTACTTAATTATGATTTTTGCAAAAGAAAAAAGAATTTATATTTAATAAAAAAAATAGTGCAGCAGTGTCACATGATACCTCTAAAGCCCAATTGTTATTCTGTTTAGTTAATAAACATCCTTTTTAACGGCTTTGTCTAGGAATGACCTTGGTAATGACACAATGTTCTACTTTAAAATACGTAGAAAATGAAAGCTTTTTTTACATTTGGAAACGTGTGTGATAGGGTTAGCATTCTATTGAACAGGTTTTGTTTCCTGTCTCAGAGATACAATAGGAAGTGGAAGAAAATCCCCTCTTAGATAGTAAACACCAGATCAGTACCCATTGGATGATTTTCCATTTGTTTCTGCTCCTATGACAACTGTCAAAATGTGGATTTCCCAGCTATAAAAACCTGATGTTTTTTTAACGCTTCCTCATTTTATCCAATTTTAAATAAACATGTCATGAGAAAATTATATCGGCTGCTATTAATGACCTCTGCTTGTGAGATTGCAAGTTTTTTTTCTTTAGATATAAAGAATTCTGACACTTTTTTGGACACTTATTAAAGCATGCTCATTCAAGATCTGTGGATTAGAAGCATCAAAGCCAGACACACCCAGGCAACTAGATTTTTTAGCAACAGAATAGTGGTGGCAGCTCTCATACTTATCTCATGGCAGGTTTACTTTAGTCACCATTTACACTTTCAATTTAGTAAGCAAAGACACTGATTTTTCCTCTCTTATTTTTGTAACCATTAGCTGCAAAGTGCTCTGTGAACATGAATTACCCCCCCTCCCTCCCTCCCTCCCTCTGTATCTCTCTCTCTCTCCCTCACTCCCCTCTGTATCTCTCTCTCTCTCTCTCTCTCTCTCTCTCTCTCCGCTGAGGGGAGGGCTTGCCGATGATTGCAATGCTGAGCGTGCAGTGTGCGCTTGCGCACTCCGGCCTCTGCTGCTTTCATCTTCCGAAGATTTTTGGCGGGTTTTCCAGCGTGCTAGGAAGACGAAAGTCATGCGACCGTACAGTACATGCGGTCACACAATGCCCATACACCTGCCGATTATAGTACGAACGCGGGATAACCCGCGATTATCGTACGATAATCGCCAGGTGTATGGGCACCTTAAGAGACAGACAGATTAGATGTGGAGTACTTATGCATGGGCAGGCTGCCAGCAGGAATTTACTTTTTTGGATTTTCTACTGGACCATAAGAGGATAAAGTAATATTAAACTCTCAAACTGTTTCCCAATTATGAATGCTCAAACAAACATACATTGCTCAGCAAGGTATTTTTTCTATTATGCCCAAACACTTACCCTCATCTTGTTTCCAGGCAGTTGGCTCCAACTCTCTCAAATCAGCTTCCCTGAACTTTTCACGAGGTCACAAGGGACAGAGCCATCATCAGCAGCTGCCCATCCCTAACTTGGAGAAGGGAGAAGAGAGGGGATAGGAGGAGGGAGCAGGGACGAGGCTTGCCTTGCTGTGCCTGTGTGTTTGTGGTGACACACAAAGCATACTAGCACTTGCAAAGGTGGCTCCATAGGACCCTGAGAAGGAAAGGAGCCTACCTAAAACAGTATATTAGGGCCAGTGCTCAAGGGACCAGCTGATTCTGCACAAATCTAAAACTATTAAACATTAAGAAGCAGCATCCATTTTAAGTGATTTGATCAGCATTCGAAATAGCTTAAAAGCTAAAAATATCACTTTAATGGTGTAGATGTACAGTATACCATATAGTGAGATTTTTCTTTTACCAGTGTTGACTCCACCAGTGAATATCCAAGCTCCTGTTGTCATGGCAGCTTTGATTAGGCCTTTCCCAAAGACCTGTTTCAGTTTTGGCTGGAGCTCAAAGTTTTGGAGGCCTCCGTGAACAGATATGAGAAGTTTTGGCAGTTCTAGCTGCCACTCTTTCGTCATGAGATGCAGCAGCAGGTCAGGCTTGGTGTCAAACGAAACACGCACATACTGTAAATAGGAAGTAATAATAATAAATAATAATAATAAATCACATAGAAAAATAATACATATAATACACATTTCACAAAATATTTTGTAACATAGAACACAATGGTATGAATGAAAAAATTTGTTATCTTATCACTCGGCTCTGTATTACATTGGTTGTCTAATGCATGGGTTTTAAATAGGTCAATATAAAGTTGAATTAGATGAAGATGTCATGTTTTACACATTGCCAGGAAATCTTCTAAAATATTAAAATATTGACAGGATGTCATTATTCGGGCTAGAAAAACAAGAATGTGAATTTCGCATATTAACATTTACAGGGTTATTCACAAAAGGGTGAAGAGTTTGTAGAAGGCAATAGAAGTGAGCAATCTAGGACACCATAGCTGAACTGGAAAATGAGCTGAATTGGAGAATGTTTCCAAATCAGCTATTTTGGCCTAGATTTTTCACTTCTCCAAACTCTCCACCCTTTTGTGAATAACCTGGTTAATATTACAATTTTAATTCATTAACACTGTGGAGCTGAAGGAGAGTTAAATTCTAGTTTATCCCTATATGGAGGGACAAAATCAGATGGAAAATTCCCCTGACAACTGGAACACCTAATTTAGTTATACATAGGAAAGATGGCACATACTGCATATTTGTTGTTATTTAAATCATACTTCTAACAGCAGTTATCATGTTAACTGTAGCTGCTGTCATCTGTATGGATAAATGCCTAGGCAGTGGAAGATGGCGTACGATGCCTAGAATCCTAGCTGATTTAAAATATGGACCAAGTTCCCTGCTTGAAGCCATAAAATCAAGAAGTGAGAACACAGAACTAAGACGTTTCTGTGTCATAATGTTTAAACATTTCCTTATTACTTAATTTTGGACTAGTTTTTCTTTTATTATTAACCCTTCTAGGGTGGATGATGTATGTAATAAAAATGAGAAAATACAGTATACCTTATAATTCCGCAAGTCTATCCCATAAGGATGACCAAACCTTTATATACAGTGTAGAAAATCTCTCAAACATGAGATGAACATGTTTCATAAGCCCCTTTTGCATGTCAATTATCTATTTTGGAGCTAACAAGAACTAGCCTATAGTAATATGGCCAAATGCAGACATGTTTGCAAGCCTAGATTTGGTTGTAGTAGAGGTGCAAAGGGTGAATGAAGGTGTTCACCTAAACATTTTAACTTGCTGTTCCTTGAATGTGCAGCAAATATGAATATAGTTGAGTAACCATAGGGACTCACTGATAAATGAACCACCATCTGAAAACAACATTAGTTTACAACAAGCCACCAAGTAACCATTATAGCAAATGTTGCAACGACATGGAATATCCATTGAAGTATGGAGAAATCCAGATGTTGATGAATTTTACCTGATCAGGTAGACCCATGGGTGAATGCAGATAGTGGATATTGAAAATATAACTATCCTTCCAATGGTACTAAAAACCAAGCACAATCTAGCCAACTATGCCACTGAGTACCTGTTTTAGGAAGATACAGGTCTGTATGACAAGATTGCATGTATGGAGTGCCTTAGGGCTATTTATAGATTTTTCTGTGCTAGCCGGTGATTAATAGTTTTTCTTCTGGTGATACAGTTTTTGTGTTTGTTTAGAATATAGAAGGCTCAGTTAGGTTTATCTGTAAATTACTGTTTGGAACACCTCGGATATAGAATATGCAGCAGCATAAGCTGAATGTGTGCAGGCAGGCTGCCACTGTGCAGAGAAATTCAAGAACAAACAATGCAAATGTACCATGGCCTTATTGGAGTGCCCCCCTCCTTGGAATTCAATAGTGCCAAAGGCGTCAGTGGGGCTCAGCTGTGTATGTTTTCCGACTGACCACTTCTCTGACTGAACATCATTACGACCCAGTCTGCCTTCATTCTTCTCATTTTGGATGATTGATATACTTGGAGTCAGCCCAACATGCTGGCCTATGAGCCGCCCACAACAACACCTACAGTACAAACAAAACAATACACTCAGTGTTTCACAATGACAGCACAGCATTCTGCAGAATGAAGAAAAGATAACCACGTTTTCAGGACACTGTCAGTGCTGTGTAATGCATTTACACTATGCTGAGTAGTGGGTAATCTATCAAATTCAATGTTTGTGCTTGTGTTTGGATTATACTCCTTTAAAATACTCTGTAGAATGCAATTTCATGTCAACACGGATGTTCTTATTCATGATGCAAGTCTTTTAAAAGCTTATTGCATTTAGACTTATATTTGCTGTGTATCCAAACCTGTTAGTTTTATGGACCACAGGTTTCTCCACTGGAAGATTTCAATCACCTCATTTTCTAGTGATAACAGCAATATTTTGGATTTCCCTTCACTTTCTAAATCGGTGAGGCAAATTTGGGGGCTACAATCTAGGAATGTCTCACATAGAAAAACCATACTTCCTTGAGGGAGTTTAAGGTGCGGTCACATGCCTGGTGATTAACTACCAGACAACAAACATGCTAGTCACATAATAGCTGCAACACAATAAACAATACACTATCATTGGTTGTTTCCCCTCTTCCATCTAACAAACGTTCATGCTTGTAGATATATAGCACATATAAAAAAATGCCAAAATTATATTTCTTTTGAAATAACTGTATCATCTACTAAATCAAAATAATTAATTACATCAGCATTTTCCTTCAAATGTACCATAATTAATATGCAATGCTGAGATTACAGAAACACTGATTTGTAAGTGTTTTTCCCCATAGTTTTCCTAAGGGTCACAGAAGGACATACAGTATACAAGAGTCCTCCCGTGACCCAAAGCTTAGTATATCACAAGCTACAGCTCGCGGTATACTGAGACCGCTACAGCCATGAGGATCCCGACATTACTGTCGAGATCAGCCCAGCTGCGTGAGTGACAGCTAGATCTGCCCATCTAGAGGCAGAGTCAGCTGTACCCGCCCCTCCCCCCGTCCGTTCCGCCAGTCAGCACTGGAGGATCGGAGAGGGTAGGGGGGAATCCCTGCAGGGAGCCATGAGTGACAGTCACGACTCTCTGCAGGGAGATGACCGAGAAGTGAGCGAGCGACGATATGTGGTCACACGTCGGCTCGAACTATGAGGTTGAGTGAAAATTACTCACCTCATAGTTCTCCTTTAACAGAAATGCATGTTGCTTATACTGATGATTTTAGCAAATGTTTTTAACTATTAATTACTGTAATATGCTAATCAGAAACATCACTCTGTTCCAAACATAGCATTGCAGCTCCCTGCCCACAATGATCCTAAATCATTGTTTAATGAGGAGGCTAAAGCTGGAGCACTGACATTGACAATGATCTGTATTGCTGATCCATAAGAGTGATTTGCTTAATTAGGTGCTATCTGTGTGTCATCTGTTTGGCTGCGTAGTGTGTGAATCAGAAATTTTTTATGACACCTTCTAAGGGCAGTATAAAATGGGATTCATACCACAACCCTTGATCTTCAACTGTCTTCCATATCAGTCTTCTTATGTGAATATTGCAGTAAAATGTAAGTATTTAATGGGGGAATCTATGAAACCTGGTCAGTCAGCTTATAAGATAAATCAATGTTTGTAAGCAGTGTCAAAAGCTTTTTTTGGAATGTGAAGGCAAACCATAGTGATTGTGGAAAGGTATGCCAATAGAAGCGCTGCCTTGAATAGATTAAAAGAGCAAAACATCCTTCAGTGACAGTTACCATTTTTTAATATACAATTACTTACCTATGGGGGTCTTTGGTGCTGGGTATAATGTGCACACATTCTCTCTTGTGAAATACTCTTTCGATCCATGATTTCTGGGCCTAAAGGGATGAAAATATAAGATAAGTCAGCATTTTAAGGTTAAGTAAAAGTAAAGAAACTGAATAGAATAGTTATGTACCTTATATGCAAAGATACTGAATGTTAATGTTAAATAATAATTCAACTCCCATAAAAAATGTATAACATATTGATTTGCTAGTCTTCGCAGTCATGATGTATTTTGTACAACCAGAGACACTATTATGTCCCTACTCCAGACCTATGATCTTTTGTACTACAAGTCTTTGACTCCATTGTCCCCATTACACTACTATAATGCACAGAAAGAATGGCTTGAAATATGTCATCTTAACCCCTCCTTACATTAGGAAAAATATTTAAGTAGATAAGTATATTCAAGACTGTGTTGTTAAGTGGTACCTGCATACCAATTTTGAACTTTTTTTTTACTAAGAAGTATAACACTACATGAGCTATTTGTATCCATCCATTTTATATCTGCAGTTGGCCAGAATGACTAAATAGTTGAAATGTATATTGCTTACAGTCATTGCAAAGGTAATGCTCACTACATTTCCCAGACCCGTGTACAGAGCTTGAGGTCAGATTACAATCATCCCCTGAAATAGGACTTTCATCTTTGGTGACATGTCATGCATTATGATGGAGGCTATGATTATAGTAAATGCAGATTGCCCCACTTAGCAGTCAGTTTCAGATAGACCACTGACAAGGCCTGCATGGGCAACTACAAAACAAAAGCAAGTAAATGAAAGTTTTTCAAAAGTAGTAGTTGACTAAACTGGAGTTTAAAAGGGCAGGTGAGGTATACATTTCTAAATTTGTTACGTTTACTTGTTTTGTACTAGAAAATGTACTAAAAAAGAGAATGAGTTCTACATAACCAGGGGGGGACTCGGCAAGAAACATTTACAATAGTAATTTTCTTTTCTGCATTCTTACTTTTATTTCGCTCTAGGCTTTCTAGACATACTGATGCTGTGAAGGGAGATATGAGTTTTCTCTGGATAAACTAATGTTCAATTCCCTTTATTATTACCAGTACATACTTCAAACAATGTTATGTGGTAATTGAAACACAGCCTATGTGTTATACAAGGGAATGATGAATCAATACTAGCCTGCTTAGTATGTCCTCAACGTCATTACTGTATTCATTTGTAACACTCCTAAAAACACCTGTTTTTATACGTTTGGCACTGACATGTTATACAGTATGTAGAGTGCTGCACTGTAATTTAAAAACAGCCCTGGCATTTAATGTCTTCTAGCCCGCAACTGGCTCCTTGTACCAGTATTATTAAGGACTGGCACTGTTAATGACTGCAGGCCAAGTGTAGGATCCATATACGCTGAAGGTATGTTTTCTGCTACATGACAACATGGCTGAATAAGAAAGTCGCACCCACCCCAGACAGTGCCTAGAACCATTGCCATACTTGCATCAGCCAAAGTTTTGATTGCATATTTATAATCTTATATTTATGAGAAGAAAAAAACAAAACAGGCTACAGCAACATCAATGGGCCTGGTTTACTAAAGCTTATGTACATACACCAGTACATCAATCTCATGCGCATACCCAAAGAGTATCCTGACAGTACTATGCACCCGCCACAGTGTACACAGTGTTTTGCTATGCAGTTTACTCTCCAGCATGCAAACATAAGTCATCAAACAATTTGAACCAGGATTTGAACACTTGGAAAACAATAAAGATCCTACCTACAGGGCGCAAATAGTAAATTAGAGGACTTAATTTGCCTATTTTATGTTCTCTTTTTTTCTCTGTAAAATCGATATGGAACAAAAAGATGTCAAATGTATTATACAGCTGGCTACACTCACTTACCACAGTAAACATAAAATCTCACTGGTAAAATAGTGAATTGTTAATAAACCAGAAGACAATTGGGTTGATTTACTAAAGGAGAAGAGGCTGCTCACCCAGCAAAGTGAATGTTTTGTGAACCTGTATTCACAGGTTCACAAATATGTGGGACAAATATGTGGGACAGAAAAATTGATTTTTGTTAGCACGTTGGGTAAAACTAAAGGCAACATTTATGTAGTTTTGAATAGAGTGGACAGGAACTAGAATCTCGGTCAGGTTTTTATTGCTGCCTATGTCATGTTAGGGAGATTCACCCTCTTTATTTTTCCTGCTGACCGTTATCACCAACAGCAAAAGAGAACAGAAATCCCAAATCTTCCAATGGGAACACTAGTTCTGGAGATGGCCAATGATTTTCCTCACTTCCTGTTGTGGCTATCAGATAGGAAGTGATGGGCAATCTCTCCAATGGAACCCAGGTGGCAAAAAAAGACAAGGGTCACAACCCTTCCTTTATTTAATCCAGAATTAAAAAAAACAACAAATGTGTGGGCTTTGGCTATATCAATTGACATGAACACATATTTATTTTATTTACTAAGCTCAATGAACATTCACTTTCCTAACTGAACTGTCTCTCTTCCTTTAGTAAATCACCCATTCACTTTTTCACTAACATTCACTTTCCAAAATGAACAGAAAAATCCAAATTTTATTTGAGCAAATCAACCCCCAATATCTGCTAAATCAGTATGATACCACAAAGCTACCTTCTGGTTTCTAAAGCTCTAAAAATGTCACAGAGCCCAAATGTACTAACCACTAGGCCTATTGCCATATCCAGGAAGCTGTCAAGGGGAAATTCATATTCCTTGTGGATGGTGTATGCCATCCAGCTGATACTTGGATAGAGATCTGAATCAGCTTCATATTGTGCAATGTCCATTTGGATGTCCCTTACATTTTTCCATTACTGACATATTTCAATGAGCCCCAAGCCACACACACCACTGCCATTCTAGGTGAGTCCCTTTAAATTATAAAATAAATATACATTAAATAAACACTTTTTTAGATTGTGCCATTCTGTACCTCACAGTGACCAATCAGACCTGAGCTTTCATCCCCATAGTTGAGAAGCTCAGCTACTTTAGAGTTAGGGACGACACTTACCAGAGGTGCCTTGACATGGCAGTGTGGCTTTCATATGTATTTGTAAATAAATGCAACTAAAACCTGTTCAGCCTCTCTATTTAATTTTCAAATCATAACTGAACAAACTGAAGAGAGAAGCTGATTGGTTGCTGTGCACAGCTGCTCCAGATTTTGTCTGCTCCAGCTTTGATGAATTCCCTTCTCTGTATTTGTTAAGCTAAGTGAACATTCTCTACTCCTTTAGTAAGTCTACCATTTTATGTGCAGCATGCATGCATTACTGGATTTTGTCTTCTTTCTGAAACTTTGTATTTAAAAAAAATATTTTTAACCACACTTCTTTACAGTTAGTTTTGTGCTGAGCAGAGTCTCACGTTTCTGTAGCAATCGCTTCTATTTGTATAGAAGGGAATGTCACTGCAAAACATTTCCTCCGATAAAAACTTTATTGACAATGGTAGACTGGTATTCTAACTTGCGCTATTATTATGCACATAATATCAGGCTGGCATTTTAAAACCAATGAATTTATTGATACACGTCTATACAGCAAACCTGAAGGAACAAGAAAAAGTTGAAAGTAGAGCATTGTTATTAGGATTCCAAAGAAAGCCTGTAAAATATATACTGTAAGCCAGTTTATGAAATTACATTTCATTTCTGACTAATCAGCTGAATATTACTATCCAAAAGTTATATCCCTCTGTGTAGGGATGGTTATTGCAAGGAATCTATTATACACTTAAAAGCTTCACTTTTAGTTACTATGGTTTGAAATGGGAATACAATTGTAATCATAAGTTTGCGCATGGACATTTAAATCTTTTAGGTGACATTGACTTTTATTTTTCCTCAAAACAATCTCTGCAGTGATTGACTGTAGCAGTCTCCCAAGTCTTGTTGCAATGTTCATAGTGTGAGCAATGAACCGATTGCAATCTTTTCCTAAGAAAAGTAAAACAATCAAGCATTGGTCCGAAGAATCTTTCCATTAAATTAGAGCACCGTTTTAAACAACAACTCGCTCAACCGCTGCAATAGTTAAATGGCTAAAATTGACCCTCTTGGGGATCAGACAAAAGCTTTCCAGTTCTTTGTAACTAAGAAAAACTCAAAAGTTAGGAGGCAGCTGTCATTTGATGGAGCATACGGAGCTCCTGGGATTTATGCATTTATGCACAGTGGTCAGGAGGAGAACCGCGGTTGCGAAACTGCCGATACGTCTGCAAACTAGCCTCAAGAAATGTCCAATTGCAGAGACAAGCTAACAGGTTCCCTCCAATCATGAGCCTTAGGTACCCGACGTCATCTGATGACAAGAGCGTGTAGGCAGTGCCCCAGATGCGACAGGGAGCAGTAATGTCAGAGCATTCTGAGCCCATAAAAATGTCAGAAAAAATACTAGTAAATACCGGTAAGCGGCTGTCATACTCTGCAAAAATTAAAAGGTATGGTGTCAAACAAGAGGTGACTGTGAAGTCCTTCAAGAAATGTGGAATCAGCAATGCCATGGATGGAACTGAGGATGATCTCATATATATAGACAATGACATGGCAGACAGCAGTGATGCAACAGAAGTTGAAGAAACTGATATGTTTGAAACTAAAAGTGATGAAGAAGAAACCAGTGATGCAATAGAGGCTGAATAAAGGGATTTCTGAATTATGGGTAAGAAAAATGGGGGGGTGTCTTATACATGGGGGCGTCTTATAGACGGAAAAATACGGTGTATATATATATATATATATTTATGTATTTATTTATTTTTTGTTTGTTTCTTTTCAAGCTCAACTTATCAGCCAAGCGTATCTTTTGTTGGAGGCTTCCTACTAGCTATCCCATGGTACAAATTCTGTTTCTTGCTTTTCTTTAAAAACTGAAAACATACAGTTATCTAAGCTATACTATTATGATTCCTGGATCACTTTTGCTCGAAGCTTGCAGACAAAATATGGAAATATGCTAGTATCCCAAATATTGAACTTCTAATGGGATTTATTAAGAGATAAACAAACATTTTGATATATGTACCAAGTTTGAATAATATGATCTTCCTTGTTACAACCTCTATTAATTAATGTGACACCCCAATTATTAAAACTTGATAATGTTAAAGTATTCCACTATGTATTTCCAGGTTTAAACAATACATTTTTGAAAAACATGTTGCAGCGCAGTGCAACAAGTGGTATCGCAATACATACAATGCATGCACTTATTTTTTCAATGCCTTGCATTATACACACGTTATACACACTGTTGCCCTGAAATACACGGCCACTGGGAGGAGCGTTGGGGTGCCATTCAAATGAATGGCAATGTGTCTATTGCATGGTACTGCATGCTGGGGGTGTTGTGTAATAGTGTGCACTAAACGCATAATTTTGTGCAATTAACGCAATGCTATGGTGTGAATGGGCCCTAACAAGCCACACTCTCCTGCAAAAGTGGCAGTTAGAGGGTTAAGACAAACCATTTAACACTGATGGGGTGCTTACAATGGTCACTATTATTCATTTATGTAAATCCCGAAAGAAATAAAAAAAACTGTTGCTTTAAAAGTGTTAGCACCTAACACCACCCTCTCCATAGGGTGACAATTCTGCTGTCCAAGGGTGGCTCCATTAAGGTGGCCATACATTGTACGATTTTCGTTCGAAAGGTTTCACTTCTGCCACAAACCCTCACTCGATTATACCTAGAATTCCCTATCGAGCATAGTCAAATGTTGATTTCGGTTAGCCATAGTAACCAACCAATTTTTGATGAATGACGGAAATATTAATCTGACCTATGCAGAGAAAGCATTAGTTTGACCTAGGCAGCTTTCCTTTTACGCATGTGCTGTGTTCTTGGGGAGATTTTGGACGATTGAAAACCCCACTGATTCATCGAATTTAATTCGGTCAGAGAAAAGTTTTCCAACCCGACCTTATGAAAAATGTTCTTCACATTAACAAAAACGAAAATCCGTGCTGTACCATCAACTGTTCAATTTTCATTCGAAAGATCATTTGTGTATGATTTCTGAATGGAAACAATGTATGCCCACCTTAAATCCTCTATAGAGTAGAGACACCCTCAGACATGTGTATTACTGGCTGAATCACCAGGTTAAAATTGGTAGGCTGCAATATACTAACTTTTTGTTTTTGGGTTTAGATACACTTTAAGGTACCTTGCATACTATTGCAGCTTGATAAATCAAGGCCAAAGTATTAAAATCAGGTCTTTCAGGCTCATTCACCCCATGTACATTGCCCAGTGTTACTCAACATAGGCTCAAGGTAATAAGCACGATAACAGTGTTTTCAATGTGGCCAGTTTACATCAACACACTGGTGTGTTCTAGGTAAAAATAGGACATGCTGCATTTAAATGCAGACTAACACCAATACAAAATAAAATATTTGGCTCCTGCTGTGAAAAAAAATGCACACCAATGCAACACATTAAAAATGAATGCCAATGTGTTTAGTGCAACATACATGGTGACAACTCTGTTAGTTGAGTTTGAAAACTAAAAAAAAAATCATGAATTTTCATAATGCCAGAGGTGAATATTTGCCTGGACAGCTTACAACTTCAAAGTCCTAAATCACTGCTAATAAGTGCATTTGTGTGTCTAACTATTCTGTGCATGAGCCAAGTGTGCCCTTCCAAGACATTTCTCTGTTCACTGCTGGCAGGCATTTCCTTGATAAATTCCAAATAAGGTACTCTTATGACTCTTAAAGGAAAGCTAAACTTTCTCTAAAATAATGTATGCACAAGCCATTGTGCAATTTATCGGTACTAAAATTTCCCTTTCAGTCTGCAGATGCTGTAATTTTCTGTAAGTTGTCAAAAAATTAAAAATTTCAATCCTTTACTCCCCAATATGTGCAGAAAACACCTCTAAAGTAGTGTAATTTCCTGTTTGTGTGAATGACTCCATGCTTTTCCTAAAAGTCTGTGCTGAACTTAAATTCCAGGCAGCCTCTGAAATAGCGCTATCCCTTTTGATGTGATATTTTCTAAGGCTCATCCACAACCAAAGGGATACCAGCACTGCCGTTTTGTTATCACATCCTTGGTATTGCTCAGGTGGTTGAATTTAATCCTGATCCTCCCATTTAACAACAAGCTTCAGAAAGAATATAATGAAACAAACAGCACTAACTCCAGAAATAACTGTATGAATCAATGGAAAGGTTTGGAAACTCCCTGCAATGAATTAGCTCTGCATGATTTTTTCCTCATCAAAATGGAATTACCCTTTAAATAGTGGCACATGGGTGCAAGTTTGCAAAAATGCATGCACACATTGGTAAATCTATAACAAATATGGATTAGGCAGCATTCCACATTCAAATAAAGTGAAATGACTGACTGAAACGAATGAATGAAGTTTAAAAAAAATACACGTTAGGGTAAATGGAGAGATGTATTAAAAGTTTATTTCATACTTTTTTAAATGTTTATTTTATATTCTACATAATATATTCTCACCTTTAAAACAAAGCCTTGGGTTGAAAATAACTAACAATTAACTATTTTTATTTATTGAATTGATCACATACCAAGCTCCATCCCACAGCTCAAGCACTCATTAGGTGTGCCAATGCATACATACATGAACATGGATACATGAGCAAGTCAGCATGCTTTTGACAGTGAGGGAGAATTGTTCACCATCACTGAGAACATGACCTTGACTTTAGGAAATCAGGCATACAGATTAACTTCTGCTGGGAAAGCACTGACACTGTTTCTTACATAGCAATAGTCATATAAGTATCAATTCATTCATCCAAAAATATGTATATCCTTACATTACTTTTAAAACATCATACTTTAAGAACTGCTAAACATATTTACATATAAGTATGTCATACAAAGAATTGGTTTGATCTGCCAGATCAACAAACTTTACAAACAGGTCTACAGTGTATAGGCCTACCAAACAATCCATTAATATTATATGTAATCAGATAGACCAACACATTAAAGAATATGTTTGCTGGCTTTCTATGATTAGTAGTTTCTTACCTACTGCTCCTTAGCA
Source organism: Nanorana parkeri (assembly GCF_000935625.1). Classification (NCBI taxonomy): domain Eukaryota; kingdom Metazoa; phylum Chordata; class Amphibia; order Anura; family Dicroglossidae; genus Nanorana; species Nanorana parkeri. The sequence goes on from NW_017306474.1 coordinate 1,297,543, forward strand.
AAACAGCATAAGTAGTTGGAAATGAGTTCAGTAATTAGAAAATAATCTTGCTTTTACACGGAAGACTGGTGTGAATCATAATTGTAGTAAAGGCTGTGAATTGTGATGAGATGCTAATCTAGTCACTTACATTGAAAGCAATTTTTCATGTAGAGAGTGTCAATCCCAATTTATACACGCATTTACAGATTTTAATATTTCAAGGTTATCCATTACAATTGTATCTCACATAATACAATATTGTATTTGACTGTCTCAGACCTGTTAGCATCAGGTAATGTGGTCGAGTTAAGTGAGCTTTCATAATTCTAAGTGAATATTCTTTTCTCTTTTAGTAATTATTCTCAGAGGGTATGTAAGGTGTAAGTAGCCTAATTGGTAATATAATAACTGTTTGATTTGGCTATAATTACAAATTCCATTTTCTAGTATTCCGAAGTAAATTTTTTGTTGCTCCTTAAAGAAGATATTGCTATACTACTTTTTTACTTTTTTGATTTAGTGTCAAAACTATTTTAATCTACTATTCCATAGCCCACGATTACCATCCTGTTTTGCATGTGTTAGTATTCATAAAAGAGATGTTTTACCTGTGTTGCAAGCACTGTCAGCACCAAAGGCAGTCAGTCCCTTGAAGTGTGTGTTGTCCATGGTACTTTGTTGCTGACCGTTATTCAAATAACACGACCGCCCCCTGCACAAGCCAGTCCATTCTTGCTGAACTGATGGCAGACTCCACACTGCACCTGAGCCCCTTAGCTACTTGGAATGTACTGCTGTGGGATTAGCCTCATTAAAAGTTCCGCAGACATTCATGGCATCCCCCAAGTACACTGCATGATTTGAACATCTAATCTGACGCCAAAAGAAAAACAAATCCCCTGCGAGCTTGGATTTAACTGGCACAAGCCCTGACAAGCTGCTTTTTTTTGGTCCAGAAAGAAAGCATGTGGAAGTGTGATAAGGTGTACTGGCCTCTGAAAGCTTAGCTGTAAAAAGCAAATTCTTAAAAGGGCACAGTGTGCTAAAGAGCAGAGGAATCTGCACACACAAGGGTATTGTTAATCTGCAAAGAATGAATCTAGTGTGTTTACGGGCAAACCAGTTGGGGGACTTAACGTCATTCACCGTGCTGCAACCATTAGCATTGCTGGTGTTCACTGGCAGTGGTTATAAGATGAACATGTGGAAACTGGACAGTAGTTGTGATGCTATATTTCTGAACATTCACATGCCCAGGCATAGACAGATACTGAGAATCTGAATGAATTGCCTGCTTATACTAGGAACTTCCCTAAGCATAACAACTGAGTTAAAAGAATGGGATAAAAGATGACAACTGACATTCTAAGAGACAAAAGTTTGCATTGCTGTCTGAGTTATCATTTATGGATGTCAGACAGAAGGGAAGTGAGGGAGAATTTCCCACTTCTGTTCTAATGGAAAGATAATAACATCCCCACAGACAGAACAGGATGTGATGAGAGATGCCCTCAAAGTGGACACCATTTCAAATCTGACAACAATACCTTTCCAAGGGGAACACACATATGGGGTCTATTCACTAAGCTGCCGAGGGCAGCCGAGTGAACAACCGACCCCAAGTGAAGTGAGCCGAACACTGTTCAGCTATTCACTTCAGGCTTGTATGGCTGATTTCAGACGTATATCGGTTGAAATCAGCCGTACATCGGCTTGCTTCGCATGGCTTCGGGTCGGCCGAACATGCTCAGCATCTGGATCGGCTGAGCCGAACCTCCGGCATTCTACTCGCTGCTGTTCGGCCTATTCTCATAGATGCCGAACAGCAGTGAGTGAATAGCCGAATGCCGCTGAGCATTGGGACTGTGTTGGGCAAGGCTGCCTAGTGCAACCCAACACATATGGTATAAATAAGCACTAAAGTTTCCCCCAATCAAATTCAGTCCCACTCCAGGGGTCTTTTGATGCCAGGCAGGGCCTCACAGAAAAGATCATGGATGCGGGGCTGAAGGTAAGTATTTAGGTATGTGGACTTTAAATGATGTTGTTCTTTAACAATTGAAAATACAATACATGAGCCAAAGGAGTCAATTTACAAGGCAAATAGACTTCATTTGGACAAGGACATTTGCATTTTGGAGGGGACCCTTTCCCTTAGTTTACTGAATGTGGTGATGCTCTGCTGACTTCCATCATCCAATCATGTGCAAACAAAATACTGTTGTTTTATTTTCCCTGCACATGATTGGGTATTTTTTGCAAAGTACATTTTCACCACATTCACCAAGGGAAACTTCCCTGCAAAGTACATATTGAACAGCCTATTTGCCTTTAGCAAGTCAATCCCAAAAAGTCAAAGCTCAAATCAGCACTTTGCATGACTGACTTCTGTTCACTTATATAAAAGTAAAGCATATCACCCAACTTACTGAGTCGGGAAAAGAGGCACACCTTTTAGTGCATAAATGATTAGTCAAAAAATCTGTCATTGTCACATTTGTAGTTATGCAGATCTTGAAAAATTAATATGTAGATAACACTTTCATGCATTTAAAGATATATAATAAAGATATATGTTTTCTAAATAATTTGCTGTTTAATCACCATCCAAATGTTGCCATTGTCTTAGGCAGAGCTCTTAATATTAGAACATGGGAAGATCCAACAATCAATAGATAATGCTTTACATAAATTAAACCTAAAGCAACAGGCTTGTTTTAATCCCCTATTCCCAGTATAGACTTACTTTTCATTAGATTCTCTGTTCAGCTCTAGGAGCCCGAGGAAATACCTGGCACCCCTTGGTATGAAGGAGCGTTTGACTCAATGTCAATGACTCAGTCCATACCCCAGTGTAAGCTATGATTCTGGCAAATCTTAACTTACACTTTTGCTACTGGTGGCTTAATAGAGTGAAATAATGTAAGTATATGTGTCTCTGAAGGGCCACATTAAAGTGAACATGTAGCATTGGCCTGCATGAGCAAAACACATATTCACATTTGAAGCTATCCCAAACTGTAAGGAGTATCACTTCTCTTTAAAGAGCTCCATAGCTAGCAGGCCAAACCTTACCCACTGCACTTACATTTTCCAGAGAGGTAGGGAAGTTTTTATTCATTTGCTGAGATGTAAAAAATAGGTTCAGGCCCAGTATGTTCCAGCTTCATTCTGCTCACTTTAGCATGATGGAGAAGCAGGTTTGGACATAAAGCATTAGGGCAGGTTTGGATGTTAAGGGATGGATATTAAAGGCTGGTCTATACGCATGGCTGCCCTGTCATTTAAAGAAGTATGGACTGAGCAATAGGAATGAATGGGGTGAGTGGACACATGTGCAGTAGGAGCTGGTCAATTGCTGCAAAATGAAGTGAAGATCTCAGGAACAGAAGGTAATTATTTTACTAGCTGGACTTCACTAATAGGGGTGGAATGAAATGTTAAAGGACATTTAATTATAGTATAGTTTTCCTTAAAAGTGACTCTGCCATGGTAAAGGTTGCCATAGACAGGATACATGAAAAGACATGAAAAAAACATTACATTTTAACATTAAAACCGGGCTTACTGAACAGTCCTCAATGTCACTCCAGTCTTTCTGACATATGCCAGATTTGTCAGATTATCTGTCTTCACCTAATAATAGCAACAGTACTCTTTTGAAATAGCAATGCTACTCGTGGAAAGTAAAAAGATAGTACTGTCTATTACTTTATATTCCATATTTGTTTGCATTAAAAAGTCCACAGAAAAAAACACACCATAAACACTACTGTTTGTCAAGATATACCAAAATACCCTACTTAATGTGAATGTTTTGGATGAATGCCATTGGGTTAAATAATCTGTAGATTATCTTTAGACCTTTTTCACAATGGCTTTCATTTATAATAGGGTGTAGGGCAGCTTTGTTGAATCCCTTACCTCCCAAATTCTTTACAACTTGGGACTTTACTATAGTTTCAAAATGTTTAAACTGCTTTTACGTATTCTAACTCGAATGTCAGTTTAAAATGAACAGTAGAGGCGATCTATTTATTGTCCAGTATGATTTCCCACTGGGCAGGCTAATTATGGTACATCCACTAATCTATAGTGTTGGACCAGTACATAAAACACTAGAGCAATCTTAACACTTGAAATTAGCTATTTTACTCAGTGATAAAGCTTTGTAAATCTGGTATTAAGATTGCAAGGGATACATTACTTACGTAAATAAAGCATGAAACATTTCCTTCTTGAATTAATCAACCATCATGATCACATGTGATGTTATTATTTAATACACTATAATAAGTAGGCAAATCACATATCACAGCTTATAGAATAGGTTCCCTGGTCTTAGTATTTTGAATATTTTTATTGTTTGAAGAATGCAGCAGCGAGACTGAGACTTCCTGTCTGGAAATTAGAGATATTGGAGAACCTCTAACTTCTTATTGTTATGCTTGTTTGTAGGTCTTGCCAATCTAAAATATTTAAAATACATATTGGTGCGTTGTTACACTCTCTGAACATTACAGAGGCCCTGTCACCAGACCATTCATTTCAACAACATATTTTAGGCATGTTAATTACCTGGAAAAACCTGTATAGATATCCAAAAGCCCGGAGACTACGGATGGGTGCTGCCGGGTGACATCCAAAAGCACATAGACTGCTGATGGGTGCCGCCGGGTGACATCCAAAAGCCCAGAGACTGCTGATGGGTGCCGCCGGGTGACATCCAAAAGCCCAGAGACTGCTGATGGGTGCCGCCGGGTGACATCCAAAAGCCCAGAGACTGCTGATGGGTGCCGCCGGGTGACATCCAAAAGCCCAGAGACTGCTGATGGGTGCCGCCGGGTGACATCCAAAAGCCCAGAGACTGCTGATGGGTGCCGCCGGGTGACATCCAAAAGCCCAGAGACTGCTGATGGGTGCCGCCGGGTGACATCCAAAAGCCCAGAGACTGCTGATGGGTGCCGCCGGGTGACATCCAAAAGCCCAGAGACTGCTGATGGGTGCCGCCGGGTGACATCCAAAAGCCCAGAGACTGCTGATGGGTGCCGCCGGGTGACATCCAAAAGCCCAGAGACTGCTGATGGGTGCCGCCGGGTGACATCCAAAAGCCCAGAGACTGCTGATGGGTGCCGCCGGGTGACATCCAAAAGCCCAGAGACTGCTGATGGGTGCCGCCGGGTGACATCCAAAAGCCCAGAGACTGCTGATGGGTGCCGCCGGGTGACATCCAAAAGCCCAGAGACTGCTGATGGGTGCCGCCGGGTGACATCCAAAAGCCCAGAGACTGCTGATGGGTGCCGCCGGGTGACATCCAAAAGCCCAGAGACTGCTGATGGGTGCCGCCGGGTGACATCCAAAAGCCCAGAGACTGCTGATGGGTGCCGCCGGGTGACATCCAAAAGCCCAGAGACTGCTGATGGGTGCCGCCGGGTGACATCCAAAAGCCCAGAGACTGCTGATGGGTGCCGCCGGGTGACATCCAAAAGCCCAGAGACTGCTGATGGGTGCCGCCGGGTGACATCCAAAAGCCCAGAGACTGCTGATGGGTGCCGCCGGGTGACATCCAAAAGCCCAGAGACTGCTGATGGGTGCCGCCGGGTGACATCCAAAAGCCCAGAGACTGCTGATGGGTGCCGCCGGGTGACATCCAAAAGCCCAGAGACTGCTGATGGGTGCCGCCGGGTGACATCCAAAAGCCCAGAGACTGCTGATGGGTGCCGCCGGGTGACATCCAAAAGCCCAGAGACTGCTGATGGGTGCCGCCGGGTGACATCCAAAAGCCCAGAGACTGCTGATGGGTGCCGCCGGGTGACATCCAAAAGCCCAGAGACTGCTGATGGGTGCCGCCGGGTGACATCCAAAAGCCCAGAGACTGCTGATGGGTGCCGCCGGGTGACATCCAAAAGCCCAGAGACTGCTGATGGGTGCCGCCGGGTGACATCCAAAAGCCCAGAGACTGCTGATGGGTGCCGCCGGGTGACATCCAAAAGCCCAGAGACTGCTGATGGGTGCCGCCGGGTGACATCCAAAAGCCCAGAGACTGCTGATGGGTGCCGCCGGGTGACATCCAAAAGCCCAGAGACTGCTGATGGGTGCCGCCGGGTGACATCCAAAAGCCCAGAGACTGCTGATGGGTGCCGCCGGGTGACATCCAAAAGCCCAGAGACTGCTGATGGGTGCCGCCGGGTGACATCCAAAAGCCCAGAGACTGCTGATGGGTGCCGCCGGGTGACATCCAAAAGCCCAGAGACTGCTGATGGGTGCCGCCGGGTGACATCCAAAAGCCCAGAGACTGCTGATGGGTGCCGCCGGGTGACATCCAAAAGCCCAGAGACTGCTGATGGGTGCCGCCGGGTGACATCCAAAAGCCCAGAGACTGCTGATGGGTGCCGCCGGGTGACATCCAAAAGCCCAGAGACTGCTGATGGGTGCCGCCAGGTGACATCCAAAAGCCCAGAGACTGCTGATGGGTGCCGGAGGGTGACATCCAAAAGCCGTGAGACTGCTGATGGGTGCTGCCGTATGGCATGTGATGTCAGCAGTCCTAGCAGACTCAGAGCTGTCACTCGAGTGACATTCTATAGTATTTCCCTTCACTTCTCCCATGACTGAGGGGCAGAGGAGCTGGACCAGCACAGACGGTCACTCCCGGAAGAGGAAAGGGATATGACATGGCAGGTGGGAGAGGGATGTGCAAGGGTTAAATATAACTTTGTAACTTTGTGTACATGCTGTAAATATGGGATTTGGCAGTTAGCTACTGTATAATGATTACATGAATTAGCGTGTATGGCATCAGGATATCAGATGTAGTATCATGGGGACAATGTTCCTCTATATAAAAACAAACATATGAACATATCTGGTAGCCACTCCCACATTCTCTGGGTTTATTCAGACTTAGGCGTCTATTCACTAAGTTGCTGTAGGAAGCCGAGTGAACGACCGACCTGAAGCGTAGTGAGCCGAACGCTGTTCGACATTAAAAAAGGAGAAAAAAATATAGAAATTTTGTGTGGAGCTAGCAATGACAGCTAGCGCCGCCCAACTGTTTTCTATAGGCCGGCGCTTCTGCTGCCGTCAAAAAGAAAGAAAAAAAAGAAAAAACTTTCGCCATAGGAATGCATTGCTAGATTCCTATTGGCTATTTCAATTTGCAATAGCCAATAGCAAACTAGCTAATGCACCCGCCCTCTGCTGCTGTCAATCACTAGTGGGGACCTGATGGAGAACTGCAGCAGTGAGCGGGTGCATTAGCTAGTTTGCTATTGGCTATTGCAAATTGAAATAGCCAATAGGAATCTAGCAATGCATTACTATGGCGAAAGTTTTTTTTTTTCTTCTTTCTTTTTGACGACGGCATATGCCTTCGGCTCCACTGAGCCGCTCGGCCAAGTTCGGGAGCTGTACGGGCTATACTGAATAGCCCGTACAGCAGCCCTTCGGTTCCAATGAACCGAAGGGGTCTTGGGGCCGCAGCTAGCCGAAGGATCGGCCGAAGTTACGGCTAGATTCTTCAGCTGGTTCATGAATAGACCCCTTAGTGACTAATCAGTGATATATACAAGCAGAATTAAGCATACAACTGAAAAGTCTCACAAGAATTTACCCATTGGTGATCATAAATAGATAAAAGCCTGAAAGACCTGTTGTGTTATGTATACTTATCTTAAATGTTTGTATTTATTAAAGATGTAAGCTTACTTGATAAAAAAAATACAATGTACTTTGAACCGCAGTAAACAATGTGAATTTATATCTAATGCCATGGTAGAAGGCAGTAAAAATGTTCAAGGAAGGCACAAGGCTTAAAGTGTGTAGTATATTTTATGTATTACAAATTATCCATCCAACTTAAATAACTTGCGCATAACCTAAAACAATTATGCCTTAAAAACCATGTGATAGCTGCTGACCTTCCAAAGTTAACAAATGACCTTGTTCACTAACCAGAGTGCTGCCTGTAAGAAAGCTCGCCGATTGTGTAGTGTAGCAATTGTTAGAAAACAGACTGCCTTCCTTAAACCTTGTGGAATCTGATTACAAAGTACATTCCATTACTGTTGCCACAGCAGGCTCTTGTAACAAGGCTTGTTGATTATTACTTACACATTGTTTCCATGTGATTTATTGAAGGATTTCATTTAATACAGATTAGGGCTTTTATTAAGCTGTGGATAATTGAAGCCTCAAAGCTTCATTAGCTGACGTTCAATGAAATGAATTCATATAGGTCTTAACATGTTAGTCTTGAGCCTTAGAATGGTTGGCTCACATAGCTCACTGTTTTTTACTAGTCTACTGTAAAAAAATTAATGTAATAACACCTTCTAATTCTCTGTATAGAAAAATAGTATACACTGTTGTGCTTCAACAGCATACTGTACATACATTTCTGTTATTCATATAGCATAAAGTGCATATTATCTTTTTTAGCCATGAAAGCCCATTATGGGAACCCTTCTGAGGCTAGTTGCAGTTTATTACAAGCCCATACCTGATTTAACCCTACCTATGAAACTAGGCCATACTTCAGTGCACTGAAAGCTCCTCAATGACTAATATGGACACTATAGTGGAAGAGGTGCCTACCAAAAGTAATAGTAGTCAACTTGTGTTGGAACCCAGAAGTGCTTAAAACTGAACTCAGGGCAAACAGCTAAATACATAGACTGACATACATACAGTATATGAGAGATGTCTTATCTACAAAAGGAATTGTATTTCTATCCATTCCGTCCTAAGCTTTATACAGCTCTTTCACAAAGCACAGACCTGGCTGGGAGGGCAGGGGGCATTTCACTGCTGCAGTTAAGTAACACTTACATGGCTTGTCCTTCACCCAGGGTATGACTGGACAGTGAAAGAGAAGCAGCACACTAATGAGCTCATCACTCAGTCTGTGCTCTCCCCCTATCAGCATATTCTTTGTTAGCACATAAGTAATGCAGCATAAGTGATAGGCTACTTTTTCCTCTCCTGGCCTGTGCTATACTGTACAGGGGCTGCAAAAAGCTGATACCAAGTCAAATTTAAGTACCTACACTGGCCACATAAAACAATATACTTAATGATGTATAAATAAACACATAGCTCACCTCTCCCTCCTATGCTCTGGCTTGTGGACTGTCCCTTGGCATCCTTACATATAATGCAAGTCTATGGTCCCTGCATTGTACTTGATTATGTCAGAGGGCCCCCAACCAGTGAAGTGTAGTTAGGGTCAGGATCAGGATCAGGTAAGTACAAGTCCATTTCCCAGGCACCTTTGAACTAAACAGACATTCAACTTTTGCAGTGTGGGGGCAGTACTACTGTAAGTGGAGTTTTTTCCTGGAATTCAAGTAAGACTTTAAACCAATCTACCTGTAGAAGTGAGGCACAAAGTTGTTATTTACAAAGCATTCTAACTACACGCAACAGTGAAGCTATTTAGCAATATTATTAATTAAGCTGCCGAAGGATCTGGCTGTAGCTTCGGCTGATCCTTCGGCTAGCTTCGGCCCCAGGACCCCTTCGGTTCAGTAGAACCGAAGGGGTGCTGTATGGGCTATTCACAATAGGAGTTCGACTCAGCCGATCCAACATCTGGATCGGCTGAGCCAACCCTCCGGCAGGCTACTCACTGCTTTTCGGTCTATTCTCATAGATGCCGAACAGCAGTGAGTGAATAGCCGAATGCCGCTGAGCGGCATTAGGCTCGGCTGTTCTGCTCGGCCCCTCAGAGGGACTGAGCTGAACAGAAAAAGAGTTAAAAAAGTAAAAAAAAAATAGAGAACGATTGTGCGGAGCTAGCAGTGACAGCTAGCTCCGCCCAATAGTTTCCTTTTGTCCGGCCGCCCAGGAGAGAAACACTGCTGTGTCTTTCTTTTTCTTTATTCTGACACGGAGCGATGTCAGAATAGAGAAAAAAAAATGTTTCCCATTGAAATACATTGCTACATTAGTATTGGCTATTTCAATTTGCAATAGCCAATAGTAAACTAGCATTGTACCCGCCCTCTGCTGATGGACCTGATGGAGAACTGCAGCAGAGGGCGGGTACAATGCTATTCTCTATTCTCTACATCGCTCCGTGTCAGAATAAAGAAAAAAAGAAACAGCAGTATGCGTTCGGCTCGACTGAGCCGCTCGGCCGGGATCGGGAGCTGTACGGGCTATTGTGAATACGGGAGCTGTACGGGCTACTGAAGCGAAGGGGTCCTGGGTCCGAAGCTAGCCGAAGGATCGGCCGAAGCTACGGCTAGATCCTTTGGCAGCTTCGTGAATAGACCCCTTAGTGTATTATTAGGGTAAAATTGTCCTCTATTTTTATTTACTTTGAATTGTTTCCACCATGTAAACTAAACAGTACCACTTTAATTGAAAAAAATAAATTCTCTTAATTTACTTTTTATTCTTGTTTCATACAAACCTCTGAAAATGTTTACAATGTTTAAATAGAATTCTATAATTCAAGAGGCAGCTTTATTTTCCAAAACATTTTTTATTAAACAACGCAATAAAAAGGATTTACTGTGCAGTGGTATACCGGTGATTCCATGAAGCCTAAGGCAGGCTCTAGGGCACAGACACACTGAGTAATTCATAGTGCTCCAACAAGCATATATGACCTACATTCAATGTTGCTGAGAACTGGTATGGCATATTAAAATGTTATTGGTCATTAGTCCACAACACCAAGGAACACCCTTTGTGTCTGCTTATATGTAAAGAACCCCAAGAAGAAACATTTTGAAAATGCAAGAACTAATTTAAAAGTACAGTGTTTGTGTGTCCTCAAGGCATTGTGATTTGAGAGCAACAAAAACAAAATAGTAACTGTTTCTGTATAACTGTCACTGAGCAGTACACCTAATCCATGTGTAGCCCCTATATCAGTTGCTACAGAATCAGATATATTTCTGTTTGTAAATAGTTAATTGCCACTGTGCAGCCTGTAATTCAGAGAGACTCATGGGAGTCGTGGTGCAGCAGCAGGAGGAGATTGTGCTGTGAAGGGCTGTAAATACTACAATTCCCAAAAGGCTGTGCTCTGGAGCAGGAGAAATGGGCTGGACTTCTGGGGGCGCGCTCAGTCCGGGGAGAGTCAGCATACTGAAAGGACCTTTGTGTATGGCTGATGCTGGCACAAGGGGAACATTGGACCCTGTGTGGAACTGTCAAGGGAAGTGTGTTCCCATTAGAACAGACCCGGTCTGCTGCATCGGTGCTATTCAGACATTCATCTCAGCAGCCTACAGTATGATACATCACAGCGGGGATATCACGTCCTGGACGAGCAGCTACATCCTGTTGGTGAGAGATCCACTGAGGCTAGTGATCTCACATGTGGATTTTTCTTTCCCAACTTATCCAGAAAGTCAAGCCAGGAAGTGCTGGGGCCAGCATTCCCTAGGCACGTTCAGTTCCATAGCCAAGGGCTGAGTAGCTGTTTTGCAGCACGCTTCAGCTGCACAGTGCTAAGCAAAATGGCGGAGGCTATTATTTTTGACTAACAAATACAATTTCCAATGAATATTTGGTGTGCTCGTCCACCAAAACATTAAATTGTTGTGTAGATGTGTGTAGATGTTTTAATACTGAGACAGGTTTTCTATTATAAAGTGTGTTAAATATTACCTAAGAAATTTCACTATTAAATCTAACTTTAATGCACTTGCTTTTCTTAGGCCTCATGCACATTAGCAGGCTGTGACTAAATTAGAAAAATACTAACTTAGCTTTGGTACCAAAAGCATTATAGTGGGAGACAGTGGGGGAAAATTATCAAAACTGGAGCAGACAAAATCTGGAGCAGCGGTGCATTGCAACTACACTTCTGTCTTCAGTCTGTTCAGTTAAGATTTGAAAATGAAAGAGAGAGGCTGATTGGTTGCCAGCTGCTGCATATTTTGTCTGCTCCACTTTTGATAAATTCTCCTCAGTGTGTTTGCATTAGTAGACACTCATTGCAGAGGAAGCCCCCTGTGTAAACTCACATTTGTCTTCGCCATTGATCAATATGTGACATTGGTGAGCCTGACAATTTAATGATTGAATGCAGGGCAGGAAAGCGGTGATCAAATGTGTTTGTGGGGGAAGAGGGTTAAAGGGCCAGTGACCACCAATGTTGTTTGGGGGAGATTTAAAGAACAAGCAGCCACCAGTGATGAGGGAGGGGATGGGTATTAAAATGCTATTGGCCGACAATGACTGTGGGATTGTTTTGGGGGTGATTAAAATGCCATTGACCACCAGTGTTGTGGGATTCTGGGGGG
>NW_017306474.1:1310227-1310666 GCF_000935625.1 Nanorana parkeri
TTTTGTGGAGGGTGTTGCATTGCACTGAAATTGCATTGTGTGCAATAGCATTAAGCCACACAATGCAATTTCAGTGCAAGTGCAGAAGCTTCTTTAATTTATATTCGTACATTGGTAATTTGTTTACTGATTTTTGAAGGAAACTCTAGCTAACACTTTTGTTTAGTTTTCAATACAGCAGAAATGGATTAAAACCTCTGTCAGGTTTTAAGACTGTTTTGTCCCCATTTGAGATATATCTCCTTGTTTTCTGTGTGGTCACCAATACAGAAAGTGAGACAAATCTCCAAAAATGGGTACAGGAAGTAATAAAAAATTTTTTAAAGTTGAATGAGGAAGGGTGAGAACATCTATGACTTTATTGCTGTCTGTGCCCCCACTGGGGAGATATTTTCACTTCCTGTTTGGTCACCACGAAAGGAAATGAGGTCAAATCTCT
>NW_017306474.1:1310754-1358837 GCF_000935625.1 Nanorana parkeri
TCCCTTGTTAGTTACACTTATGCTCTTACTGTATTATCTTAGCAATCTTGCAGACCATTAAAATGTTGTTTCAATACATGTATGCCAATATGATACTTTAAATAGTATGTCCACATGTCCAAATTATCCAGTGAAACTGTTCAGAACATAGCTGAGGCAGGTTTGATGTGTCATTCCAAATATTGGACTGTAGAACATTTTTAGGTTTGTGAGTCCTCCTGTCTATTGTGGGTTAATTGTGTTTTCCCTAGTCATTTCTATGAGCATATTATAGGCATTTTTAATAAATGTATAGGATTCCCCTGGAGTGATTGTGGATGGTGGAATACAGTAGTGTTAGCCATTGTGCACACATGGGATGACAAATGTGAGTGCCTAAATTGGTCTACTGGACTAGAAAGATGAGCTTGTTTAGCAATGTCACTTCTAATACGTTACAGCAGTAAAGAACAGCTATGCAGCCCATTTCCCACAGATATCTTCAAAGCTCAATAGTCTGCCATTTGAACCATTGTTTAATTACCTTTGGCACAAGCTTGAGCAGCTGCCAAAAGGAGAGCATATTAATTGCCTATTTCTATATTAACCTCAAATGTGTGCCTTTGATGTATAATTTCTAAGGAGCTTGTCCAATCGAGAAAACAAAATAATTATGAAATGCTTAGATATTCACATTTTATTTCAGTCTGCTTCAATTCTAAAGGAAAAGCCATCAAATCCAGTGGGAAATTTGTTCTCCCCAACTGCATTAAAGTAGATTGAATCTCATGTGCCACAGTGAGGTGGGGATGTTTAAAGATTCTGCATCACAATATTGCACATACTGTATATCACTATCCAGTAAGGTGACTGTTTAATAAGACAAAAAAGAAAATATATATTGGAGTTAGACATAGGAGCCAGTCAGGTTTACATTTTATTGACTAAAGTAAACTAGAAATCTCTTTGGTTTTGCATCACATTCCTCTTTTCTCTTCTTCCCTCAGTGCCAAAGATGAAGACATCAGAATGCCTTTTTTTATTTAGTTTTATTTTGAGATGGATATGAATGTGTATACATAAAACATATTACTCTACAGATCTGTTACATATTCACCACCCGATACAATGCTCTATATATAGAGCAACAAGGATGAGCATCAAAGGAATCAAAGGAAAAGGGGATGCAAACTGTTTATATGCACAGGGACACTGTAGATTTCTATGAAGAAGATGCAATCCCTCCATTGCTTGGCCTGATTTTTTATTGGATGTTGACTATTTTAGAACATATGAGTAGTCATTGGAGCAGATTTAGCAATTTTGTACTGAAAATCACAAACATGGTCATGGCACAAGCATTTTTGTTGGTAAAAATAAAAGGATATATTTATGAATATGGTGCAACACAACAAAACAAATGCAATTCCAGTTCAATTCTTCCCTTTAACCTCCTGGTTAATGGCAATATAAAAAAGAAAACATTAACCTTATGTTGAAAATAACTTAATTAAAGTAGTATTAAGGTATATAGGCTCCTTCTGCCGTCAATCAAGCTGTAGGGTGGAGAGGAGGGGTGTGGCCTGCCACAGGGCTGTGTGTGTCTATGGAAGTGACCACTGCGAGAACACACATGGGTGCCTTCATAGCAGACTCTTGGCTGCTGGTGGCACCCATGCAGGGGGCATGCAGGGAGCCACTAGAAAACGAGAAATTTTAACATTTAAACAAAAAAAATAAGAACAGATTGGGACATGATCTGTGCAAACCTTATATACAAAAAACAAAAGGAAGGTTTAATGTAACTTTAAGCATTCAAATCTATTTACATTTACCTCACAATTTCATAAATAAATCAGGATCCTTATAGTGAGATTTTTTATTTTGATTTCATGGGTCTGCATACTTGTTGTGTCGATCATGAGGGGTTCCCTCTCTACTGGCTGGATTTTTTATTCATTTTATACTATGAAGACTGCAATATGAGACACATCTAGAACTCCCAGGAACAGGTAAGGTAAGTATGGTGAGTATAGTTGCTTTTTCTATTCTCTCTAAACGAAATGGGCATTCAATTCTTGCAGTACGTGGGGAAGGGTGTTTTTTTTTTTCTTTAAAAAATGATACTGTTGCTATATAATGTGACATGTCAGGAATGTCTTCATGCAATCCTGTAAAGTTGCTGAAAGGTCTACTTTAAGAAGGCACCATATAGTCCAAAATAATAAAGGTGTACTAATAGAAATACAGTTTAATTATAGCCACACCTTTCAGTTATCATACAATTTTTAAAAAACCCTTATAATTTCCCTTTACCAAATCTGTCCTAATGTTAGGGCAGCATCTGTTTAGGTGCAATGCCAAGCAGTACAGAGATAAGTAGTAAAGAAAAAATATCCCCCAAAGGGATACACTCCCTGGGAATAATATAACACACAAACTAATATCTATAAAAATAGCAAAATGTAAAGGAGAACTAGATCTGAAAAGCTACTCTGTGTATCCTACATAGATAATCAATGCAATATCTATGTAGGATACACAGAGTAGCTTTTCAGATCATGTAAAATGTGATCCTGTTTTTAAATATGCTTTGTTAATAAATTTTGCTATTTTTATAGATATTAGTTTGTGTGTTATATTTTTCCCAGGCAGTGTATCCCTTTAAGGGAATATTTTTTTCTTTACTGCATATTCTGGGTTCCACACTCCTTGGGAATACATAGGCATATTTTGAATTTCTGAGGTCTGGATCACTTTGGTTTCCCCGCTCTTGAGGATCCCCCATTTCTTTCACCTGCAGTACAGAGATAATCTTGGTTTTACAGGGAAACGATAACATAACACGTCTAAACCCAAATAAGGCAATATCTGTCTGCTTGATACAACAATAGGTATTGTGTTATTGAGAAGCAGTGGGATTTTTTTGCTTCATTGACTTAATAAACTAGGGGCATAACGTTTCAGTAATAGCACAATACAAGTAATGGCTCTAGGAGAAATTGGTCTCCGGCTCCCTCATGTGGAACAAATATTCATCGTATTATTAAATAGTCTCATGAGGTAAGCAGAAAGCGTACAATGTCTAGTGATATGTTCTCACTGAGCGCTCTTTATTGTATGCTGCTAGCATGCAATATGTAGTTAAGTAGCTGAATATGTGAACAAACATGCTTTGAGCCTAACTCAAAGCTGTGTGATTACAATGGATTGCATTCATTTCCAGCAGTTATATCTACATTTTAGCTACAGCAGCCCTTTCCTTTGTATATAGAAGCTGCTGCTAAATATCAAATATTCAGCTTATAAACAGTCACCAGTTTATAATCAGTGAACAAAAACTATGCTACAGTCTGTCCGTAGAGACCTAG
Source organism: Nanorana parkeri (assembly GCF_000935625.1). Classification (NCBI taxonomy): domain Eukaryota; kingdom Metazoa; phylum Chordata; class Amphibia; order Anura; family Dicroglossidae; genus Nanorana; species Nanorana parkeri. Next base: position 1,314,105 of record NW_017306474.1, read on the forward strand.
TTATCACCCATTTGCTTATTGCACCCATTTGCTTATTGAACAGCAGAGAGAAGGGGAAGTCAGACTATCAATCATATTTCCGTGTCAAAGACACCTATAAGCTTCCTGTAACGGTCATATGTCCCTGCTTTCTACATACAGAAGAAATGGTTAGAGTTGCAAATGAGGTCTTAGCTACTGAATGTTTACAAATCTTGGAATCAACTGGGCAAGGGCGCCAGCGCAAAAGTCGATTTTATCAAAGAGAGTAAACATTAGAGCAGATCAAAGCTGTGGGATACATGTAAATATACATATGGGGAGGAGAAGGGAGCAGTGATGTCAACCTGGGGAGAAATTAACCAGGGTGTCAAAAATGGGTGTGGCTAATTTAAATTGGGAGGTACTATTATTAAAGGGTATGTTATAAATTTTAATAACGTAACACAAATTTACAAGACTTCACAGTTGAACAGTCATAGGACGTTGAACAGTACTTTAAAAAGAAATAAAGCTCCAATGGGTGCAGAAACGGATAGCTGATTGATCAGTGGTCAGGCGATCCCACACTGGCTCTAAGTATTGGAGAGAGTATAGTTTACTCTCCGCACACTTATCTTTTAAGATATTTAATAACAACAGATGGCAAAAATTACTTCCAGAATCCAAGAGATACTTTGATGTAAGAGGTAACGTGTAGCATGCATGCAGTGGATGTTTGTGGGCAGAAAGTTGAGGGGCTGATTACATGTACACCCCAAGAAAAGGCAAGCCGTCCATCCAAAATTATTTTAAAAGACTCAACACTTGAGGCTCGAGAATCATGCATCACTCAGGGAAATCTTATAGAACTTTCCATAACCCCAGGAGATTTTTTTTTTGGGTGAAATGCAGGGGTTTTGGAGAGTGCAGAAGATTAATTTAAGCTCTTGGGAGGCCACCCCAAAATATTAGGGGATGCCTGAGTTTCCGAGGAGACTTTGGAGGTTATATAAGGTTATATAGGGACGGGGTAGGAGCAAAAAATATGTTTGCTGATTGTAAATAAATATTACAAATAAAAAAACTAAGTTACATACATGTCGGACTTACAAAATTGCAGCCTTTAGGTGCACAAACTTTGGCACCATAAATCCAACCTTATTAACATGGCACACATTTGTATGTAGATTATTTTGCTTTGTTTGGGTCTGTCATCATGAAGACACTGACACATTCTATATAAGTTTTTATGTTAATTTTATCCTTTATTTTTATTGTTAGGGGAAGGCTAATGTTTGCCAACTAGTAGCATGTGTTTCCATTACACACAGATGTACTAATGGTGAATCAAAGAGTGGTTATAATATAGTGGTTGCAATTTAAAGTAACAACATTTATTTTATAAATACTATTGTGACCTTACCAAAAAGGTCAAACAGAGCCTAAAGTTTTTGTTTTTAATTAAGTCTGCCACTTTCAGTGACTTACAGGGCTATTCACTAAAGGGTGAAGAGTTTGGAGAAGGCACGAGAAGTGAAAAATAGCTGATTTGGAAAACGTATCCAATTCAGCTCACTTTCCAGTTCAGCTATGTTGTCCTAGATTGTTCACTTCTCCTGCCTTCTCCAAACTCTTCACCCTTTTGTGAATAACCCTGTGTGTGTAAGTCAATGGGGTTGATTTACTAACCTTATAAACACACCACGAACATGTATACACCTCTGTAGTGTGTTCCCTCCCAGCATGATCTATGGGTGGAATCTAAACACCTGTGTAGTGTGTACACACCCAGCAGGTGTGTTGTGCAAAGCCAAGCATGAATTGCAAGGTGATGTTGTGTAAATTAGCTCTATGTTGTGTTGCTTGCGTTGATGAATGCAGGAATGTAAATGCATGAGCTAACCATTTTTGTCTAAACTGTGAAGCAGCATTATATATGCATCATGTGCATGATTTTTCCATATATGGCATTAGTGGAAATATGCTTTTAGAGACTTTTTGGTTGATAAATACGTTTTGCTGTGTGAAAATCACACACACCTGGTGCGTGCGTGTGTTTAGGTTAGTAAATCACCAATGTGTTGATGGGTAATGATAAATATGATACATCGTGTTAAAGGGAACTTAAATTAGATAGATGATATAGATAGATGATAGATAGATGGTAGATAATAAAAGAATACACAGATGCCATACAGCTATGAGAACTACATGCAGGACAAACCACAGGAAACAAACAAGGAAAGAGGTGATAGACAAAATGGCAAATTAGAAAGAAACAGATGGCAATATTTTGAAAAACCTGTCTGTGGGACAATTAACCCTTTCGCTGCCAAGCCCTCCGGCACATTTTTCAAATCAGCTGGCAAGTTGCTATTTTGCTGTTAATATGCTTCTTCAGTAAGTGTAAATGGATTATGTGCTCTAGAATCAGTTCCAGATTTGGTGCCCTAGGCTGATTTCCAAAGCAACGTTTTATCTTTTTTATTCCTACTGTCCAAGATCACAGCATTCTAGCATTATGTGCAACAAAAAACCTGTTATAAATGACAAGCCCACATTAATACCAAAGGGAGACCGCCTGCGGCATGCTTTGAAAATTGCCTGATGGCCTGACTAGCGCTGTTAGAACCCTATAAAGAAAATGACATTAAAATAAATCAGTATTTGCTGAACTATTGTGTCTGTCTTTATCAATATTTCTTAAAGGAGAATTATGAGGCGAGTGATTTTCACTCAGCCTCATAATCTGGGCCGACCAGTGACAATGAAACTGTCACAGGTCGGCTCAGTAGATCGGGAAGTGAGCGAACACATACCGGCCTCTTTCACTTCTCGAGCCTGTGCCAGCAGAGAGCCGTGACAGGGGAGGGACTGGATTCCTCCCTCTCCTGTCCGATCCTCCAGCGCTGACTGGTGGAACGGACGGGGCGGGTACAGCTGGCTCTGCCTCTAGATAGGCAGAGCCAGCTGTCACTCAAATTTTAGAAGAACTGAGCAAGAACAAAATGGCACAAACATTGCTAATAATGTGTGCATCACACCTGATTTTAGTAAACTATTTTAAAAGTGAATCTGTCCCTAGACTGTGGAAATTAACATATTTATATATAGTGAAGTACATAAAAAAAAGAAAACAAAAAAAGCGTTTTCTACAATATTAAGCTTCTACCCAGCGACCTTCCCCACAGCACATTTCACTGTCACTAGATGTGTTCAATCTGATGCTCCGAATCATTCAACTAATTTGCTCTGAGCCCAGGCTGCCCTAAACCCACCCCAGCCTGTTACTGGACAGTGAAAGGAGATGCAGGACAGTGATGAGATCATCTCACTGTCACTCTGCTTCCTGTTCCTATCAGCATGCTTCTTGTCAGCACATGGACTGATTGGCTCCTTATGCTGCTTCTTTCTCTCACACTCCAGTCCTAAAGTACAGGAGCTGCAAGAGGCTGATACCAAGTTAAATTCAAGTACTTACGTTGCTTGCATGAAAAAATATTAATAATGATGTTTTAATGATTACAGAGTTGCATTAATTTGTGTCTTTTATATCTACCGTGAGTTCAGCTTTAACACAAACTAATTAAATCACTGCAGCAGAAACAACACCTGCATCTTTAGCTGTGCAGGGGGTTTTTGCAGGAAGCACAAAATAGTGTTTGTAAAGTGTTTTTTTATCGTATACATGGGAGATTGAGTGTCTGAATGATAGAGACAATGAAATATAACTGTGCAACCACATGCTGCTAAATAAATGACCCTCTGACCTAAAAATAAAAGAATAATTAGCATTGGAATTAAAAAAAAACAACACAATGTCACTTTTTAGTAGATGTAAATTAAAAAAATATAACGAGTTTCAGTTAAGACATCAAATTAGATACATTATAAGAGGACTCCACACTGTTGTATGTGTATTTCAAATAAAACTAGGTTTAATATTTTTTTTAAAGTTTTTTTTTTTTTTTTAAAGATATTTTTCAGATCACATAGGGTACACTTCTTTTAAGAAATAGACATCAAAATTTGCATTCAGTCATTTCCATCTGAATTACATATACAATTATCCAGCAGATGTGCAGTTATCCCAAGGGTTAGGCTGAGAGCAATTCAGACTCTTTATGGCATGTAAAAGCCTCCAAGCTTTTGGGTATTCCATCCAATGTGCGCTGAATGTTAATGTGGAATGGTTTTCTAGGAATAGCATTTTCTAGAATATCAACTTAGACACATCAGTATTTATGCAAATAATTTTAACCTTATTAAAATTCCTAGGTGATGTATTTTCAGGGATGTTGTTCCATAATGACATTTCACTTTCAATAAATTGTGTGAATATTGAAATCGTGCAATCTAGGCCTGGCTTTCCATTGTGCATCCATATGAAATGCATCAAGGGGAAATTATTATTAATGTATTATACAAATACTCTAGGTTCCCACATGTTCCAGCAAATAAATAAATTAAACACCTTTAAGGCCAAGAAAGAAAACTAGGCATTAATGTCTTACCCTATGCTCTAGAATTAATTACATATTATATGATCAATAAACTTGGTATCTACATTTGTGTTCTGCCATAAATATGCCATTTGATTGATATGCCCTGTATCCTATAGACATACCTATAGGTTGTTCTTTACCTTGATTCAGAAGGGTATATTAAAGTGCTTGTATACACAAAACATTTTATTCCAGTTTTGGATAGAGTAGGAAAGGGTTGAAACCTAAAGCATATTGTATCAAGAACAACCACTGTACTTTTTATAAGCGTTTTTATTTTTTTGTCATCCATTTGTCATCCAGTTTATGTGCTGCAGACCACCTTCAGACAGGCCCGGCGCTACCGCAAGGCAAGGCAAGCGGCCGCCTGAGGGCGCTGCAGAGTGAAGGCGGAAAAAACAGGGCATTTTGACAAGTACTTACCTCTGGCAGTCGCCGGCCAGCTAAATTAGGACCCCGCTTGGAGCTCCTCCCACCGGACCAGCGCTGACTCGCCGCTGCTCTCCCGCACCGAAGGTAAGTGAAAAAACAAAAACATGCTGATAGGGAGCAGGCCCAGCACTACAGGGGGACACTGACAGACCCAAACGACCCAGCACTTTTTCCAGAGTTGGTTATACATCATAGTTCTGGCCTTGCTACTTAGTAGCAAGAACAGCTGATCATTCTTGTGCAAAGTGTGTTGGTGCAGCCGCTTGTAGGCAGGATGACAATGCAGGAGAACAATTAAGAGACAGTTGTGATAAAATAATTATTGAAACCAACTATTAACATTATAGTAATATGTTCAATGTTATTTGAGATTTTATTGTTTTTTTTTTTAGATTTTATTGGGATTGGGTTTACATATACTTTAATGGAAGGCTGAATAAGGTTAAGTCAAATGCAGAGCTCTATCTAGTGGTTAATCTAGAAATATTTGTATTTAGAAATAACAGCTATTTGGAAAGAGTAAGTATTAAAAAATGTTAGGAAATTTTTTTAGGAAAACACTGCAATAATAGGTCAAAACATTTGCTTACTAGAAATACAACACCTTTAAATAAATTTAACCATAGCGTATCTTTGCAGAGATGCCGAGGCCTTCAGTGGCCCATATGTCTTCATAGCTTAGTATGAATGGTAGGGACTCTGCAAAGGGCACGCATTAAAATATCTAATGTTTCCATGTTTATGTGCTACACTGATGATTTCTTGAAAAAATAAAACTGTAAAATAAATAAAGCAATGGAAAAGGACATGCTGTTGCCCAAGAAAACAATTTGAGAGCAGCAAAATGCAATTTATTGCTTATTCCCAGAAGTCACTGAACGCGGTGTATATCATGGTTATTTGTAGCAGCAAACTATTCCGTTCAACATTTGTAACCTTGGATGAAAAACAGCATTGCTACAATCTAGCTTCACCAGACACGCGAGGAAATGCACAATGTATGATATGACTTTCATTACAAAAGAAGGTATAATTGTACTGAATGCAGTACAGCATGAAATGTGTTTTAATGCATTAATCTTCAATCTTGCTCAGCCTAATTTACTCATTTTATAAAATGTATCATAAAAGATGCCTGCAGGGCATTTGGTTAAGATAATACTTCAAATGGTTCCAGAACAAAAAAATCCCAATTTTATAGTTTTGGACAGTCCTCATTAAATGAGAACTATGGGGGTAAGTGCCTTTCCCCATAGTTCTCCTAAGGGTAACGAGAGCACACAAACTAGCGTCTTCCCATGACCCAAAGCTCAGTATACCATGAGCTATAGCTCACGGTATACTGAGAATGCCGCACCCGGGACGGATCCCGACATTACTGTTGTGATCCACCCAGCTGCGTGATTGACAGCTGGCTCTGCCTATCTAGAGGCAGAGCACACAGTGCCCGCCCCCTACCCCATTCGTTCCTCCAGTCAGTAAAAATCACTCACCTCATAGTTCTCCTTTAAATGCACGATCCCAGAATACACTCGCGAAAACTTAGAATTTGGTGTTGGGTTAGGACTAGTAATTTAAATCACTAGCTTCTCACATTGCTGAGGAGTTCCCTTATAAAAAAATTACGGTGAGGTACTTTAGGTTGTCCACCTGTTATAGTAGTTATCTATAAAACGGAAATAACAGCTGGATAAAAAAAACCCTGCAATTTATGCAATTTACATAAAATAAAACAAAATAAACATGGTTAGACCAACTTTGGATTCCGAGCAGAGTTTTTCTGACTTTTGGCTTACCTTATTCAAAAGAAAAAGCTAGGCTGCACTACCGATTAACCTCCCTGGCGGTATGATTATGCAGGATTTTAGCATGCCAAAGCAGTACATTGTTTTTCATGGCACTTGAAAGATCATTGTGTGCTGGTTCTACATTTTTTGAGCCTATCATTCCAAGAGGATTATGATGATTATGATCATATAAACTGTCCTATCCCTGATAGTTGCCTTACCTTTACAGATAAGCCCAAGAGGGCTAAACATCTCAGTTGGATGAAGTAGAAGTAAAGTCTATTGTTCCATTTTGATCAATGTTTGACGTTCCAACATTCCAAGTGAAGCTTCCTAAAAGTCAAAGGTGACTATAGCCTATTCTTACATGCATTCATTCCTAAGTGGGTTAAAAGAGTAACATGTCCTGACATACTATATGAATAGGAAATCAAGTCCTGACAAATCTCCATTCATGGAGAGACCAGCATTCAGTATATCTTTATCACACACCATAATGGTCTTAACCACTTGAAGAGAGTGCTGTAGCAACCAGAGCACAGTATTGACGACAACACATATAATATAAATCCCCAGCACATCTTACTTTTAATCAAGCCCATATGTTTTATTGAAGCATAATAGAAGCTGCATAAAAATGCAATGTTCCAGAGTCACACAGGACTCCTTTATCAAGGCAATTATTTGGTCAAGTCTCCTCCGCTTAATGGAGGAGTCCTGTGGCTCCAAAATGTTGCATTTTTATGCAAATTATGTTATGCTTCAATAAAAAGACAAAGAATAGGGTGTGCTGGGGAAGCATTCTGTGTCATTGAGAGACCAGGTCTTTCAATACATGTCGGTAACCAAGTCCCAGTGCTAACAGGTAATGCCACACCTTCATACAGGGGCATACATAGGTGACCAAGCCATCCTATCACAGCTGAGTACATGGGGTAACCAACTCCAAAGATATTATGAATGATTTATGAAAACTAACAAACAAAAATGTAGCCACTGCAGAAAGCAACCAGTCAGATTCCAATTTTAATTGATGAGCTTTTCTTTGCTCCAGATCTAATTATTAACTCTTATCATATAAACATTGACAGCTGAAAGCAGTTTTAAAAAGATTCTGACAGCAGTGGGTCACATTTATCAAAATGTTTGAAGGAAGTCTCATGTTTTCAGTGCTGCTTCTATCAACCAGTTAGATTCTTCCTTTAATTATTCCATATGGCACTGTGAGACTTAGAGAATGGTAGAAAGAATTTGATTAGTTACCTTTAGTAACATACTAAGACAAGTATTTAATTATAAACTTGGATACAAATGTAAAGGTCAACAGACACAGAAAACCAGAGGCACTATTACCTTGGGCAAATTATGTTAGCCAGATTAGAATTTTTTTAGGTGATAACCTATTGCTCTCTATGACAGAGGAGAAAAAGAGCCTAATGCCCTGCTTTACAGATAGTCAAAATATACAGCCTTAGGGCAAGAGATAGCCAGTAACAGAGGTCATTGGCATTGTCTTGTTTAATAAACCGTTGGGAGGGCAAAACATATTTTTCCGTGGTATTGTGTGCTTCCAGGAATTTCCCAATAAGCTCTGAAAACCTTCTGATGTTTTCGACTCTGCCAGGGGTCTATAGAAGTAATGTCACCATAGAATCAATGCATAAAACTAATAGACCAGGAGAAGGACCCTACTTTTAGTCCGCCCCCCACTTTTAGTCCAATGTGATTTGAAAATGACAGTGACATGGCTAAAATAAAGAATCTCAGCCTTGTGCTAAAGCTTTATGGATTAGGCAAAATGCATAATTTTCTTCTCATCTTATTTGCGCAAATGTTTATCAAACCAGGAATTTGAAATGAAATTTAATGCACAGAAACAGAATATAATACCCAATTTTTTGGTAAAATATAAATGATGGGGTCATGTCGGGTAAATAGATACCAAACATATCAAGACTTAAAATTGCGTGAAGCCAGTGAAGCCGCAAAAACCGTCAATGCCCAAAATCTCCCATAGGGGACAATTTAAAAGCTTTTACCGCTCATCAGTTTAGTGCTAACAGTGAATAATGGCTCTCAAATTATTGCTCTCACTCCAACGTTTGCGGCAATATGTAACACGTGTAGCGCAATTTTCGTTTTTGCACGTAGGCGCACCAACACATGTTTCTGCATTTTTGGTGTGTTTTTTTTTTTACAATAACTTTATTGCTATCACTTAGGGGGATGATAAGCCCCCTATTTAATAGCAGATAGGGTGTGACAGGTCCTCTCTATGGAGACATCAGCTAGGGACCCCAAGAAGCTGAGGAAGCAGAGATCTGCTTCCCCAGCTTCATCTCCTGGCTCTAAGAGCCGGAGAATGTGAACAGTGACACCAGAAGTTATGTAATACAATCACTTCTGGCTCCAGTGATTGGAGGAGAGATCAGTGGCTGGAAACCTGCTGATCTTTCTCCGAACGTTGTGGGGAGACGCGCCGGGCCCGCACGGGTGACAGCGGAGCACAGGGAAGCCGGTGGAGGGGGGTGGGGCAGCACGATTCACCGATCGGTAGAAACGATTCAGTGGCTGTATAGACACCAGAATGCTTGTACATTAACAGCCATCTGAGACATACTGTACTGTATGTGAAGACAGTAGCTACAGGATCAAAATATTTACTTAGTCTTTACACTCCCCCTCTACTTGGCCCTTACCCCCCCCCCTTTCCCTAGCCTTCCCTGCTTCTTTCAAAATAACCCCCACATGCCACACTGCCCCTTCCACCCTAACAGTCCACCTACTACTGCCCCCATTACTAAATTTACCTTTTGTTCATGTTAAATAAGATAGGAACCATTTGTCTTACGGTCCATGCTGAGCTATAACAGCTACAATTAATAACCACATAACACCACACGTTGTCTGGTGTTATAATCCCCCTCAGGAAGACTAAGATGGGTCTGATATGAATATTAGGTACTTTTATGTTGCAGGTACTTCTTCATACCCATATTACGAGTTTTACCTACGAGATATACTGTAACATGCTCATCATGTGAACCTTTAATAAAATGTTTAATAAAAAACCCATGGCCTCAATGTTGGTTTGTGTCTCCAAACATTATGAATTGTATGTCTGTGTTGAGTTTTATAGTATTAAAAACATTAAACCTATGAAATACAGATCAATTAACAATTACTTTACTGATAAAGACACATCAAGGGAAGTTTTGCAAGGCCCACTGCATGCCAGCATCCTGTTAATACGCAGTGATAAAATAAAGAGAGGCTTTCAATAAATACTTCATAGTTTGAAATAAAATATGAATGAAATTGAATACAAAATTAAGTGCTGCAGTTACAATGTATCTACATAAATAAATGATTAAAAAAGAAACAGCTGTAAGCTTTCCTACAGTAAAAGTCCATAACAATAACATCAACATTATACCCACACATTAAAATGTGAAACCAATGAAACAGTCAAGGTTACATGTTTGAACATATAAAGCTAAGTTCACAACAAGGTGGCACATCATTGAGATATTGGGGTTGATTTACTAACCTTATAAACACACCACGAACATGTATACACCTCTGTAGTGTGTTCCCTCCCAGCATGATCTATGGGTGGAATCTAAACACCTGTGTAGTGTGTACACACCCAGCAGGTGTGTTGTGCAAAGCCAAGCATGAATTGCAAGGTGATGTTGTGTAAATTAGCTCTATGTTGTGTTGCTTGCGTTGATGAATGCAGGAATGTAAATGCATGAGCTAACCATTTTTGTCTAAACTGTGAAGCAGCATTATATATGCATCATGTGCATGATTTTTCCATATATGGCATTAGTGGAAATATGCTTTTAGAGACTTTTTGGTTGATAAATACGTTTTGCTGTGTGAAAATCACACGCACCTGGTGCATGCGTGTGTTTAAGTTAGTAAATCACCCCCATTGTGTTATATATTTTGCAGTTTTAATGGATAGGTTTATTTATTCTTCATCTAATTTCTATTTTTTTCAGTCTGCATGCCATTTTGTAGAACGGGTTTTACTAAGACTGAGCAGACTATGGAAAGTAGTCTTTGCTAGAAAAAAATTGTAATAATTAGTATAAAACCTTCAACATTTTAGCTTTAGTTTAGCTACAAACAGTATTTCCTTTCCCACCTAACTCACTATTAGTCACATGAAACCTTGAAACCTTCTAATACTGCTAACATGGAAACTGGAAGGAGGCGCAAAGTACTAGAGAATGCCTTAGTCCTCCAGAAAGAGGCCTTTATGTGTATTTCCACTTTTGCAGCCAAATTGGAATAACACATATTTTATGTTTGTTACATGTTTCTAAAGAGCCTGACTGGTTTACAATGCTGTCCCTCCCTCTCCTAGCTTAAGTTCTGGCTTCTGCATAAATACTAAGTAAATTACCATTAAATACCATTAAATTCTGAAGCCACATTTTTAGATATTTTAGTTATATACCTATGTCCTGGTTTAAGCAGTGCGGCAGACAGATTTTTATTTTAGTTTTGGATAGATTGAGGAAGGATTAATACCTCTGTGCATTTTTTACTGGTGACCATTTCCCCAGTGGGGAGTATTTCCCTCATTTCTTGTCTACAATGATAGCTTGCACATCCATTCAGTTGCTTTCTTCAGCCACCCAGCAGCCTTGAATCCCTGGATGCCATAGCTGAGGCTTATCAGTATTCTGAAACATTAGAAGTAATCTAGGAATAGAGTTGGACATTTGTGAGGAAGGAGTGAATGATTGTTTGAATGTATTTTCCCAGGGAATCCTGCAGATGCATGAACAGCATGACGTCTGATGCTTTACTTCTAATAAGGTTGAATTGTACTTTTACTTATTAAACATAATACATTTTGTACTTTTCCCTGCAGGTTATAAAAAAATATAAATGTAAAAATTTACATACTATTATTATTATTATTATTATCTGAATACATATACAGGGTTATTCACAAAGCTGCCAATGGCAGCCGAGTGAATAATCGAGCCGTATGACGTTCGGCTATTCATTCCGCCTCAGTACAACTGATTTCAGCCAGCATTCGGCTCGGCGATTCTGCTCGGTACCTCCGTGGTACTAAGAACGGGAGGGAGCTGCGGAGCGTTGACCTGCTGCATGCTGGCAGCTGTAGCCCCAGGAGGCAATGTCGGAGCCTTGGTGGTTACTGGGCGGGCCCTCTTGTTACTTTCAAGGCCTGGTAACCGCTGAGGAGCCGACATTGCCTCATGGGACTACAGCTCCCAGCATGCAGCAGGCCAATGTTCTGCAGCTCCCTCCCGCGGTGGTTGATACTCGCCAAGGCCCAGTCGCACAGGCGACTGCTGAGACCCTGGTAGTTCTGTCTGACCTGCCTGTCCCTGCTGCCAGAGCCCCAGTGCAGGCTGCTGCATACACACATAAGAGGGCTACCTTCCACATCATCTGCTTCATACACACATAGGAGGGCTACCTTCCCAATCATCTGCTGCATACACACATAGGAGGGCTATCTTCCCAATCATCAATTAAAGAAATTACTACATCATTAGAAGTATACACAAACATAAGCTCTCATCAGCTTCCCTAACTCACCATAGTTGTGTTGGAACTGCCTTACGTCTTCCTTGACTCCCTCACAAAGGGTCAGATTATTGATCATTGTTAATGTTAGCACAGTTCCAAAATTACTTAAATTAATAGTGGCAGGGGTAATAAGTAGGCGCAATCAACAGGAGGAAGGGAAGAGCTGGCCAGTTTTTAATACTTGTGATCACTATAACTTGTTCACTGCAATCACAAGAGACAGAGCTACTATGATGATAAAGGTCTTGTCAGTACAACAGGTGCCCTGACTGGCTGATCAATTACAATTGCTGGTCATGAGGTGGTTAAGTCAGGTCGAGTCACATAGTATGTGTGGATTTGACTATTGTTTTGCTACCATGTAATTGTTTAAAATTGAGACTAAATATCAGTGACTATGTGAAATATGTCACTACCACCACTAAATGCCTGATTTTATCTGTAAACAAACCAGCCCAGCATCCTTGGTGATCTTTTTGACCAAATATGGGGGTCTATTCATGAAGCAGCCGAAGGATCTAGCCGTAGCTTCGGCCGATCCTTCAGCTAGCTTCGCACCCCGGACCCCTTCAGTTCTACTGCAATAGACAATAGCCCGTACATTTACGGAACTTAGCCACGCGGCTCAGTTGAGCCAAAGGCATATGCCTCGCCTCGGCTCGGCTGAGCCGCACGGAAAGCCGAAGCTGGCTATTGGGCGGAGCTATCTGTCATTGCTAGCTCCACACAATCGTTTTCTATTTATTTATGCTCAGCGGCATTCGGCTATTCACTCACTGCTGTTCGGCATCTATAAGAATAGATCGAACAGCAGCGAGTAGCCTGCTGTTCGGCTTAGCTGATCCAGATGTTGGATCGGCTGAGTCGAACTCCTCCTGCACTTCGGGTCGGCCGACCCGAAGCCATGTGAAACCACCCGATGTACGGCTGAAATCAGCCATACCAGCCTGAAGTGAATAGCTGAACAGCGTTCGGCTCACTTCACTTCAGGTCGGTCTTTCACTCGGCTGCCTAGGGCAGCTTAGTGAATAGACCCCATGGTTTTAACCATATTTGGCTAATTATGTCACACACGATTCCTGGCTGCTTTGTTGGCTTACAGCAATTGGCAAATCTGTGGTTTGCGAGTAGCAGCGAGGCAGCATTGTCTTCTTGATTGACAAGGATCCAGATCGCTGGACAACACGATTGACATAGGGGAATAGTGTGTATTTGTTAAAATAAAGGAAATTTTTACAGTGTGGGTGTTTTTAGTTACTTATCCTAAAGGGGACTTTCTGATTCTGATATGTTCCCTCTGAAAACCTCCACATCCCTTTTGAGGGACAGGATGTGGAAATGAGGACATTGTCCCTATCAACATGGGGACAAGGTGCCTTGCAAGGGGAATAAGGAAACCCCATTTAGAGCCCCCCCCCCAAAAAAAAATATAATAATTTAGAAACACACATGGTTTGGAATGATGGGGGCCTTCAGGTGTTTATTTTAGTGGAAATAAACATGTATTCAATTTTATCTCTAGTCAAAACATTTTAATTTGGTTTGAGCTGGAGTAGGCAGCCACTAAAAAATGTGCCAGTTTTTTTTTCTGCTAGAGGAAAGTACTGCATGTCAAACTTGTTCTTCAGTGGTATGCAGCCCTCCTACTTCTCTTATAGCCCTCTCAGCATATTTGTGACAATCCCGGCTTCAGAAACAGAGAGCATTACACTGAAAAAAAGCAAAAGCTAAACGTACTTTCTTTTCAATCTATCTAGTTCTTAAAATGATTTAAAAAAGAAACACATGCTTCTTCTTCTTTACATACCCAGTTTACTGCAAAGTCAACCATATAGGCAAACATATTTTGGTATAATAAAGATGCATCAGTACACGTGCATTCTGTTTGTCTCATGGGAACAATTATGAAAAATTAGGCTATTTCTATGGGATTGCCTTAGCACAGTGATTGAGACTCCAGAAAAACACCTGAGCTCTATGTACAAGTGAGCTAGGTGCACCTTCAAGTGAGCTGTTTATAGTTCTGAAAAAGCACATTTTATTGTAATTGAAAACTAAGTTAATTGCCTCTTAAAGGAAAATGGGAAAAAAAATACGAGAGCTGCCTTTCCTGAACTGCTTTGTTGTATGCATGTTCCAGGTCAGTGATTAGGACAGTGCTGGAGCCACTAGATTAGCTTAAGAAACATACAACTCACATTTTCAGGAGGAAGGGGAGCAATGAAAGCCTCCATATATCTCTCAGCACATGTTTTCTTTAAAGCAACCATTTGCATTCTTATCTTAGCATATTACTATAATCCATTCTTAGCTTTTAAATGCACCTATTCTAACTTGAAATCACTGTTTCTGGCCTTAGATAGTGCCACTACATAGTATAAAGCAGAACGCCAGTTTAGCAAACCTCCATCACCACCACTACCTTCCCTTTCCTTCCTGAATCCTCTTTGGTGTTTACAAAATATCCTATACATTATTTTTTCCTGCAGTCTTCAGACTCAGGTCTCAGGTCAAGAATTGTAAGAATAGTGGTACTCTGTCACCACTGTTCTAATCTCTGCCCCTTGCAGTTATGTGATCCTTTAATAACTCCCACTACTTCCTATCTCCTTCTGGGCCCATGTAGTCAGTTATCAGTTAGGATAATAGTCAGTCAGTTATCAGTTAGGATAATGTAGTCAGTTAGGATGTCAGTTAGCAATTCTTCATTGCAAGAAGAATTGCTAACTGACATCCAAACTGATCCTTTATTATAACATACACAGGGCATGACAAAGACAAGAGTTAACTGTTCCAAATTAAGTTCCAATTAACCATCAATATGTATCGGTGGCTGCAACTTGAGGTCAAATAGCACGGGTTGCTTTAAAAGGGAAATTATAGTCATTGTGCAGCTTTATGGATGTACATGTGAACTGAACAGCTTAATGAAGATGCTATTATCAATGATTAGTGTAAATATTTTGCAACATGCACATAGTTTGCAAATATTTACCTATATTTCCAAGTTAATACTTGGAAAATGTACTTATCAGCTTCTAAGTTATCAGCTTTTAAGCTATCAATGTACTTATTAGCTGTCAAGTTACTTCTGGTCTCACTATCTCAATGTACGTCTATGGGCTGAATCTATCCAGTGAAGCAATTTACTACATACTTGTTTAGAGGACCATGTACTCTCAGTGCCACAAGGACTTGCATTGTTTTAAAAGGTGTTTTGTCTGAGGTATTCCCCCAGAGGTTGTCAGCAAATTCTTATTAAAATGCCCAGTATGCTCTGTAAACAAGCTTCCACTGGAACAACTGGTAAAAGTGCAGAGGGAGCTGCTAAAATAAGTCATAAGATATCGACTCGCACCATATAATTATTTATTGGGCAGTGGCCCATAGCCAAAAACTACTTTAAACAATTCCATAGATCCAAAGATTATCCCAAAAGCTGCTACATAGGGCCAGCAGTAGATTATCTTAAACCGCACAATCTATATTATAAGCAAATTTTTCGCAACATACAGTTGTGCTCAAAAGTTTCCATACCCTTGGAGAATTGGTAATATATGTACCATTTGTAAAGAAAACATGAGTGAGCAGGCAAAACACATTTCTTTTATTTCTTATGGAATTCATATTCAACTGTAGTGTTGTAAATTATGATTTAAATAGATATATTTGTGGTATATGTGGATGAATGCTTATGTGCTGAAGGGAATTCTTTTAGCTGATGTTATCTAACAAACTTATGCTAACTAGATGTTTATTGTTTAAGCTTCCTGACCATATGACCCTACTGTTTTCAGGGTGTTGATTGTATACAGTGGAACAGCTGCAGGGAATTTTGTCATTTTATCAAAAGAAACCTGCTTAGTAAACCAACATCAAAGGGGTAATTAGACCAGCCAATCAGAAATCCTTTCAGTGTTAGTGAATTGCACTAAACTGTATATGAATGGAGAGCTTAAAAAAAAAAGTGTCTGGGGGGAATCAGAGTCATGAAGAGAGACACATAGGGCATATATAGATTGGAAATATATGCTGAGTGGAGTGGGTCCTTACGGAGCCTTTGTCATCTGAGGTCTAGATATTTTATTTTTATTATTACTGAGTCGGACTGTTTCTGCTCATCTGTTTCTTCGATTCATTAAACGCTACTGTTTGGAAAAGAACCAAGGTTGCCTGGATATTTCCTGAAGATCCAATTTTCACAACGCACATAAACATAAATCTAAGGGCTCTATTCACAAAGGAGCCAAAGGATCCAGCCGTAGCTTCGGCTGATCCTTAGAATCTCTTCAGCCGTCGGAGCTCTTCGAGTCAAACCAAAGAGCTGCATATGCTTCGGCTCGACTGAGCCAAAGTAACACCTTAAGTAAGGTGAACTGCCGGCGGAAGGCCTACCTTTCGCCCCCCGCAAATGACAGCTGGGCAGAGCCAGCCGTAAACTCTCATGGCTGGCTCTGCCCAGTTATAGTGACAGATTAGCATCACCAAATGACCTGGGGGCGCTGATTTGTCATTTAACAATGAGAACTGGGTGGAGCCGGCCGTGACGCCGTGGCCGGCTCCACCTAGTTGTTATTTATTGGCCGGGACCTGTTAGAAGACTCTAGGAAACAGTTGGGCAGCGCTAGCTGTCACTGCTAGCTCCACCCATTTTTTCTATTTTTAAAAATCTTTACTTCATTTTTTAAGTTACTATTGATTGACATTTGTAAAAAAAATTCTAACCTTTTTTTTTCTACTATTTTCTATTCTGCTCGGTACCACAGAGGTACAGAGCAGAATAGCCTGAGCCGAAAGCCACTCGGCGGCATTGGGCTATTCACTCACTGTTGTTCGGCCCCTACGTGAATAGGGGTGAACAGCAACGAGTGAGCTGCCGGAGCTTCGGCCCAGTCGATCCAGATGTTGGATCGGCTGAGTCGAAGTCCTTCGGCTCACTACACTATGGCTCGTTATTAACTTGGCTGCCTTCGGCAGCTTTGTGAATAACCCTTCAACTCTTAATATATATATATATATTTATAAACACTCCCATTTTATCACTACATTTGGTGCCGTGTAAGTGACCAGAAGGAGCTTTAAGGATTTGTACCAGAAGTCAGAGGTGAAAAGATTTCTGTGAGGATTTGTGACAGGAGACCTGTGAGGACCAGGAAACTGTGCTGTGACTCAAAAGTCTGGTAGTGATTTTGGAGTCTGACCCACACATTGAAGTTTGGAACCCCAGAACTGTAATCTGGAGACTGGTAGACTGATCAGAACACTGTGCCTTGGACCAGAAGACCTGAACCATGCACAACCGATGCATCATCAAGACTGAGCCTTGATGTTGCATCTGCCATGATACACAATATTTCCTTTTTTATTAGTATTAAAAATATACAGGAAGTTAAATGCTTACTAAGTGTGAGGAAGGTGTAAGTTCTGACAAAGTTAACAGATGGGTGTTAAAATGGATTAAGCAACATGGTGGTAAGGTAAGTAAGCAGACATAGACCTTAATGAGATAATATTTCAAGAAAAATGTTTTTGATGACAACATTTCTGAAAGTAAAAGGAAATGCTGTATTGTGCAGGGTTTGCTATCATGTTTTGTAGCATTAGAAGATTCTATAAGGAGTAAGGATGAGGAAATTGTCAAATTACAAAATGCACTTGATAAAAGCATTAAGACCTGTGAGATGTTACAAAAACAATCAGAAACCTTTAATGTCAATTTAAAATTGCATGCAGTTACTATTGGAGAGGCTTTGATTGAGAAATCCAAACCTTGTGATCAGTTATTGGAAGAAAATAAGAAAATGAAAATAAGAATGATAGAATTAGAGAAAAATTTACATAAATGCAGATATGCGTCACATCTGAAATGCAGCAATCTGCAGGAAAATAAACTCTCTATTGGATGAAAAATGTTCTCATATCAAATCTGTAAATTCATTTTCAGCTACTCCTACTAAAACTGCCACGATGTATAACAATAGTAATCACACAGGGGAAGTACAGCTTGTAATGAGATGCTAAAACCAAAAGAACTTGATGCAATTCTTAAAGAGATAGGGATCGTTCCTCGCCATGATATAAACACATTTTTAAATGGTTTAGTGATTTGCAGCATGCTAGAGATATGTACAACCTAAACCCATCTGATATAGAAAGAGTATTGCAAAATGCCACAGGAAATGGTCTGTGGATGACAAATGCAAAACAAATCTCCTTATGAGATGTCACACAGAATAGTAACTGTGATGGATCTCTTGGATTGTAAGAGTGCTACATTTGAGTGTGGAGGGTTGATGCATCGGATCATGAATTCAGAAGCTTTAGATGGATACATCAGGGAAATTTTTTTATCAGTTACCCCCAACCCTTCTGATTTAAAGGACATATTGTTAAGAGCTGATAACTTATGGAGACAATCCAATAAAGAGTCTGTGAGAGTTGATGTAGCAGCATTGTTTAGGACAGATGTCAAGTATAAAAATCAGCAGGCTCAGACTGAGCCAAACACTCAGCATAGATTTACCAGGTCAAACACATGTTATCGTTATGTGCAGAACAAAACTAAACAAAATAATAAGGAAAAGTCCAGCACCTGGATACCATTTTCTCAGCTAAAACAGGAACATGACCATCTGAAAATTGAATATGATAGAATAAGGACAGAGCGTGATAAGTTAAAGGAGAAAAATGAAAAACTTTACAAAGAACTATGCAGATTAAAGGCAAAGAGAGCAGAAGGTGGAGGTCCTTCAGATCTCACTGACTTGTTATCACTTTTGTGTACTTTGCAAATTACATCTTTATGGAAGTAGTGGCAAATTAGTGAGATGTAAAAATTATTTTTTTTTGTTTTATTTTAAATCACAATGTTTATGGACTTTGCTAATGCATTTTGCAGGGAGTTTGTGTCTTTCAGGTCACTCTGAAGACATGCGGCCATGAATACCCTATTTTACAAGTGAATTACAGGAAGTCTACATTGTTTACTAGTGGGGGAGATGACAGGAGGAATGGGGAGTCCTGCAATCTAACCCTGCACTGATAAGGAAATGTGTCATTTGTGCTGCTACAATTCACTGGATGCCTCTATACAAACAATTGCAAGGACTGTTAGGATTCTGATTTTTCTTCATTTCTTTCTTTTTTCTTTCTTCCTTCAATCTATTTTGTCTTTTTTTATATACTCATTAATGCTCATCATATACTGTATCTTTATGTAAAAAAAAAACTAAAAACAGAGAGAAGCGTTTAAACCTAATAATCATTGTCATGTGTATGTATGTGAAGTATGAGGTAAGATAGTCACAATGGCTCTGTAGATCAAAAATATTGGGTGTCTGAGTATACATGATGTACATTGATGCTGAGACTGGGTACGGTAGGAAATAATATTGTGGGTGGTTGTCTCCAGGTTTATAAGAGGGATGAGTGAAATTTATCACTCTAGATATAATTTGAATTTTGTTGAATCATAACAGAATGGCACAATCATAAAACAAGACATGGCAACAAATAAAAAAAATGAAATGACCCCTGTTCAAAAGTCTGCATACCTTTAGTTCCTAATACTGTGTGTTGCCCCCTTAAGCATCAATGACAGTGTGCAGTTTTTTGTAATAGTTGTCTATGAGGCCCCGAATTCTTGCAGGTGGTATAGCTGCCCATTCGTCTTGGCAAAATGCCTCTACGGCATGCAAAATCTTTGGTTGTCTTGCATGAACCGCAGGTTTGAGATCTCCCCAGAATGGCTTGATGATATTAAGGTCAGGACACTGTGATGGCCACTCCAGAACCTTCACCTTTTTCTGCTGTAACCACTGGAGGGTCAACTTGACTTTCGTGCTGGAAAGTCTAAGAGCGTCCCATGAGCAGCTTTCGTGCAGAAGAATGCAAATTGTCTGCCAGTATTTTCTGATAACATGCTGCATTAATTTTGCCATCAATTTTCACTAGATTCCATGTGTCTTTAGTTATTGCTCACACCCCCCAAAATATCAGTACGCCACCACCATGCTTCACAGTGGGGATGGTATTCTTGTCGCTATAAGCCTTTTTGACCCCTCTCCAAACATAGTGCTTATGGTTGTGATCATAAAGCTCTATTTTGGTCTTGTCACTCCAAATTACAGTGTGCCAGAAGCAGTGAGGCGTGTCAATGTGTTGTCAGGCATATTGTAACCAGGCTTTTTTTGTGGCATTGGCGGTCTAAAGGCTTCTTTCTGGCAACTCGACCATGCAGCTAATTTTTGTTTAAGTATCGTCGTATTGTGCTCCTGGAAACAACCACCCCGTCTTTTTCCAAAGCAGCCTGTATTTCTCTTGAGGTTGCCTTTGGGTTTTTCTTTGTATCCCGAACAATTCTTCTGGCAGTTGTAGTGGCAATGTTTCTTGGTCTACCTGACCTTGGCATGGTCTCAAGAGATCCCCGAATTAAGTGATTGAACAGTACTGACTGGCATTTTCAAGACTTTGGATATCTTTTCATAGCCTTTCCCATCTTTATAAAGTTCCATGACCTTGTTACGCAGGTATTTTGACAGTTCTTTTCTGCTCTCCATGGCTCAGGACCATGGCTCAGTATCTAGCCTGCTCAGTGCATCCACATGAGAGCTAACAAACTCATTGGCTGACTATTTATACACAGGCACTAATTGCAATTTAAAAAGCCACAGATGTGGGAAATTAACCTTTCATTGCCATTTTTGCCTGTGTGTTTTACCTTGTGTGCCTGTAACAAGGCCAAGGATTCCAGGGTATGTAAACTTTTGGTCTGGGCCATTTGGGTGATTTCTGTTATCATTATGATTTAAGAAGAATACAAACAACTATAATAAATGGCTTCATATTATCACTATCCTTAAATAAAAGACAGTTTTTTGGCATGATCAGTCATATTTTTTTAATATCAATGCCAAAATTTCACGATTTCTGCTAGGGTATGCAAACTTTTGAGCACAACTGTATAACAAATACAAATAAACAAAAAAAGCACAGTGATCTTCCCCAATTTAAAAAATGACAACGTCGTCACTCCTAAAAAAAATCATGGATGGTCCGGACCACATGCACCTGCCGAACATATAATTTTGTACCAAACTCTATATCAAATCGCACCATATATCAAGATATCTGACAATGTAATCAACACATAGCTTCTTAGGGGTTAATTTCTTGGTGGTAGGTCACAATTTTACTGCCTTGAAGAAGGGACCCTGTGCGGCCCCGAAACGTCGGCTCTGTTGATTGTAGTGACACAATTGTCCATTAAAAAAGGACATATTTATTCTAAACGAGTGCTGGTAACCTGTTTCTTTTACTTCGTATTTTGCACGGTGCCATCCGTGATAGTCATTGCAAGCACCACCGTTCTTATTTGGCCAGGACTGCTGTAAGGTGTGCGGAGAGGACCCCCACCACCTGAAAACTTCTCCTAGTAATGTGACAATTATTTGATTTCTTTTAAAGGACCAGGTAAATTGTAATACCATCATGGGCAAGCCTGGAATCATACTGTTCTGTGTGCAGGCAACATGCTTTGTAATGCACACACATAGATGGGAATGGGCCCATATAGTTTACCTTTCACATTAAACTGCATCTCATAGAGGTGACCCAACTGAAAATGATGGGATTCCTACTTGCAGTGCATCTTAATGCAGCAAAATTCATGGGTTTGGCTGCATGAAAACGGACAAATGTGAATAGGCTGTGAGTGAATACAATGTGAATAGATACTGGTATCAGCTGCACAGAAAGTGCTTTCACACACTGATGCTTTGAACTTTTTCATGAGTATTTGCATAAAAAGCAAACATATGTTGATACTGATTTACTAAAGAATTAGAGAGTTTTCACGCAATCAACTGTGTGAATATTTACTTGAATTATTCAGTCATGTGCAGATGAAATAACAGGAATTTGCTTTTCATATTGAATAATTGAAGTGACCATTTTACAAATGTATTGTGTGAAGATTCTGAACTGCTGTAAGTAAAGCAGCCGCATTATGTTACATAAAACATTTTTTATAACATAATGTAATGATAATGAAATAATGATACTGGTGATGTAATAAAATGTTGTCCCAATCCACAAAACACTGATATTTATCAACATTCTCAGATGGAGTAACAGAACAAAATTGTCTTCTCTGATGATCTGCTAGAGCGGAAATCAGATATGTTCAAAACTCTCCTGAAAACATCCAAACTCAGTTTAATGAAAACTGTGCCTGCCATTTCCCGGGTTTGGGACAGTGATTTTTGTCTATTATAAATGTTTGGGGCTTATTTAATAAAACAGTGAAAAAAGCAAAAAGTTACATACCATGGGAGTTATTTTCTTTAATGCAAATAGTGTTTACCACTTAACAAGGAAAGGTAAAAAACAAACCTTAATGCCTGAACCCAGTTTTGCAACTTTGGCATGTGTTAGTAAAACTGTACTGTACATAGCTTTGCCACTACTTAGTGCAGGCTAGTACAGCTGTGCTTTAACTACAAACCCCATTATGTCTCTGCCTCTGGAAGTCATGCCTTTAACTTGAAGTCCTGCAATGCCTCATGGGACCACAACAGCTGGAGGGCTGGAGTTGACCACCCCTAAATTAGTGTATCCAGATATATTATACCTTGTTAATTTTAGGACAAATTGGGTCTTAATTTGGTGGTATCTCCTGAATTTTTTAATTTTTTAAAATTATTAATGAAAAACTGTTCCAGAACTGTAAAAAACATATATATATATATATTTTAAATTTTAGCTGTAAATTTCGTGCCATTACCATGACCCACCGCCAAAAAACAATTATTGGTTTGTACCCACAGTTGGGCCAAGAATCAATAGTGCACTTTTTTTTAATCCTACCTATAAAACACACAGACACTGGTACTTACACAGAAACTAAAGATAAAACATTTTTTTATTTATTCCTATCTAAAATACACTGACACTAACAATGACTCGGACACGGACCCTGACCCTACTGCTAATACTGATCCTGACCTAGATCAAGCCCTGATCTAACTATTTTATCTTTCTGTACATTTATTTATAACAACCATTTCTTTTTAAACAGACACAGAGTAGAAACAGTATAGGGGGTGGTTCTATGATGAGTGAACACTGGTTGGCTATCACAGTGATCCTGTGATTGGGAGTTGGTCCTGGCGGTTACAGTTCGTCTTGGTGCTGCAGGCACACAATTGAGCAAACTCCCAGCACAAGAACCTGCCACATATACAGTATCTGGCACCATGGAAAAAAGTTCACCTCTGTGATGCTACATATATGCGTGACGTCGGCAGGAACACATTAACGTACAAGCCTTAAAGTGTATCTAAACCCAAAAATAAATATTTAATATATTGCAGCTTATCAGCTCTTTCATGTGGTGGCTGAATTCCTTTTTTCAAACTCAATTTCTTTTATTTTCACCTGGCAATTCTGCCGCGCTTCATGTCCTAAGGTGACAATGCTCACCTACTGTACTGTAACTATTGAGAAGGAACATTGTCACCCTTGAAGAGGACTACAAAATACTTTCCTCCTTTCTATATCATAGAGGGGAGGAGTCCTATATTCCTCAGAGAGAACTTGGAACAATGTAACTGAGAAGACGTCAGCACAGGCAGGGAGCCGAGGAAGTTATCTG
The DNA here is from genome assembly GCF_000935625.1 of Nanorana parkeri. NCBI lineage: Eukaryota > Metazoa > Chordata > Amphibia > Anura > Dicroglossidae > Nanorana > Nanorana parkeri. Next base: position 1,338,026 of record NW_017306474.1, read on the forward strand.
CTGGCAAGATTACTGGCAAGACCATCAGGTATTTTCGCATTTATCAAACAGATATAACAAAACACTTTCAATAGTATATTTGACAGACCAAAAGGGCCAAAAACAAAAATTAATTGGCAGGGTTTGGCCACCATAGCAACCACCTATTAATAATGTACTTCCTGGTCTTTGAAATGTGTTCAGGTGGCTAAGAAGGGCCAATAAAAAGGTAGTATTTTTCAGTGTGTGTTGGAATAGGTAGTGCTTTACACTATACACAGTGCTTTGTTGTGCTACATTACTGTGAATTGCAGTGTGGTGGGCTGGACCACTGGCTGGAGCTTTCACAGCACACACACAGGAAGTTTTGGCTTACCCTGCAACCAGTGTGCTGTGTGAGAGGGCCTTCAGTGCCGCAGCAACCGGTTTTGTTACAGGGAGACAAATTCCCTATCCCCTGACATGGAACCAGCTCACTTTCATAAAAACGAACCAGTCCTTGATTACAAAACTCCTGCAGCAAATGCTACTTACTAAATGTTTCCCTGTTATCACACCACCACCAGCTCCTTCCTGCCACCATTACCAGCTACTGCTACCATTGTGTGACAGCCACTATTATCAGCTCCTGCCAGCTCTTCTTGGCTGCCATCCATTACCAGGTCCTGCCACTTCTGCTGACATGCCACAATTTCCAGCTTCTGACACTTTACTAAATTGGCACCATTACCTCTCCTGCTCTGTCATCATTACCAGCTCCTATCACTTCTGCTGGCCTGCTACCATTACCAGCTCCTACCACATCTTCTGGCCTGCCACCATTACCAGCTCATGCCACATCTCCTGGCTTGCCACCATTCCCAGGTGCTGCCTCCCCTCCTGTCCTATTCCAGTGCTCAGGCATTGTAAATGTGTCATAGATATAAACAGTGTTTCTGTAGCTGGGCCTGAACTGAAAAATCTGTAATGTTTGCTGCAGGTAAATCCTGCCCTGTGTCTCCTAGTTTGCAGCCTATTCCACTGCCCTGGCACTCAAAAGCATTTTGGGCTATTGTCTCTCTGAAATAATACACACTAATATTTATTTTAAAACAAAAATTGTCATGTCTCTCCCCCCCTTACATTGTGGCCAAATCAATGACTGGACAATATTCTGTCGAGTCCATGTACAAAATGTGTGGCTATTGCCTGTTAGGTGATAAACTCTAATATTTATTTCAAGATAAAACTTGCCTTGTCTCTCAATCTTACACTGGTGGCCTAATCAAGCTACCTCCTTACTGTCCAGCCACTATACAAAATGTGTGGCTATTGTCTCTAAAATAATACACTCTAATGTTTTTCTCAAGATAAAACCAGCCTCAACTCTCCCCTTTATATTGCTGCTTAAACAAGTGCTTGCATACAGTCAAGCCACTGAACAATATTTGTGGCTATTGTTTCAAAAAAGATAATACATAGTTATTGTTTTTTACAAGACAAAGCCTGCCTATATTATACTATATATACCTTTTTTCAATATTTTGGGAATACAAGGAAGGGAGGGGGTTCAGGGAATGTGGGGTTGTGTTTTGAAGTGTTTTTTATGCACCGTTTTGCCATTTTATTAAACTTTTAATTAGAATAGAAAGTAAAAAAGTATCATATCAAACTGTATAGCGGCTTTTTAGAGCACACTTTCCTATAGGTTTTAGAACTGTTGTGGCTGTTACTTATACCAGTCAATTCAGGCCTATTACTACTGCATAAAAAATCTGGTGTCGCAGCCAAAACTGCCTGAAAAAAAAATGTTTTTTTAAATAAGAATGGGGTGTTGCTGCTTTAAGCCAAGAATTAATGTAAATGTAAGAAAATTATGTAATGCCAGTCATTGAAAGTGTTTTTCCCATGTTGCACTGACAGTGGCAATAAAGGATAACCCTCTTCCCATTGTGTGGTATTTTATTTATTTATTATTATTGGCACTTTTCATATACTTTAATGGGGTTTGGATTTAAATGTGCAATTTCGGAGCCCAGACACATTCACTCATACCAAGTCCCCTCCTTTACAATTGTCACAAAAGATTTAGAACACTCATTTAAGGCTGCTCATAAATGGGTAGCTCACTCATCAGGAATGACAATTACACAATAGAATGATGCATTAAGAGTGGAAAAAAGAAAATAAACAGAAAACTGGAGTGGTTGCATATAGTGCCAAATCCATAAAATGATTGATAAAATCTAATTAGTTGCTATTTGGAACAAATCAACTATTTTGCTAATTTTTATCTCTCCAATTTAAATGTATCAGTTCTAATGAGTGATAAGCTGCCATTGTAGACCCTTCATCATATTACTACCAAACTCTGTCCAACAGCAATATCCAATGATGGGTACTCTAACAAAAGAGAATAGCCCAAAATATCTAAAACAGAAATGGAGATTTGCATGGGCCAGCATCCTAAAAATGACATTGAGGTTAAGTGATGTAAACCTTAATGTTCCTTTGTCAATTATGTAAAACTGGTGGATTAGCATAATCAGATTATTTTTTTATTATATAAATTATTATAAATGAAAAGATTTTTTTTAACCATCTTTTTTACATGAGGATTCACAGCTCATATGCAACTCTTGCTATTACAAAGATATTATCTCATGAATCCTCCACCTGTCTGTAGCAAATGGAAATATGTCTAAAATGTCATAATGGTGCTTCTTGCCTAAAAGGATGTTACGGAAATGAGTTTACCTATTATAAATGGGACTTCCCTAACTCAAGATCATTGTCTATTAAAAATAAAATGCACAAAACTCCAGAAGTGTACAGTCATTTACCTAGGACTATCACAAGCAACGATATCTTGCAGATGTACAAAATGAAGCCAGAGTGTGGTAATGTGTTAGCAGTCAAATAGATCAAAAATAGCACCATTTCACGTCAAAATAACTAAACTATCTAAAGGTAATGCCTAAATGGGTTGATCTTTGCATGGCTGGCCTTCCAAGCAATGTACCTGATTCAGCATCCTTTGCAAGAAACTGTCAAGTATTGGACAAGAGGGCAATGAGGATTGCTTCCAACCAACTAAAAATATATTGAGGACAATGGAAAGAGAAGTTGTGCAACATTTAGCCTTTGGGGAGTCATAAAGAGCACCACAGCACAGGGGCTGACTGGCAACTTTTAGCCCAGGGGGCAAGTACAACCCAGAGGCCCATGGTGCAGCAACTTGGCCCCCCTCCCGCTCTGCCTCTTCCCTGCCTTCTATCACCCTGCAGTACCAAGGTCCTGCAGTACTGCTGAGAACAGGCAGATATTTAATGCCCTATGTAAGTAAAAGATATTTACTGCGAAACACTTAAAATGTATGTATGTACCCCGTTATAACACAATAAAGGAGTTTGCATATGCTGGATTGTGCTGTCATCCATCGTTTGACTGAAGTATATCCCCAAGTGGCATGCTGGATGTGCGCCTAGCTGTGAATTGTGGGCAAGCGTGGAACAGCCTGGAGTGGTATTACTTTTTTGCAAAGATGTAAAACATGTTTAAAATGTCTCCTGTACCCATTGCACAGTAGCTCAACTATGAAAAAGCCTTTGGCTAGTGCAGTGGGGCACAAACATATGTCATATCTTGTAGGATACTGCATACAAAATATTTGTTTTCTCACATAGAAAGTGTGGGAGGTGAGTACTGACACTTTCATAATCTACCCACATGTTCCCCCAGTGAGCATGAACCGCTACAAATATTATTTCAGTATTATTCATTAACACTTCCTTTTCGGATCTCTACTTTGTTCTTCCAATAACAGAGTGCACAAGAATAACAGTAGCCATACAAATAATTTTAGAGACGTGCCTTCTTACAACAAACAACAACATTAACTTATATTCAATTTTAGATTCATCAAGCAAATTGTAATATAAATGACTGTGACAGTAAATATGCAAAGGTATATAAATTAGTGGCATGCTATAATTCTTTCACATATTTAAAAATATAATGTACTCTGAATGTAAAAATGTGTCATATTAATTAGATATATTTTCAGGTAATAACCATTTTGCAAGCAATAATGTTATAATTCCAACATTATTTTCTAGCCCATAATCCTTGCTTCACATTAGGTGCTGAAATAAAATGTAAAAATTACAAGAAGACTATAGGTTGCACATAAATAGTGTATATGAAGAGACAATGACAAGGAGAGTCCCCCTACTTCCTCCCTCTGAAATGAATGCCTCTGGCAAAATAAACTATACCATATTTTATTGTGCTAAAATAGCGCTAGATTGTGCAAAAGAGCCTAGATATACCCAGTGTTGGCATTCTTGATCCCATTAAAGTCATATTCTTATGAAGCCTACAGCAATTCAACAGATTTATTTCATGATTAATAAGGACAAACTTACAACTATCACTAAATAATATGCATCAAGTACACTGAAATAATGGCTTCACGTTTTCAGTGTTGGTGTGACCCTTCCTTGGCATGTTACTGTGGCTGCACGCTAGGATATCTTGTTACTGTTGACTTTGATTAACCTGGCCCATGCCCTGCCTAATTTCTGGCTAGAAATTTGACATCCTGTATACCTGATGATTTGGCTATCTTGGCTACTGTAACCTTAGCTTGCTTCCACTATTAATATCTGGTCTAAGCTTATTTTATTGACAACAAACCTAAACCACCCTTTCTGCATTTATACTTCTTTAGCAAATTGAAGGAATTGAAAATCAATAAATCCATTCAGTTTATTGGTTTTGTCTTGTATAATGGATCTCTATCACTAAAGGTATTAGAAACCTTTGCCTGGCAGCTCTATAGCTGCCCAATTATTTGTATGTGAAAACCAACAGCCAGCTGAAGCCAGCTTTACCAAGAAACCATAATCTCCGTCTAAACCGCTTCAGTACTGGATGTTTTATATACACGGAGAGCCAAATAATCATGTATATGTGAAATACCTGAAAGTGTAATGCCCCCCTTAACTTCACCATCGAAGCCAGTTATCCTGGGCTCCGCTGTTCGCAGGTCCAGGACTAACACAGCGGGTGTCACTAGCTGCTCCAGAGGGAGATCAACACACTTCCAGTGGCTGAGGGTCCTTCACTTCCTACCTGGTTAAAATGTTGTCCTAGGGTCAGGAAGTGAGGAGATATCTCTCTAGCAACAACACAGAAAGACGTAAAACGTGTTTTTAAAGTTATGTAAATGAATACTGGAAGCTTTTTATTTATTACTGGTATATAGCACCTACAATTTATGCAGCGCTTTAAATAGTGACTCATTCACATCAATCCGTGCCCTCAAGAAGCTTACAATCTAAGGTCCCTATCTCACATGTATACATACAAGGGCCAATTTAGACAGTAGTCAATTAACCTTTCAGCATGTCTTTGGAGTGTGGGAGGAAACCAAAATATCCAGAGGAAAGCCACACAAGCACAGGGAGAACATGCAAACTCTTTACAGATATTGACCTGGCTGGGATTCAAACCAGGGACCCCCAGTACTGCAAGGCAGGAGCGCTAACCACTATGCCACTATGCCACCCATAGTTTTTGCCATCATTTTTGCTTTAAAATAAATATACAAAAAATTTAATAGCATAGAAATATTTTTGTTTTAAGCTGAGGTCAGAGTATGTAATCATATGACTGGACATAGAAAGAGCCTCTTGTTTACCTGTATGTACAGACTCTAAATGGTATAAGAAAGACTAGACTTCTGTTCTTTTTCCAAACTATATCGAACGTGACACAAGCTCTGTGAGAAATAGAACAAGCCTAAAGGTTTTCTGGATTGTCATGTCCAATATATTATTTAGGCCTCACATTCTTTGATCGTTCACCCTAGATTTATACATAAAAATTCTCTAAATCGTCAAATTATTGCTAATAATGATCTGTGTAAGTCTACAGTATACAGTATATACTATTATTTACTTTAGATTACTGCAATCCAATTTTTATTTTTAATATTTAATTATTATTGCCAACTATTGAAAAACAAATCACTTTTCACTACAGTAATCAGTACTACTAAGCACAGTATTACATTCGTAGTATCCTTAAAGAGACGCAGTCACTTTGCTGATTCAGGCTAAAGTGAGTGTTTCCTGACAGCTCACACCCTAACAGGGGCATCCCAAGGCTGGGTGTCACCCGGAGCGGAGAAGGGGTGACGCCCAGCCATGACATCATCCCGCATGCACATGACGTTGCCGCGTGCGTGCGCGATGACGTCATTGCGCATTCGTGGTCATCTTATTGATGGACGCTGGCCGAGAGAGGAGGGGACGTTCACTGGCGGGATGGGGTATGCTGCCGGATCCCATCCTCTCTCCTGACACCATGACCAAGTGCCCGACTTTTCAAAGGGGGTGACACCAAAATGACTCCAAAGGTGACTCCCCTTGTGACACCATAACAAGGTATACTCACTAATCAACACTCCCTCTGTGCTTCCTTGCAACAAATGTTCACCCTGAGTGAGTTCCAAAGTTGGATGCTGTCAGCGATTACCTAGGTGGATGACATCACTGCTCTTTCCTTGGTGACAATGTTTGAGTCCGGCAGCTGGCCATTCACGCATGAGCATTGTCACATGGGTGATGCCACATGCTTCCACCATACCTGAAAATCCTTTTACATTACAAAGCATAGAGACATCTAGGGAACCCAAACTGGTAACACTCTGTAGCCTTAACTGTATAACAAATAACTCAATTAGCATTTAGCATGTAAGCCCACACACAGCTTGCAAATGTCAGCTATGATTTGTAGGCTGCTTACCGAATCCCCATCCTTAACAATCTTATTAATTTCCCTTACAAGTTAGCTAATAATTGCTAAAGAATATATCATGTTTAAAGTTTCTCTGTTGTCAGATATCTTCTTCTGTAGCCATATCAAGTGTTAGGAAGTTTCCACATTTCTTACCCGGGAGGAAAGTAAAATAAAAGTTTAATGTATGTCGACTGCAGCACACTTATGCAAGTTTAATTCACAGGACCGAGATGGATGTTTCAGAATATATTTGTATTTCTGCCATTCCCTAACTGGGTCAAATCAAAAGAGACAATTTCTGCACTTTGAATAAAATAACTGACCAGCTTTCAATTTTCCTTTATATTTACAATAAAATGACATGTAATAGCATAATACTACATATTACAACATCTTTTATTAGTAAGCTCATGATTTATGGATTCATTAGAATTATAAAATAATACCTTACATTTGATATAATTGAAGTGGACCTAACTCAAAAGTGAAGATTTGCTGCTACCTTAGAGTGACTTGTGCCTAAACAGTACCCTAAGAAATATAGCTTTTGTCTTAAATTCTTCCTAAATAATAGCAGTACACTTATGTGACTGTGCAGAGGCACTCGGGTGCCTACAGCCTTATAGGTGAGATATCTGTGGTGTCAAATTATTTAAGGCGCTGCTGCCCCTGACTGCTAGTTTCACCAGATTTGTACTGAGATTTGTTGATGTCACTACTCTACTGCTCACTTTTCTGGAGAGGAAGCTGTATCTGAAAATCTGCAATGAATGGATTACCTTGCTTATATTTCAATAATTCTTTAGATCTGTGCTCTCTCCACCTGTCTGGCTGCTAATGACTCCCCCCTTCCCAGTAATAAGATCACCTTTCATCAGAAGGGCAGCTCTATCCAGAGGAAGCAAAGCCCTGCTTCTCTAACAAAATGACCACATCAACAGAGATGCAGTATGAAAGAAGTCAGTCATGGGGAAAAGATCAACTGCAGGGAATCTACAGGCAATCCTTTCTCCTCTGCTTGCCATTTTTAGGTTTGGCTTCCATGGTACAGGTCCTCTTAAACTCTTCCTCATTTTGTAATATAATATAATGGTTATCACTGTGACTATTAGATATACTTAGTCATTTGAATCACATTATTCACTTGGCAGCAGAGAAAAAGTAAAAAACTAAAATAGCCAACTATGTAAAACAAAATGCTAAGAACTATTGTCAGAATGAAGAAAATACAACCAAATGCATTCCCAATTTGCACATGTTTTTTAAGTGGCATTACATAAATGGTTAAAGCAGTTCTTTTACTTTTCCACCTTGACTTCCTTGTCCATGGCTGACTTTTCTTTACTTGTGAAAACTCTTATGTAACCAACAAACAGCATTTTCCTGTAGTTCGATTTAAAAAAATTAGGACTGAAGGGAAGTCAGCAAGTGAGCACCATCTTGTGGCTAGTAAACAAAACCCTGTAAGTATCAGAATTATACAAAAGTCAATTTCAAATACTCTTTAGAAAATATAGTTGCATTGTTGGAATTCTCTTTAGGGAAACATAACAAGACACTGAGCAACATGCAGTGTCCTGTAATCTGTTATAAAAATGTTACAACAATATTTCATTGGCCTAATTGCTTCAGATCATTAAAAGCTGACAAGTGGTTGTTATAGGCTATTACAATTTATACTGTCTTAGTATGCGCACTCATTATCCATAAAGAGGAGCAGCATCTGGCAAATTATTTTGGACAAAAAAATTATGAGATTTGTATGAAAACTATTAGCGAGGGGGCGCATGCGCGCGGTGTTCCGAGAAGGTCATGCTTTAGACCCGCTCCGTCCTCCTCCGACATTGAGGGGAAATCCGCGCCGCTCACCCTGACTAGATCGACCCACTTACCGTATCGCTAGACGGAGGTGGCGACAGACATCACGGCCATGTCTTCCGCCGGTCCCAAATCACAACAGCGGGGGAGATCTGCAGGTGAGAGGCAGACTCGCACTCCAGCCAAGATGGCGCCGCAGCACAGCACACAGCGGCAGCCACACGAGGCCTCCCTGTCCCATTCCAACAGAGAGGACACAGACAGCAGAGCCAGCTCTCCCTCTCCCCCTCGGTCTGATTCCTCACAAAGGGACCTTCTCAAGAGAATAGACCGTATGCTGCAGAAGGCACTGCAGCAAACATCTAAACAGATCACAGATAAATTAACGAAAGAAAGAAATCCGTGATCTGGGGCACAGAACATCCGATCTAGAAGCCAGGATGGATGTCACTGTGGTGGCCCTGGAAACGCATGACAGAGAACTGGATGCCATGAAGGATGATAACGCTCTCCTTCTATCTAAACTAGAAGACCTAGAGAATAGATCACGCCGCTCAAACCTCAGGATTAGATGGATACCTGAATCTATTCTAGACCTTCCAGCATTTACAACGGCTCTGCTACAAGAACTGGCTCCATCCATACCATCCGAGAGATTGGAGTTTCAGCGCATCCACAGAGCCCTAACACGCCGCCAGCCGAACGGCCCACCACGCGACATCATCGCAAAATTCCCATATTACCGCTCCAAGGAAACCATACTTCAAGAAGCCCGTACCAAACATCCCCTCACTTTCCAGGGGCATGAATACCAGATATTTGCAGACCTAGCTCCATCGACCATAGCGAAACGACGAGAACTGAAACCAGCACTGCAGATCTTACAACACCATAAAATCCAGTACAGGTGGGGTTTCCACTTTAAATTATCATTCTTCTATCAAGGTCGTCAACACCATGCTTCTTCCCTCCAAGAGCTCAACGCAACCCTTGAGGAACTCCATCTGTCCCCTAATTCTTCGGATTGCCATCAAGAGCCCACTACTTTAGATGTTATTGCCCAGATGAAAAAATCCACCTTTTCCACATGGAGACCACCCCTGATGCCGTCGCCACCCCGCCCGGCCACGAGATCGACCACGCGACACTCTGACTCAGAGTCGATTGGATGAGGGTAGCTATAGACTGACACAGTCGAGCCACACTAATATAGCAGCTTTTATGTGAAATTGCTGTTAAGTTGATTTTGAAATGCTACCTAATCCTTGTCTTTACGTTCAACAGGGGAAAACAGTTGAAAGTGTTATTTGTCCCTAACCTGTTGCAGACGGTATACCTATAACTTTACTGACTTTGGGTGGACACGAGCTGTGTTTTAAATGGTGCTTGTCCATCCAACTGCGATGGGGGAGTTAATGCTCCTAATGTTCTCATGTTGTCATATAGCCCCCTTATGGAGCTGCAATGAGCCAGAGACAAAACTGTTATCATTGTGTTTATTGTTACCCAATAGAGGGTTGTTTATTTACACTTTACTGCGGGTTCCCCATGCGGTGTCGGAGGTGCACTGCCCATTCGCCACCCACTCTTCTCCCTCCTCCCAGCCGATAGGCTCGGATCAGAGATGACCCATCTGCCCAGGGGAGCGGTCTGTCACGTGATGCGTGATGGGCGGCTGACCCCTGGTCAGACCTCGCAGCCCAGACTGCACTATACTCACTATCTTTCTTTCCAACCTGCCTACCTATACTCCTGCATCCCACCCCTTCCCCCAAGCGCTTCGCCTGACTCCCCATGGTTGCCCTGTGACCTGAGCTACCTGCTTGCACTACCGCCATGACAGCCCTGCAATGCCTAACCCTCAATGTCAAAGGGTTCAACTCTCCCAATAAACGTAACCAAGCATTCCGTCAATTCCGCTCTAGATCCATAGACATTGTGTGTCTCCAGGAGACCCACTTCTCACGCGCGTCCCATCCAAAATACTTCCATCACCAATTCTCACAAGTATACATGGCCAATGCAGATACCAAACATAGGGGAGTTTTAATCGGTTTTGGCCGCTCGGCACAATTCATTTGCCAAAAAGAGATACCGGACCCATCAGGGAGATACCTAATCCTGACAGGAACCATTCGAGATGCGGAGGCAACCATAGTCACCTACTACGCTCCCAATTCCAATCAGGTGCCCTTTTTTAGACACTTGTTCACAACTGTAGCGACACATCAACGGGGCACCCTCCTCCTATGCGGTGACTCAAACTTAACAGTCCACCCTAGCATTGACCGCTCTAACGTCACAGTTACCCCAGGTGATGCCTCTAGAACTTTCCGTCAGCTAATATCCCAGCATGCCCTAGTGGACTGTTGGCGAGAAATCAATCCGACCTCCAGAGACTATACCTTTTACTCCCACCCACACAACTCATTTTCAAGGATAGACCACTTCTTCACCTCTCACGCCACCCTACCATCAATCACGAGTGCGATCATCCAACCGTTCTCATGGACTGACCACCAGGGCGTTATAATACACTTAGCCTCTTTTTGGTCAGAATCGGTCGACCGCACGTGGTCAAAGAATGACTCCCTACTAACTGACGAATGCATACGCACCACCATACACGCGGCCCTTGCGGACTACATAACTCTAAACGACACCCCAGAAGTATCCTCCATGACGCTATGGGAAGCGCATAAAACGGTACTTAGAGGGGAATGCATACGTGTTGCATCCACCCTTAAAAAGCAGCGACAGTCCCGCTTAAAATTGCTCGAAGACGAATATACGAAACTGACCCACACATACACGTTACACCCAACCCAGCACAACAAATCTTTATTAGACACTGCTAGACGCAATCTAAATCTACTCTTAACCAATATAGCTGATAAGAGTTTACGCAGGACCCAACACAAGTTCTATCTCCACGGCAACAAACAAGACTCATTACTAGCCCGTAGATTAAGGACAATAGATTTACATCAAAAACCTCTCCGCCTTCGAATGTCCAATGGGACTTTATCTAGCAATCCCCGTAAAATAGTCCAAGAATTTGCACATCACTTATCTACTCTTTACCAATCCCATGAACCCCTGAACGTTGACCTACTGACACGAACCATGACCAATCTGTCACTACCTACCCTAACTGAAGCCCAACGCAACTCCATGGACATGCCAATTACAGTTCTTGAGGTGGAAGCGGCCATAAAATCCCTTAAGCCTAACAAAAGACCCGGCCCTGACGGCTTCACGGCAACTTACTACAAAAAATTCAGCGAACTATTGACCCCACTACTAACTAAAGCATTAAACACTCTCAGAGTTAATGGAAGGTTTAGACAGGAATCACTAACAGCCACAGTGTGCATGATCCCAAAACCAAACTCAGACCACACCACTTGGTCGAATTTTAGACCAATATCGCTTTTAAACATAGACATCAAGATCCTAGCTAAAATCCTTGCTACTAGGCTCAATGGACTAATAGGGGACCTTATCCATAGGGATCAGGTGGGTTTTATGCCACGTCGACAAGCTGGGGACAATGTCCGCAGAGCATGTCTCTTGATAGACCTGGTGAGGAAACGGAAAATTCCGTTGCTGCTTCTATCACTAGACATGCATAAAGCATTCAATTCATTGTCCTGGCCCTACCTGTTTAATATGCTGCGCCGCTGGGGATTTGGTACAGTATTTTGCACCTGGCTCTCAGCACTTTATTCCTCCCCAGTGGCATCAGTGAAATATGCAGGTTATAAATCAATGCCCTTCCCCATTTCTAGAGGGACACGTCAAGGATGCCCTTTGTCCCCCCTCCTATTCGCCCTAGCTATCGAACCCCTAGCTGCTATGATACGGGCGCATCCAGACATAACGGGCATTTCGGTAGCGGGACATCATCATAAGCTATGCCTCTTCGCTGACGACATCCTATTATATATTTCCAAGCCACATATATCTCTACCCAACCTAATGTCACTTTTAGATACCTTCCGGCAGCTCTCAGGGTTGACAGTCAACCCGACTAAATCTAAGATTCTAAATCTGTCTTTACCTACTCACCTCAGAACACCATTGGAGGCCAAATTCCCATTTCAGTGGGTACCAACCTCCCTTTCATATATGGGCATACACCTTACCCCCTCCCTCCCATCGCTATATGCAGCAAACTACCCACCACTGCTCACCAAACTCACTAACCTATTAAAGATATGGCACACCTATCCCCTCTCCTGGTTAGGGAAGATAGCTGCAGTCAAAATGACATTACTGCCTAAGTTACTATACCCCTTTCGTGTTCTACCGATCACAATTCCATCCCATATCCTGAGGGGACTCCAACACAAAATTTTCAAATTCATATGGTCCAACAAAAAACCACGTCTGTCCAGGACGGTTATGTACCAGTCTAGATCAGCAGGGGGATTGGGTGTCCCCAACATCCAAAAATACTTTCAAGCTGCACAAATGGCGACTGTCGCTAAATATCACGCCACTTGGGAGCCACCTTTGTGGATCTCCCTAGAGGCGATTGATTGTGACCCAATAGCCATTGACAACCTCCTGTGGATAAGACCTGTAGCGAGATCACACATCAACAACCCAATCACTCGGCACTCCCTCAGGATATGGGATTCTGTTAAGTATTCCAGTGGCCTTATTTCCCCGCACCTTCCCCTCATGTCAATCATTCGCAAAACCCGTTATTCCTCCCCGCTATTGAATCCCCCTCACTATACCATAACTGGAGCACAAATAAAATAACGCTCCTGCATAACTTCACCTTACACAATGGATTAGTTCCATATCCTGACCTACAAACTCAGTTTGACCTCCCCTCAAGCGAGATATTTAGATACCTACAAATCAAGCACTTTATCCAATCGCAAATAAAATTTCCGATCACCACCCCACGCATGAGGACATTTGAGAGAATATGTGACCAAGATCCCCACACACCGGGCTTAATCTCACAACTATACTCCTCTTTGCTGACTAAAACGGGCCCACCACATCACACATACATGGACCGCTGGCAAGCAGATCTCCAAATCACGATCGATGAAGACACTTGGTCCCAAATATGGGAAAGCACGAAGTCAAGCTCCAAAAATGCTTTGACTCTCGAGGCGAACTATAAAGTGCTTCTTAGATGGTACATAGTACCCACTCAGGCGGTACACTTCATGCCAGAGAGTGATGGCCTCTGCACCAGAGGATGTGGTAACAGCGGTACGTATGTCCACATGTGGTGGTCATGCCCGGTGGTGACCGCCTTCTGGCGGAAAGTCTTCAGAATCATTTCAATTGCATTAAACAAGCACATATCACCTACACCTCAAGAAGCCCTACTAAACGTACGGCCGATAGGTATTACTACTCTACAATTTAAACTAATGCTACAAATATTGTCCGCGGCCAAACGTACTATAGCTAGAGCCTGGTTGACGAAATCGCTAAGCATCTCCGAAATGAAAAATAAAGTGCATTGGCCGCATCCTAGACTGCATGCCCAAATGTGAAAAAATGTGGGACCCATGGATCACACATTATCTTCCACCATCCTTCGATCGGCAACCAGTGTCACTTTAGCACAAGATCCAGGTATCCTGTCACAATCTACCGGGTCGTCCATGGGGAGACTGGACGGAAGCGCTCGCTCTAAACCCCCCCCCCCCCCCCTCTCTTCCTTTTCTTTTTCAACCGGGTCGTCCATGGGGAGACTGGACGGAAGCGCTCGCCCTAAACCCTCCCTCCCCCCTCTCTTCATCTCTTTCTCTTCTCTCTACTGTCTCCACTTTGAGACACAGAAACACTCTCCTGATTCTGGAGGACAAGCGATTTTTGACGACTCTGTATATCTGCTCTAAAGATGTTCTGCATTATCGCTTTCCTCTTATGTTGTTTAGTCAATGGCCAGCATTTAAGGGGGCCGTCACGAGTTTATTTACACTGTTACGATGTTACTTAAGTATATACTGTACATCAACAATATGTTTACATGTAACCAGAATGTATGGTTATGATGATGTTTTATTGTGACCAAACTTGAAAACCAATAAAATCTTTTGAAAAGTAAATAAGAAAACTATTAGCATACCGCATTAAAGTTTGTTTGGAGAGCACTTAAACTAGTATAAAACCTTCCTGCATCAAACAATGTTTGCAAGTAGAATATTTTGCTCTTCTTAAAAATGTAATTCTTATAAAAGTCACTTGATAAAAGTATTTACTACTTTTATAAATCATCCCCCACCCTGTTCATCATGTGCAATGCTCCCTGCAAATTCTGGTCGGGGAGTGCGCACACAAGTTCTATAGAAATCATTAGTGGCAGGACTACTTGTCTCATGAGTACTGTGGTTGCCATAAAAGTGCACATATGCATAGCAGTTTCATTTTTCATCCCACATGGGCCGCGCTGTCAATCAAGCAGGTGGGCGGATGAAATGTCTTGCTCATCTCTGGCTTCTCTGTGCCTCTGTGCGTGCCAGTGCAAAGAATGGTGGGAAAAAGCTGTGTAGTCCCAGGGAGGAGCATGCAAATTGCGTGAGACACCATTAGTAATAGGAGCCACTACAGCAAAGGAGTGAGGACATGTTTATAATCAATGTTCCTGAAAACAACATATACTAAAAAAGGGGATAGAATGTAAGTGTGGCTATTTTCTTTTCATTTTGTATCCATTGAGTTGCAGTTAATAACACTGTAACCTAATCTTTCTATAGATTTTAGGGGAAGAGCTTCTTGTAAGTCTATTCTGACAAAAAATCTTCTACCGGCCTGTCAGCAATTTTTTTCTGTGCACTGAGCCACAAACACAGCATACAGTAACTCCCGTGTGCATGGGTGGGAGTTACATTATCCCAGCCCAGCCAATCAACAGGCTGCAGGACAGAACCAAGGAGAAGACTGAGTGAACATGGAAGCACTGGTGACGGAGGGGAGAGTGGATAGCACAGTGCTGGAAGGGATAGCTTACCATAAGTAATCACTTCCTGGGGTAATGTCAAACAACACATCTTTTAACTGTGGTTTTTTTTTGCTTGCAAGTACAAAACACTACATATTTCATTGTTACAGATATCTGTTTCACCACTATACCACAGACATTACACCTTTCCTTACACACATTTTCTTTATATGCTGCTTTATATATTGGTTCCCAATACTTCGTCCTCTATAAGGGAGGTAAGTTCAGCATTATCAGACCTGCCCACTTCACCTCTCCGAACTACAGAATTAATCCATCCTTTGTTATGGAGATGAGAAAAGGGTGATGTGTAATCCTAACATATTTTTAGGGGAATTTATCAAAACTGGAGCAGACTGAATCTAGAGTAGGTGCTTATAGCAACCACTTAACTTCTATCTTTCATTTTCAAAGCTTAACTGAACAAACTGAAGAGATAAGCTGACTGGTTAATATGGGCAACTGCTCCTGATATTGTCTTCTTCAGTTTTGATAGATTTCCCCCTCTCTGTCTTAGGGTGCCCATACACTGTATGACTTTTGGCCGTTTTTTGAGGAACCGGCCAAAATTTACACAGTGTGTCGCCGTCGGCACCCGTTTGGTCTGCATCTCTTGATCAGATGATCGAAGGGGCTGGCCGGAAAATCTTTGTATGATCAGAGCTGGCAGCCAACGAGCCGCTGACTCTGTTCGGGTACTTTGACAGGGGCCAGCGGCTGCTGTCAGAATACAATGCAAACAGCGGGATTCCTCGATCAACACACTCCTAATTATTGATGGAGGAATCTGCTCTACGTTTCTCGTTCAGCCCATGGGTTGAATGAGAAAAATAGAGCAGTGCATGGTCAGCCTGAGGTTCAGGCTATTGTGAATAGCCCATACAGCAGCCCTTCAGTTCGATTGAACTGAAGGGCTCCGGCGGCTGAAGAGAGCCGAAGGATCAGCCGTATCCTTCGGTTCCATAGTGAAAAACCCCCTTAGATTTATTTATATTTTTGTATATATATATAACAAAAAATTCTTCAAATTCTTTGACTAAGAGTTTTAAGACAGATTATTGTGTGCAGGACATTATGACAGGCAAAACTTTGTTTATATCCCATATTTCCATATGATAGCTGGAGGTTTTTCACATGTATATGCAAGAACATTTTCAAATTTTTAAAGATGGGTTTTAGACAATCTTAACTCCTGTCCACAGCATATACAAAGATCATGTGACTAAAAACCTAAGAACATGGATTCTGTTTTTCAGGAAAGATCATGTGACCATATGCTCTTGAAAGAGTCTGGAGCATTTTTTTTTAAGAAAGGCAAGGCATTTTAGTCAGTCTATTACTCTTTATCCATTCAGGCATGATGGAGTTTTATTAAATGTTACTATACTACAGGAAAGCGCTAATCAAATAGCAAACTTGCTATGCAAATTGATCAACCAAAGTCTCCATAGAAACATGCAGATTGTATGCAGAAATGGCAAAGTCCCTTATTCAATTTATATACTCGTGAAGCTCTTATACATAGAACAAAATCTCTTCCTCAATTCATATGCTTCTTAGTCCACCACCATGATCGTTTGAAAAGACACCACCGAGGGTAACAAACCGAGGGTACATTAAAGTTTATGCACACATATAGCCTCCAGTACTGTCATATGCCTTTTGCGTATCTGCGCTCATGCTTCCCCAATATTCAGCTCCATACTCTATACCCTGCATTCCACATACCCTGGATTCACCTGGATTATCAGCTTTTTTGGCCCCTCCTGGAAGCCTTAGTGGTGAATTGGTTGGGAGCCTTTTTAACTTGAGGATCTTTTTGCTAACATCTCAATAAAGTTCTGCTTTAAAAATAGCACAAATCAGTAGATGTTTTGTAGGTTGGAAGCCCTACAATGATTTTGCTGCTGTTATATGAGGTTTGACTCCTAATCTGATTCAGTGCACTGAATAGATTGGGATTATTAGACAATCATCTTTAAATACTGTTTCTCTTGTGTGACTTATTTTCTATACATTTTTGGGGGAATAAATACATTTAGCTCTAAATACAAAGAGTTACAAAAAACTGAGCTTGTACTCATAAAAATGAATGCCAAGGTTTTGAAACATGTCCATAGGAATCATTTTTTCACACTGGAAACATTTTTAAAAATGAACACCTGCCAACAGGGATGATTACATTTTCTAAAGTCTTATCTGCCCAGTCCACGACTCCATTATGACTAAGCTTAATTTATCACTAAAGGAAAAATCACAGCATATCAGACTTTGTATCTGCAACGCAGCAGGGTCGAGTTTAGAAGTCCTTATAAAAAGTTTTACTGCACAATAAAATGTTTTGTATAATGTTTTCTTAATGTTTTTGTTCATGTTTATTTACTTTTGGTTATAAATATTTACATTTTATCAACCAGCAGATGGGGCTCTAGTTTGTATTTTACATGTTTACCAGGCTAATTTTACCTTAATAGTTCTAGGTTAAATTACACACAGAGCTGAGAGGTAATCAATTCCTCCCCTTTTTCTCTGCTTCATATGGCCCAGGACAGATTTTCGATTAGAGAGTGGCAGCCTGAAAGCAAACAGCTGCTGCTGTAGCCTCTCTTTAGAAAACCATAGTGCACTGTGACACCAGCATCATGGGTGTACAGTCTGTTAAATGTTGATTTGAAGAATATTTATTCTATATGCATAATGAAAAAGATTGAAAGCTAATTTCAAAAACTTATAGATAAAATTGTTCTTTAAAAATGTATTATTTATAGTTTTCCTTTATAATAAAGTGTCTTCTGATTCCCTGCTATATACAAACCAGATGGCACAATTTAATTTAGTACATATGCTAGTGTTACTGTCTCATCCACAGTATTTCCTGAATTCCCTGTGATCAGTGTATTATGCAGCTGCTGTTTTTCAGGAACTTTAGACAGCACTGCATAGAGTAAGTTACTTCTTTACTCCTTTACTCCTTTTTCCTTTTGAACTTTAAAGTCTCAAAATGAGACGTCAGTCTTTTAAATCGTATGTCAAGGGTAAAAACAGCAGTACATCACTGCAATACATCCACATTGTTCATGTGTTATCCCTTTAAAGATTCCCCTGTGCGGGAATGACAACACAGAGCTTTTTTGCTAAACTACTCAACCAGTTAGTCTCTACAACATAAAGATTAAATATTCTGTAGTCCAGGGCCGGCCTTAGGCCTTTAGGCACCCTGTGCGAGAAAGCTTTACAGCGCCCCTCAGTGACCACACCCCTCAGTGGCCACACCCCCAGTAACCACACCCATTTATCACCCATATTTTTGGTAAAATATAAAAAGACGGGGTCACGTCGGGTAAATAGACACCAAACATGTCATGCTTTAAAATTGCGCGCACCCGCAAAATCGCAAAAAATTACCATGCCCAAAATTGACCATAGGTGACGCTTTAAAAGCTTTTGCCGCTCATCAGTTTAGTGTTATCCGTGATTGATAGCCCTACAATTATTGCTCTCATTCCGACGTTCGCGGCGATATGTAACATGTGCGGCGTAATGGGCGAAATCGTCGTTTTCACACGTATGCGCACCCGACGCCTGTTTGCATGCGTGTATGTATGGGGGGACTTTAAAAAAAAATGTAATTCTTTTTTATTTGTAACTTTACATTTTTGGGGGGAAACTTTATTGCCATCACATAGGGGGGTTAGAAAACCCCCTTATGTGATAGCAAAATATGTGACATGTCCTCTTTATGGAGACATCAGGGGTCTCCAAGACCCCTAATTTCATCTAGGACCCCCCTGAAGAAGCTGATGAAGCAAAGATCTGCTTCATCAGCTTCTCTCCAGCATCTGAAGCTGGAGAGTGACACAAGAATGCGGAAGTGATGTAATATACACCATTTCTGCATTCTGACAGCTCGTGTACCGAGCTCCCTCTGATCCCCTGTGACAGAGGCCATATGCTGGTCCCGGGCTCGCACTGGAAGTCCATGATAGGAGCTAGTAGGTCTAAATAGTCACTTTGAGATAACACAGGAAGTTGCAGGGTATATTTCTTGGGACGACAGAGAAGGATTGAAAATGCCCTGTGGGCACAGTTGCAACTTTATACATCAAAAACATAACACAGGTAACGTTTATAAACACCAAGCCACTGTTCACGTCTGTACACTGAGGCAGCATGCGTGTTTTTGCACATATTGCCACAGCACACTAAAATGTAAGTCACTTTGTAGGATGTGCTCTGGGGCCATTCATTTTTAATAGCATCCCAGTACACCTTACTGCACCATGCACATTCAGGTGTGTGAAATCAAACAAAAATGCATGGTAACAAAGTACTATTGGGAATATATCAAAACTGTCTGGAAAGGTTGCCTATAGTAACCAATCAGCTTCTCTCTTTCGTTTTTGTTCAGTTAGCTTTGAAAATGAGAGTCAGAAGGTGATTGGCTGCCATAGGCAACTGCTCCAGTTTTGATAAAAAGGTGTAGAGACTTCTTTGGTATGATTGTTGTGCGCAGGGTAGCCCATGAAATGAGTGTGTGATGCACCAAAATGTGAGCATTGTCACACTCGCACAAATGTGAGAAAGTTAATTTGTTAATCAATCTGTAGGGTAGGATAGGGTATTGCATATTAGAAAACATCAGTATTTCAACAGTGTCATTGGATAATTATTTTGATGAATTTTATATAACATTTATTTTAAGAAGTAAAGTGTGCACTTCAATTCATCTTAAATACAATTCCCCTGCAATACTCATTTCATTCAATTAGGCAATTGCCATTGTGGCATAACTCACATTACTGGAAAAAACTTAGCTGAATTACAAATTGATATTCTATATATATAGATATAGATATAGATATATATATATATACATATATGTAAATGCAATGCACCTGAGATGCACCTGAATTCCTGGCAGCAGTAAGAAATAAGGGAAGCAATCTGGGAAAACCCCTAGATTTCTTTTTATTTTCGTTTGTTGTTGGAGGCGGATACTGTATTAAAAACAGGAGATCATGTTTTACAATAAATGTCTGAATAAGGGATAAAGTTGCAATTGGTGAGGATACTCTCCGCACACCTTTCAGCAGTCCCGGCCAATAAGCAAAGATGGTGCTTGTAGTAACTCCACGGATGGCACCGTGCAAAATACACAATTGAAAGAATAGGTCACCAGCACTCCAAGTATTTAAAATGAATAAGTCCTTTTTATTGGACAATAGTGTCACAAAGATCAAAAAGAGC
>NW_017306474.1:1360218-1389118 GCF_000935625.1 Nanorana parkeri
TCGGGGCCACACAGGGTCCCTTCCTCAAGGCAAGAGATGTGACCCACATCTCTTGCCTTGAGGAAGGGACCCTGCGCGGCCCCGAAACGTCGGCTCTTTTTGATCTTTGTGACACTATTGTCCAATAAAAAGGACTTATTCATTTTAAATACTTGGAGTGCTGGTGACCTATTCTTTCAATTGAATAAGGGACAAAATACTTTCCTTAATATTTTTTTATAATAATAACAGTGTACTGAGAAGAAGCATGCTGATGGGAAGAGAAAGCAGAGTGACAAAGGGATAAAGTCATCAGTATGCTGGTTTTCCTTTCACTGTCCAGTCACAGGCTGGGGCAGGTCTAGGAGAACCTGCACTCAGAAAAAGAAGTTTGAGTGATGCTGGCAATCACACTGAACCATCTAGTGGCAGAAATAAGTACTGTGGGGTAAATCTCTGGATTAAAGTTGAAAATTGCAGCAAAGGCTAGTTCAGTTATTTTATATTTAATGCGCTATTTATTGTAATCTTGCTATTCTTTGCTCAAGTTCTGATTTAAATATTTACTCGCATCCTTTTAAGCGGCCAAAGTAGACAGACATTTTCAGAAATGCTATTGAAATAATAATTTATATTACAAAAAATATAATCATGAAAGAAAAATAAATAATTAATAAAAAATACTGAATAAATATTAATAAATAAATAATAACTTTCTTCATCATTTCAGGGTGCAAATCGTTTTCTTGCAAAAATAAAATTACACAGTATAAATTCCCCCACACTGCCAATCCTGTAACTTCACAGGTTTAATACTGGATAGTTCCTCCAATATAGCTAATATACACTGAGTGGCCAGATTATTATGACCACCTGACGTTTGTAGGCAAATTATCTATAATTTTGCGCTGAAGTTTCTAGAAGGCCAGACCATTATAAATAGGGAAGCAGGTTGTTTACCACGACTGTAGAAGTGATTTTTTTCTGAAGATATGGGTAAACAACATTATTTAACAGCCTTTGAACGTGGGATGATTGTTGGCTCTCGGAGCGATGGAGCGAGTATCAGCAAAACAGCAGAATTTGTTAAATGTTCAAGAGCAGCTGTTGTTAAAGTGTTTAAAGACTGGACTGTCAGCCGAAAATCTGGGTCTGGACGTGCGAAGTGTGGCCGTCAGCGACTAGTCAATGTTAGGACAGAACGGAGAGTGGCAAGACTGGTACAAGACAACAGAAGGGCAACAGTGCAGCAAATTACTGCATATCTTAATCAGGGATCCTATCAAATGATCTCTGAAGGCACTGTTCGCCGTACACTGCATCGTATGGGATATGGAAGCCAAAGGCCTGTTCGAACACCTTTGCTGTCTGCAGTTAACAAGATAAAACGTCTCCAATTCGCACAGGAACACAAGGAATGGACAGTCGAGCATTGGAAAAAAGTCATGTGGTCCGATGAATCACGTTTCCAGTTGCATCATGCAGATGGCAGAGTGAGAATTTGGTGGGAACAGCATGAAAGCATGCACCCCACATGCATGAGTACAACCCTTCAAGCTGGTGGGGGCAGTGTTATGGTTTGGGGCATGTCTTCCTGGCATGATTTGGGCCCTTTAATTCGTGTGGAACAACGTCTGAATAGCACAACATACCAAAGTATCGTTGCTGATCAAGTTCATCCTATCATGTTGATGGCATATCCCAATGGAAATGGCTTCTTCCAACAAGACAATGAGCCATGCCACGGTGCTCGTATTGTGCAGGAGTGGTTTCAAAACATGAGGGAGAATTTACCTTGCTTAGGTGGCCCCCACAATCACCACATCTCAATCCAATTGAGCATTTGTGGGACAAAGTTGAAAGAGCCATCAGACAGCTGGTTCCACAACCATCAAATCTCAAAGAACTGGACAGTGCTATTCATCAGGCATGGTGTCAGATTCCTCGCATCACCTTTCAACATCTCGTGGAGTCAATGCCAAGAAGAATCGCTGCAGTATTGAAGACAAAAGGTGGCTCAACGAAGTACTGATGAGGTGGTCATAATAATCTGGCCACTCAGTGTATAAGAGAACTAGGAGCCAGCGCTGGTGGCAGCTGCTAGTTCTGTGACAGCAAAGAATTTGACAGCAGCCCTGTTAGATCAGGGACCAATTAGCATGGTTCCTAATCATGTAATCACTAGGACTGCCAGTCTTAGTTATTACATGACTGCTTACAAACAAGCCAGCTTTGGCCGGCTGAATTGACATTGTCCCTCACTAAGAGAAAAGCTTTAGCTGGGGCTGTTAAAGTGAAATACAGACTGTAAAAGAAAAAAACAAACTTTTAAAGTTTAATTTTTTTTTCAATTGTTGTAAAATTTCCCGCTTATAATAGGTTATAGTAGTTTGGCATATCATATGGAATCATACAATGAATGACCATTAAAAGGCCCCCCCCCCCTCCTCCAACACTTTTTCTATCATTTTAAAGAATCCTGGATTTCCTCTTAAATAAATATACTTTCATGGACTTCATTTTTTTACCTAATGTCTCTTTCTAATCTAAAGCCTGGCCCTTGAGATTATCACTCTTTAATAACTGTTAATAATTTAAGTGCTGCTAAGACATGAATTGCATAGTAAAATAATAGGTAGGTGGTTTAATAACATGCATTTTTTTCTGTTGTGAAAACAATGCCTAGCCTTTCGTTAAAACTGCTTCTTTAAGATATTTCTATTACTATGTGTTTACGTACAGTTGAATATTATCTGGCCATGGTGATTTTTCCATACGTAACCCCTCACTGCAAAAATGATAATAAACATTAGCACAATTGCTAAATGATCTCCTGAAAACATGATTACCACAAAATTATCTAGTTCCAGACATTACACAATGTGTGAATCGACTACTACGTCTACATTTTAAAAAATTTTTACTTGAAAGTTCTACAACTTATAGTCAC
The DNA here is from genome assembly GCF_000935625.1 of Nanorana parkeri. Classification (NCBI taxonomy): domain Eukaryota; kingdom Metazoa; phylum Chordata; class Amphibia; order Anura; family Dicroglossidae; genus Nanorana; species Nanorana parkeri. The sequence continues at coordinate 1,363,148 of NW_017306474.1, forward strand.
TGAAATTTGATGTACAAAAGGAATTATAGAATATACAGATCATAGTTAGAAATTGGTAATTCCATACATGTTATATACTATCTCTTTATTTACTATGCAGTGAGCAGTCTCTGTCGGTAAAACAACTGCATGGTGCTGTTCTTACAAAGAGCAAATAATCCAAGTCCATTGTTTGCACCTTTCAGATGTCATTGCATAATTTTTATATCTAGAATATTGTTTGCCCTATTTAGAAACTGCTTTCTTGACTGGCATTTCATGTAATTTAAATTGAGCCATTTATGTATTTATGAAAAAAAAATCCTTAACTATATTTTAACCAGTTCTGGACCCACAAAACTTAATCCAAGTCCACAATGCATGTATAGTACACCCTGTTCTTCTACCCTATTCCCCTAGAATTTGCTGGAAAATCCAAGCTGTCAAAATGACAGCCAGGAGTTGCTGTGTAAATACAACAAGCTGCTGCTGTAGAACAAGCAGACCTTTCTTTAACTAACACCGATCAAAGTAGATAAAAGTGTTTTTTTTTAGTTTTGTTATGTTTGCTGTATGGATTGTTGAAAAAATATTTCTGCAAGACAATATCACTAAAAGAAAACCTTGTTTGTCCTTAAAAGCCCAAATACATGTGTATTACTTTGTTATCTTAAAGAGGAATTTCACCTTTATCTTTAGAATGAAAGCAAAGGCACCTTTAGAAATGTTTAGTACTGGCAATCTACAAACAGATAATTAGAGGCTTTTTATTCCTTGTATATCTTATTTTTCTTTCCCTTCCCATTCTTCTCACATTGGCCATTTTCACTAAGGGCAAATTAGATTTCCTAGGAAGGCAGTGGTGATGAAGACTTCCCAGGATGCATCTGTATGGCCATGGCTATATCTCCAGTGCCTCACTCAACCAGGAAGTGAAAAAGCAGTAATTGTAAATAAAAGTAAAACATTTTTATTTAACTAATGAATGTAAGATGATTTTACATCAGCATGCAGAGCTGAATGCTGCTGTGATTTTTAGCAAAAAGGGGTCAAGGCCCACATTAAGTAATGACAAATTATTATAATTTTGAATAAACAAGCCTATAGCAGAAATCAAAACATTACACTCGATAGGGGGTACACAGGGGTGAGAGCTGAAGTGGCTAAATCGTACCTCAATACTACAATACTATATTAGCCGCTTGCAGTTCTCTGCACAGCATGAATCAGACTCGGAGAGGGAGGGGTACCACCGCAAGCCCATCAGGCTTTACGTAATTGCACACTGCAGGCTGACAGGAGGAAGGAGCTCAAGGTTGACCTCATTAAATATATTGCTGCTCCTTTACTGTTCAATCAGGGGCTGGAGCAGCTATATAGTTTTAAATTCAGTAGAGAAAAATGAGGTCAGGTTTTGGAAGTGCTGTTTATCAAAAATGTCTGCATTCGAAAGCTGTCAGAACAGAATTACAAATGTTTAGGCTAGTAGGCCAATTCACATTTATTTCAGTTGCGAATTTAGCTGTTTGCCCTAACTTCCACTTTAATGATCTCAAATAAAGCTGTAAAACAATGTTGTAAAACAATGTTGTAGAGGGGCCAGCTAACCCAGAGATGGTCACATTTGTTTTGTTCTTATCACAATTTCCCATTGCTACAATAGCAGAGATAAATGAAGCAGAGGGTAAAGGATTTCAGCTGGAGGGAAGGCTTAGATATATTTTGAACTGCGAATTTTTAATAAAACTATGGTCATTTTGCTACAAGAATTCAACTTCAATTCATTTTTTTATCATTTAAAGTAAAGCTGTCTCATGTGTAGCAAATTGCTGTATTGAACAGGATGCTTAGTTATTGTGCGATCTTCTTCTTATAGGACTACAGGGGAATCCAAATCAAATAAATCATTTTTATCATTTAAAGTGTTAAAATCACATCTTTGCAGAGCAGTTCTAATAGTATCTTGCCTTTGCACATTAATCAGCACTGTAACATATGATTTTAATTTCCAACAATTTTGCAGGATGCAAAATAGACAGGAGTGCATGGCATTGCTCCGGGTCTGGACAAGTGACTTGCTCATGAAGTAGGGAAGAGTAAATGCTCAGCGAGTTTAATAAGTAAGGTGAACATGTGTCACCTAATCATGTGCAAACAAAATAAAACATAATATCTACAGTATATAATATATAAATATAAAATAATATGTTTTCCTTCCCCAATTGGGTAACTGAACTTGCTACCTTTAAAGTAAATTTTCTATTACATTGTAACATAAAACATCTGGTAATATAAGCTGAGCATAAAAAAAGGTCAGGCACACACTATCATTTCTGGCTGAGCATTTATAAGTGTTTTTATTTTATTTTATGTGAGCTTGATAAAAGTTTAATGGGTAGTTTTTAAGTGTTTTGAAGCATATTGTAGTGGCTTCTGGTACTAGAAAAGCCTGTAAGCACATTTAGCTAGGTTTGTATACATTTTATGGACATTTTATGAGATTTTTATGTGTGTTTTTATACACTACATGAAGGTGAAAACATGAGCAATACTATTACAAAATGCTACATGCAGGAGATTTTCTCAACACCCCTAAGAATAGGGTCATAGTGCGAACATTTTTTATGAAAAAATAATAAATAAAAGATACTCCTGTTGAAGCATTTTGTCAGCATTTTAAACAGCTGCAATATGCTTAGAAATGCTGGTATTGTCAACTGTCCCTAGCATAGACATGGGCAGACTTATTGAAGACAAGTTACACAGTAGATAAGGTTGGAAAAAAAGACACAGCTCCAATTTATGCGTGTGTCAGATTAAATTATCTATTCTAAAAGTATACATATCCCTGTATTTTGCACTCATCGAGGAAGACATCTTGAAATATTTAGATTTTGTCAATGCTCCCAGCTGTTACTACTACCTGGGGAAGGCATTTCCACATGGTTTGCTGCTTCGACCTAAAGAACCCCCTCTACAATATTAGATTAACCCTACTTTCCTCTGACCTTAAATTGTGCCCATGTGTCCTCTTCAATTACCTTAGAATAAGCAAGTTGTTACCGCTGAAACAGTCCAATCATTCTGTTGTTCTGATACTGTATAGTGACTGTTACCATTACCTGGGGAACGGAGTTCCACATTATTGCTGCTCTGACACTGCTGCGCTAGGAGAGGGCTGAGGAGGAATCTCACCTAGCACAGCAGAAATCACACAGCGACCCACATGTTGAGAACATTGGTGTTATTCTGCATTGCACTGTAGAATCTATTATTGCTGGGATTTGTAGTCCTCTGTAGCTGCTGGTATTCTGCAGTGTGCTGTATAATAATTATACGGCGCAATGCAGAATAACACCAGCTATAGAGGAATACAGCAAATCGCAGCAATAGTACATTATACTATAATGTACTATTGCTGGGACTTGTAGTCCTCTGTAGCTGGTGTTATTCTGCATTGCGCTGTATAATGTACTATTGCTGGGATTTGTAGTCCTATATAGCTGGTAGTATTCTGCATTGCGCTGTATGATGATAAGACGACGCAATGCAGAATACCCACCAGCTATATAGGAATACAACAAATGCCAGCAATAGTACATTATACATACAGCTCTTTAGCTGATGGTACATATACAGCACAATGTACTATCAGCTATAGAGGACTACAAATCCCACTACCCCAGCAATACATTAATGCAGCACCATGTGGGTGCTGCATAGAAGGGGACCTGATGGAGAACTTCAGGTCCCCCTCTGCTGATTGGCAGCAGCAGAGGGCGGGTGCAATAGCTAGTTTGCTATTGGCTATTGCAAAGTGAAATAGCCAATAGGAATCTAGCTATGCATTCCTTTGGTGGGGGTTTTTTTCTGACTTACGGCGGCTCCGATGTCAGAAAAAAACAAACAAGAAAAAACAGAGCAAGAGAAAGGAGAAGGAGAGAGAAAGGTTTCTCTCCCGGGCGGCCAGGAGCCGCTGGGCGACCCCTGGCAAATCATCATTCGACCCCCGACGGGGTCGCAACCCACAGGCTGAGAGCTGCTGTTCTAGGACATCCCTTCTATTCCATAATCTAGTGAACTTCTGCATGACTTGGGGAGACATCTGTGTAAGTAACTCTGTAAGTAGATTCAAAATAATAAAGTAGTACCTGCAATCAATACTTACTCATTCTGCCAACTAAGGATATTCACTCTCATGAAGAACTAAGGTTTCTGAGAAATCCTCTGCATCTAACAATTCTGGACACAAAAGTGACATAGGAGTCAGGGAAATGAAGAGGGGACCAGAGATCCAGCACAATTTAGTTATTTTTGGCCTGTTAATTATACCATTGAAAGTGTTTTGTTAAAAAAAACAACCTGTTGCACTTGACAAAAATCTTGTGAGCTGATAGCTTCCTTAGCTTTCTGCTTGTACTGACTCTTATTGATTAGTTTGTTTCCAGTTATTGTTGAGGATAGCAAAACCATGCCCCTCTAGGTTCCATAGAGAGTGGATGGGGTATTGTAAATCCTATAATTCTGTTGTTCTGATACTGTATGATGAATGTCTGTTGTCATGTTAGCACTGGAAGTGTATCAGTAAGAAAATGACCAAGTGGAAATAAAGTTAGCTGTTAGCTGGTTAGCTGCAATATACTACATTTTTGTTTTTAGGTTTAGATGTACTTTAACTATTCAAAACAGCTCTGCAGGCAGGCAAGTATTAGTCTTTTTCTTGGCAGGTAGGACTTTTTAAAAGTTTTTTAATCTATCAACAGGGTCACTTTGAAATCTTAGGATCGTTTAATTGTTTTCCATGATCTCCGTAGATAATATATTAATAAATATTACTCACTGTAACTATATCTGGACATTTGTAGCTTTTATAGTTTCAGTTGCTTCATACATGTCTGGGGGATATGACTATTTCTTAATTTATTTAAAATGCTTAAAATATAAAATGAGCATGAACATAAAATAACTGGCATACTGCTTTTGTAGTGTACACATTTTTCTAATGCTTTATTTCATGCTGTTACACAAAAAGACAGAGCTAGTAGTGGTACTCTGTAGACTGATGACTACAGTGGAAATAATAGTACTTGCGGCGGTACAGGGAACTAATCTATGAGAGCAGTGAGAGTAGGAATAGGACCTGCAGCAATCCACACATCTTCCATAATCACTAAAACTGCTCCTGTTGCTTTCTATCGCCTACCTGGATCATACTTGCATCTCTAACTACAGGATGGTGGGGGGTTGCAATGGTGCCTATGAGGTCAATGTGCTTAGTGATGGCTGCTTCTCCTTGCTCATTAGCTGAACGTTCATAATGAAATCTGTAGAAAATAAAGCAGGATTTATTTTTACTTTTCTCTTTCCTGTTCTGTTTAAGCCTCTAGCAGAATTATAAAGATTACAAAGACTGACAGGGGTACAATTCTTACCATTTTTTAAAAATAGCTTAATGGGATAGTCATTTTTTATTACAAATTAATAGAAGTTAGTTGACTCTGGTTGAAAATGTACCGGTATATAGAGCTATGATGCCTAAATTTACTCCTCTGACAGTTTATACTTATATGGTCTAAAGAGGGGCCATGGGGCTGATTTCTGAAAACTGTCTGTCTTTAGTAACTGATTAGAATTTACTATTTTTATTACCCCGCTTGTACAATTAAATGAAATTTAGTATTAATATGGGAAGGATAATACAAGGTACTCCCACTAGCAGGCAGAATAATAAGAATACTGGAAGTACCATGTATTGGTTTGTCCCTGTCCTATTTAGAAGTAATCTCTGTGGATTAGTGGGTGCTAATATTACTCCTATCTGAGTGCAGAAATAATTACCAACTAAGAAATATAAAACCTCAATTCCAAGCACAACAAAACACTAATAAAAACAGTTATGTATTTGTAAAAATAAATAAATATATTTTATTCATGTTATATTCATATACCTGAATTTGACTTGATCTCAGCATCTTGAAATTTCCTGTACATGACATGAGAAATAGCAGAGAAAGACAGTAGAAAAATGACTTCTTCAGTTTGCTGCTGTTCCTTCATTATCCAATTACAGCCTGGGGAAAGGGAGGTGACCTAGCTCTGTTGCTTAACTTCAGCAGAGTAAATTCAGGACATTGGGCTAACTGTGCTGTGTGACACAGCTGTATACATTCAGAATAGGATGGGCAGAAATATGAATCATTCGGAAGGTAAAACAACTATCATATATGTATTTCTGTATGTATTTCATATGTGTATTTAGCTGTTTGCCTGGGGTTTAGCATTAAGACTAATGAAAAAAGTATACTACATACAATTCAGTGCATTTCATACATAATATGTACAAAAAAAAATGCCTGTAGAGATAGACATCCATTTCATACTCTTTGCCACGGTATGAAAATATGGTTCTCCAGCTCCTGCTTTCAGCATTATTTCTGAAATTATACAAGCCTTTAGAGACCTATAGGATTTATTAATGCAGCATGAAACAGACAAAACATACAAATTATTCAAGTACTTCACATGTATAAAAATACCCTTTCAAGGTACTTCACATGTGACTGCACACTAAAACGTTCAATTTTAGCATGCAGGCTGGTGTCCGTTTTGTGCTGCGGTGGGGGCAATGTTTTTATGTCCTCACAGTAAACAGCATTCATCTGGTGTGGAAAAACCTCCAGTCACGGCAGATAGTGTGAACGTGCCCTCGAACAAAGACCAATTATGTCCATACTTTCATTTTTCAACTGTCATTATCTAGTGTGAGTTTGAATCTGATGATGATTGAAGAGAAGGCTAAGAATATCCTAGGCTGGATGGGATGTGAGCCGCTGCAACACCTATACTGAATGGATGCCATTGATGTCCCCATGCACAGAATGATGATGTCATTATACTGTAATATTCCCTGTAGTTACACCATTTATCCTGTAGCCCTCTGGATAGCAGGTCTCATTCCATTTGGCAAATAATTGTACTTGATAATAACGATAAACACAGTCATTATAGGATTACATTGCCGCAGCAAGAAGTATTGTTCACGACTCAGTTGAAAGAGATGGTATTCTTGTTTAAAGATACGGTATGGTACCACACAGCCAAACTGAATAGATCTTTGGGTGCCCTTGACGTCCTTTAGCGACTCCCTACATTGTCAGTTCATGTCTGATATAGCAGCTAAAAATCCTCTTAACATCCTGCTACCACTTCTGCCTATGCTGGGATCCTCCCTGTTCCTTCTGGTCCCATCTAATAAAGGGTGCGGAGGATCCTGCCAAATATACAAGGTGATTGCGAGACTTGCCTGTTGACGTTAATTCAAGCCTGTTATATTCTGTACCTATGCGATGTTATTGTTTACACTACACTTTTGAATAGGTAACTTTATACCAATGTACTACTGTATCGCATCCCGTCTCCAGATATGTATCGCAGAATTGCACGTGTCCATGATGGGATGCAGAATGTACTTTGTCATATCTTATGTTATGTTTTTTGAAAAACGTGAATAAAGACTACATGCTTAAAAAAAAAAAAAGAAGTATTGTTCTAGTTTTCATTCTATAGATATTCCTAAAACTAGAAACTGGGGGGGAAAAACCCAACAGGTTTGAGAGTTGAGTTTTAGAGTTCACTTACCTTATTAAAGTTGTGTTAATGGCAATCATCCAATCATGTGCAAGGAAAAATCTTCTTTTTTAATTTCCCTTGCAGTGAATATTTTCTTCTCTATTAGAAATTTCCCTTATAGGGGCACAAATTGAATTAAACAGAGGCTCTAACCCTTCTGTACTTTATTTTGAACAAAGTAAAAAGTCTTGAATAAGCATGGGGTTTAAAGAATATTTCCACTTTTGCAGTCAAATTTGAGAAAGCCCCTCTATATGCTTGATATATGTTCCTAGTCACACAGCATAAACAAAAAAAGTCTTACCTTTTAGATGTTTGGTTGCAGCAGGCAAAATGGCTGGATCCATGCTTTTCTCAGCACCTTTACAGTGATCTGTCCTTATAGAAAGACTTAGGACTGACATTTGAGGATTGTGTTTCTCTCATTAACATACAATGCAAACCCCTCACCCCTCACAATCCCTCCTAACATTACAAAGAAGGAGACGCCAAGTAGAAATTGTAACCATTAAGAAGGCAGGAAACCCTGACCCAAGTAAAAGTAATTTAAACTGCAATACGCATTCATGATTTTTTTTAGCTTATGCTATGTAAATTTAAAATATATAAAATAGGCAATCCAATGTATGTAAAGTCGCACTCAACAGCCAGGACCTCGATGTAAAAAGTTTATTCTCAGGAATATACAATGTTACAAGCATGACAAGATCCACAGGCTCTGACATGTTTCGCCAAAAAAGCTTAATCATAGATGATGAATTTGAGCATACGAATGTGAACTTTTTAACAAATAAAATAGATGTTATCCAAATTTGGCTGCAAATGTAGAAAGACATTTTAAATTAGAATGAAAAGAATGACTGGTAGAACGTGTTCGCTATAAACAATGCAAAATAGTTTGACTAATTCTGTCTGATTGTACCAACAATAGAACTGTTTGCTATTAGCAAATATAGTAGGTACCTTATCAGTACTCATGGGGTTGCCTCATTAAAAAAAAGCTCACAGCTAGCTGTAGGAAGGGCAGAGTTTGGGATCTGGAAGAATTCAAGTGGTATGCCCAGAACATTGTTGGAGAACAATAGGCCAACTGAGACAAAAAAAAAGGTATATTTTGTAATTTCACAGTAATCATCAATACTGTTGTTTAGATTGCCCCGCATACAGCTAGTAGATATGTAAATTTAGTTTCTTTCCGAATGGATATTTGTTAAAAAAATGTTTTACATTTGGACATTTGGATGCATCCAAATTTCGAATGCGAATGAATCCGAATGCTTGTTTAACGAAAATTCGTAGCCGTCAAAATTTAGTTCAAAACAAAACTAATTTTGACATGTGACTGTTCTGTGGCTAATCAGATGGGGGTTTTTTGGGCTATTGGGGGTTGCATTACAGGTATGGTTATATGACTGCTTTCTGAAATGAAAATTCAGACGCATCGGAAATCCAAATAATGAACCACATTAAATTTTGGATCCATAATCTGAAAAACGAAAGAAATAAAAATCTGAATGGATCTTAAATGAAATGAAACAATTTTTTGTGGGGTTACCTGTCTAACAGCTAGCGAGTTATACAGGGCTGTCTCTTTAATCAGTAAGGAGTTTGTGTTCATTTTTCTTACTAAAACATTTACTCATTTTCACTGCTCAAAGAAAAGAGAGCACAGGATGTGCACACGGGGAAAACAATTACTATCATATTTATGCCTTCAAGATGTAAATAATGAATATTGCAAACAGGTATAAATATAGAGAGACAACTTTCGCAACAATAAATTAATAAAATTTGGAGAGCCTTCCAAATAAAACATTTTTCTCTACTTCACAGCCTTGCGCTAAGAAAGAAAACGCCATCAGATATATTACACAGCAGTGAGAGCTTTAGACCTGCCATTTTTCTGTTCCTGTTTTGAAAGGTGTCATTTACTGACTGGCAGCATGTTAAAATAAAATGTTTTAACAAGTACCATATTCTAATAGTTAGCATTTACTTACAGGTGGCATATTTTCAAAAGGTAGTATTTACTGGTTGTCGTTTCTCCAAAGGTGGTGCTGACAGATGGCCTTAACTGACAGCTGGCATTTACTCAAGTTGGTTTATGTTAACGGGTGACTTTTTGCTGAAGAGTTACATATTGTTGCTTCTCAAGCATTGCTGCTATGTACTGGCCACTGGAAAGTGTGATGCCAGTGGTTAATTAGGATTATGGCATTTATTTAAACTCAACCTTTACCTTATTAGTAAAACCTAAACGTGACCCTAATCATCCACCTTACCCTGCACCACAGCACAAGTGTTCTAAAAAAAAATAATTTTTTGGCTATGTAGTTGGCTGATGATTTTTTTAAAAAGACATTACTTAGGAACTCAGTAGAACAGGACACCTTAATGATAGATTAATATGTAGTCCCTTTTTAATATGAAAGCTTATCATCAAACACATATTTGCATAATAAAGTGGGTGAAATATTGTAGGAATTAAGTGTTATCATTCTACAGTAATGTATTTATTGCACACTTTGAAACCAAGCTCCACCAGGTGTTAGGAAATACATCTAATTACCACCATTGATTGAACATACTGAAGCGGCCGTTGAGCTGCGACCTCTTGGACACTGGCAGCTCGGAGGTGATTGCAGACTATGCTTTTTGTGGCTCCCCCTGTTTGGGGTCTTTTTTGACAACCTTCAGCTTGTGACCGTTGTCCGCTTATCACCCTCTCCCCACCATCTATTTGGAGGTCCTCTCTGTCCTTGGGCATGTTTGGGCTCTGCTGGTCTGGCCGGGTGCGCACAGATTACTCTCTGGGAGCAATCTCCTCTACCTCCTGAGGAAGCGCTTGGAGCGTGAAACGCGCTGAGAGAGAACCACCATTCCTGATATAAGAAGAGGCATCTGTATATGAGAACATGTTATACCACTGATGTTTGTCATGGCCATCTAGCCTCACATTATAACTCTGGAATGGTTATTTGGAGATCAAAAAAGAAGTTTTCCCCAAAGAAGGGATCCCACCATTCCTTACACAATCTACGTGACAACTAAGTGATGAAAAAGTATAAATGTATTTATTCGGTAAGAGATAAAATCTATATATTTAGACTCTACGTACAAAGAATATCAAAAAATATATTAATCAGACAAACAGATAAATGTGTATACAAAACAGACAGATAAATATATATACATAAATTGATGACTGCATACCGCCTATGAACAGGTAAGTGAATGAGTGGGTTAATGAAAAATTATTTGTCAATTAGGAGACATGCCGTTTGGAAAGCCAGGTGTGTTTATATATTTAAAAGACAAAAAGCTATCCATGAAGTGAATTCCAATATGTGCGGGATTTCCCGATAATTGCCCTAATTTGAAACTGAAGGGCACAGATGGTATCGGAATTGTAGCCACAGAGGAAGCGTATAATATGGACACAGCACCCACGGGGACCTTGGAAGTGGGATAACACAGTCAATGTGAATGTATAGAAAAAAAATGTAATTATATATATAACTCACAGTCCCGGGATATCTTCGTTTCGATGTTTCCAGAGTAAGTTTCGGAGAAAAGATGGTAAGTTGAAACTTGAGTTTTGATGACAGGGTTGAAGAGGAACACAGGTATCAGGAGGTGTGAATGCTACCTCGGCTGGATAAATATTTGGAGATCAATCTGTTTTTCTTGTTCTGTTTTGTAATGTGCACATATCAATTATGTTTTTAAACATTTTTAACCTTTGCATAATAAAATACTTTTGTTTTACCATGTGGTAATTTTTGGTCTTTGTCACTTGGTACCGAAAAAGCCCCACCTCCTCTCTTTATTTTTTTAATTGGTTGAACATACACTAATTAAGGTATTTAACCAAAGATGAATAAAACAGTAAATATAGCAATACAAATGTAAATATAGCAATACAACACCTGATGAATGTTTAATTGTTCAAAGGCACTTAGCTTCTAAAATGCCATATTATATTATCTGAATTGTTCTAGCACTTTATTTTTTATTATTATATATTTAATAATAAAGTTTGTGGATTGTTTTGTTCACTGTACCCCTCAACAACCTACAATTACAATTCTCAAAAAGAAATAGGTAAACGTATTAGTTTCAGTACCAGATATGTGAAGAAGGTTTGTGCATGCCTCCTACAGGTCTGCAGAGGGAATGCATAGAGCTGATAGGCAGCCCAACATCGAACTGGCTGGCGTTTGCTACAAAGCGGAAGGCAGCGGTTTGATGTTGTCAGTCTGCAACAGAAAATGCTATCACTGGCAGGATCTTCAAGTAAAAACCTTAGTAACAGATTGACAAAAAATTGTATAAAAACTGTACAGTAAGAAATGATGTCAAAGATACTGAAAACCCCCAAAATTAAACAACCCTTAACACTAGGAGAAGAAAGTAACTAGTAAGTATCAAAATGATATTATTATAGTCATGCATTTCTTTGTCTTGTATAAGTGTTCTTTTAATAAATAGTTAAAATAAAGTTGCTAAATAAAGACATTAGAGTGAACAATTTGGCCAAGGCTGCTTTTTTCAGATAACATATTTCTGTCCTAATCTTAGAAATGTCAGAGTTACCCTGACCTTTGATTTGGAGACAGAGGAAAAGCCAAAGTAAAGGCTAATATAAGGAATGGAGACCAGAGGATATCCATTGTCAAAGTGTAATTTTGCAGACTAATAACTAGTTATGTAGACAGGAAAATACAGCTAGACAAATGTGAATAGTCCAACCGTGTGGATTGCATTTCAGTCATTATGTTTGATGAGTCACAGATAATCTAGACTGTGACTTCTTTAACCTGCAGCTACAGGAACTCTTCTGGTAATGTCCATAAGCTTTCATGTGAAAATTCTCGTTATGAAGATTTCTCTAGTAATGCTGGAATACTTCCTTATGCATCCATCGTCCCTGGAATGCTTTACATTTAAAACATACAGTATATACAGGGAGGACAATGTCCTAAGAAAATGTTTAGGCATACAAATCTATCTGTCTTTGTACGATATATGCATATCTATTAAATATGCATGATTGTATCATATCTGTAAAGGTTTAAAGAAATGCTATAGTAGTAATAATTCCTTTTAAAACCTGATCTACTTCTAAACCTTCCAGTGCAGAAGTGAAAGATTTCAGTGCCGATAGTTCCGGCACCCAGCAAAGTAAGTATGATCATTTAGGGGTTAAAGTGTATGTGAATTCAAAGCATTTTTTTTCCTTAGTAGAGTAGGTAATGGTTAAAGAAGAAACCTCACCAGAAGTTAAAAAGGTTTGTTAAATCCCAAAGGGGACCTGGTGCACATAGCACTTGTCCCTGTTAAAATCTGCACAGGGGTTGTTGAGCAGTGTGGTAGGATAGCTCAACCCACCCCCCACCACGAATATTCGATCATGCTGGATGAAGGAGGAAACAGTTTTGACTGACTGTGCAGAGGAGAGGAGGTCTGATAAGCAATGCACACAGGGCCTTACAGCACCACTCCCTTTCTTCTGAAAGCTGCTAGATGGATATCTGCAGCTCTCCTTGGTGTGAAGCCCAATGCCTTCTCTGCTCACTTTGTACTGATAAAAGACTGAGCCGACAACCTCCTGCAGCCACCAGCTAATGGACAGATGACTACAGTAGTAACTGTCGGCTTGTTTTGTTGTGAATGACAGCAGTTGTAGAGGAGCACCATCATTCAGAAAAATACAAGCTCACAACAACGCAAGCCAGCTACTACATTTGTCCAAAGAAGACTAGTGTAGTATCTGGCATGTGCTGTTGTGGGCTTATGTTTTTGTGAATAATGGCACTTCTCTGCAACTTTCATCATTCACAACAACACAAGCCCAAAGTTCAATTGGACTGTAACACTTTTTCAGCCATAGCTGTTTTCGAATTTTTTGCACATATGTTAAAATGCATATTTTAGGATTGAAAATTGCTTAAAACTCAATGTACCGGTGTACGTGATCTTGGACCGCATACCTGATTTTCAGGAGCAGCTACACAGTCTGCATCTCTGTCGGATGCAAAACGCAGAGCTGCTCCGGTCACCACCGGCATTCGTACCCTTTCGGCTGGAGCTCAGTTCTGAGCTCCGGCCAAAAGGATGAATTAGTGAGGTCTGCAGCAGACCTTACTAATCACCACTGGATCACCAGGGATCGTGCCTCCTCACCTCCTCCCTGCAAAAAGGTAAACAGGAGAGGGGGCTCTGTATTTTATTTTATATATGGGTGTGCGGGGAGTGGGTTGTATTATTTTATATGTGGGGTGTGTGTATTTTTTTATGTGTATGTGGGGTAGTGTATTATTTTATATGTGGGGGTGTATTTTTTTATGTGTATGGGAGGGGATCGTATTATTTTATATAAGGGGGTGTATTTTTTATGTGTAGGGGGTAATGTATTATTTTATATGTGGGAGGATGTATTTTTTTATGTGTATGGGGGGGAAGTGTATTATTTTATCTGCGCAGGGGTAGTAATTTTGTATGTGTATGGGGGGGTGTATTATTTTATGTGTGCATTGTTGGTAATGTTTTTATGTGTATAGGGGGGAAGTGTATTATTTTATATGTGGAGGGGTAGTATTTTTTATGTGTATGGGGGGGAGTGGGGAGTGTATTAGGCTCCATTCACACCTGTAAATTTAAGTGCAATTAGGGATTCCTGTTTTTCTGCAGCAGGAATCCCTAATCTGGCATTTACAAGTGACAGCTGTCACCCATTCAAGTAATGATCAGGTGACAGCAGCTGCATGTAAAAACCTGCACACCACATGTAATGCTATGTGATATGATTACATTTGGCTAGGAATCAATCACTCTCCCTGGACGCATCGATTGTGCATTCAGGGAGAGATCTCACATACCATTACATGCGGTGTGCAGGTGTTACCTTGCAGCTGCTGTCACCTGATCATCAACTTGAATGGGCGACAGCTGCCGCTTGTAAACGCCAGATTAATGATTCCTGCTGCAGGAAAACACAAGTTCCTGATGCAGGAATCCATAATTTCACCTAAACTTACAAATATGAATGGGGCCTTATTGTGTGTGTATTGGTGTCCGTAGTACCATACCGGATATAGTTAACTTTAATTCTAAAGTATGATATTTGGCAAGCAGCCCCCATAGGAGAATTACATTTGTTGAGTGGCCCCCGAGTGAATTGAGTTTGAGACCCCTGTCTTAGACATTAAAATGGTCGCAAGTTCATATGTCTCACGAAATAACTGCAAGAGTTTTCAAACCCAAAATGTCAGTAAAAAATGCATTCAAATATATTTGTGTGCACAAATACACTATAGATACCCAGTTCTTTAGTAAAATATAAAAGACCAGATTGTGTCAAGTAAAATGATACCAGTTATGTCAAGCCTCAAAATTGCATGCGCTCATGAAACAGCGAAAAACATAAGTGACACTTTAAAAGCCTCTACAAGTCGCTGACTCAGAGTTAATCCTAAATGTATGGCCCTAGAATTATTGCTGAATGACGACCCAATGTTTGTGGTGCGATCGTCTTACACTGAAGCTTTGCAACTTTAAAACGTAGCCGGGAGTCGGCTGAATGTAAGCAGTCAGTTTACAGGGACGTGCTGCCACGTATGTATTACTTACCTCCTTGGCAGTGAGCGGGTTAAAGTGTTTTTTCAACTTTTGCCGTAAAATTTGAGAAAACTCCTTTAATGCTTGCTGTGTGTTTCCATTCACACAGCATACCTAAAAGTCATCTTTAAAAAAAATTTCTTGTTTGGGGGAGGTTTATACATAGGACTCTAAAGGCAGCATCTAGTGGTTAGAATAGATGCCAGTGAGCAGAAAAGGGGAGAGACTTTGGGAATTTTTTTTAAAAAGAGTTTTAACATACAATGACTTGAGAACTTTAAAGTAGCACTCTGGGTAAACATTTTCTTTACCCTTGCAATGGGGCTTCCCCTGCACCGCAAGGGTTAAATGCTCACTTTTGTCATGGTTCAAAAGTAACAAAGTTGAGCTGGCCATACACCTTACAATTATCTGCAGATTTTCTGTGGTCAGATGGAAAAGGTGCAACAGATTCCTCCATCTACACTTAACTGTGTGGATGGAGTAATCTCCACCTGGGCCAATCTGTTGCACTTTTTCCATCTGACCACAGAAAGTCTGCAGATAATTGTAAGGTGTATGTGCACCTTTATACTCACCCGATCTTCCGAGCTTGCTCTTGGACCCATCCCTTCCACCTGTCTCCTCCTCTGCTGCAGCTCGGATGATCAGATGAGTTCATGCACTACACTAGTCTGAATGTAGGTAAAAGAAGCATTAATGTAACACCACCTGGTGGTAAAAATACTGTACGCAAGAAACCTTAAAAGAATGGTTGCAGCACCTATGTCTTTGTAAACAGCATGCTAACAAAGTTCAAAAAGTATAATTTGGTTTATTTTTTTCTTTCTATCCCTAGTGGTCAGATGGAAAAGGTGCAACAGATTCCTCCATCTACACTTAACTGTGTGGATGGAGTAATCTCCACCTGGGCCAATCTGTTGCACTTTTTCCATCTGACCACAGAAAGTCTGCAGATAATTGTAAGGTGTATGTGCACCTTTATACTCACCCGATCTTCCGAGCTTGCTCTTGGACCCATCCCTTCCACCTGTCTCCTCCTCTGCTGCAGCTCGGATGATCAGATGAGTTCATGCACTACACTAGTCTGAATGTAGGTAAAAGAAGCATTAATGTAACACCACCTGGTGGTAAAAATACTGTACGCAAGAAACCTTAAAAGAATGGTTGCAGCACCTATGTCTTTGTAAACAGCATGCTAACAAAGTTCAAAAAGTATAATTTGGTTTATTTTTTTCTTTCTATCCCTTGTTGGTTTTCATTATAATAAATTTGTCTTTTAAAACCAAGTTTCAGCACTCTGCAAAACAGTTAAATCTTACAGCTAGATTTAAACAAAAGAACGTGCAGTTTTAGTGCAGCCTTAGGGCTTGTTCATACCATTAGCTGTGACTGGTGTTTTTTTAGCAACTGAACAATGCCAATCTCCTCCAGGGAACATAAAAAACCTGCCACAGACATTTTGCTAATGCCAGTAATTAAAGTGGACATTTACAAAAAAATTAAAATGTGTGAACAGGCAGGATTTTTTATTGCAGGAGACTTACAATATGTCTCTTTTGCAATTAAGGATTCTAACTTGTCTGTTTGCAACCTTTTAGGCAAATTTTGGCCTATGCCAGGATGAATTAACTCCCACACATGCATGGCTGAAAATCCTGAACCCAGAAGAAGACCAGGTGAAGATGTTGGCATCAGCAAGGGAACTCATGAATGTTGTATCTCTGGAGGAGGGGGATGGGGGGGGGGGGGAGTATATTATTGTTTTCAGTGCAAAATGCAATGGAATAGACAAACTCAGATACCTGAGGATTATATCCACGGTCTCCTGCTGTCACCCTGAGTTTTGGACCTCTGCCCTACCATTACCAGTACACACATTTCTCTCTCCTCCTCCTTAACTTTTACACTGTTGCATGCTGAAATGCCAGGGAAAGTTGTAGTGCTATTACTACACCTTCTATCTAAGGCTCCATACCCATCTTTGTGATGTGGGAGCACGTACAATGTTGCACACAATCCCACATCACATGTTTCAATGTTAGATGCACTGCGATGCCATTGTTTCTTAAAGGAGAACTATGGGGTTAAGGCTTTTTCCCATAGTTCTCCTTAGGGTAACGTGAGGACACAAACTAGCTTCCTTCCGTCACCCTAGGCTCAGTATACCGCGAGCTGTAGCCGCGGTATACTGTATACTGCAGCCCCTACCCTGTCACGGCAGGGAGCCGTGACAGGATCGAGAGGTGAGCGAATGCCGGTATGTGTTCGCTCACTTCCCGATCTACTGAGCCGACCTGTGACAGTCCCATTGTCACAGGTCGGCTAGAACTATGAGGTGAGTGAAAAGCACTCACCTCATAGTTCTCCTTTAATGGCACCACACACACCTAGCCATCGCATGTGTGTTGAATAACACTGCATCACATGATCACCTGGTGTGAATGTCATGTGGTGTGAAGCAGTTTAAAAAATATATTTGCTCTTGAGTGCGATTTAGCGGTAGGCAGCTCATTTAAATGAATGGACTGCCTTACCGCAGCACACCACAACGCGCCCTGCAGCACTTGCAGGTGTGATCAGAGGTTAACTATTTCCTGGCACTATAAAGTCAGTTGGGCCCACTGGACATTCTCCTTGGCACAGCAGGTAACACTACAATGCTTGTGAGGCAGCAGATCCTTCAACAAATGGAATGTGATTTATGACAGCCTTTCTCTCAGACTCTGCATATAAGCAGAAAAAAAAGATAAGACTGTGTTCTCTACAGGAATTTGCTACTATAGAAGGCTGATATAATTTGTAGGACTCCCGTGGGCTCTGTAAATGGGCATGCAGCATGAGAAAATAGTTGGACACAGTTAAAGGTTAGTAGGCATGGGATAACAGCATGGTGCCCCTTCCCATTTATCAGATCTGGCAAGCTTCTATATTTGTCTGCAATATTTTAACCAGTTGACATCCGCAGTGTTAAACCCCCTTCCCATCCAGGTCAGTTTTCAGTATTCAGCGCTGTATGCTTGTCCATCTATAGAACCCTAAGGTAGCATAGCCCAATAAACAATATGCTTTTTCCATAAGCTTTAAAATAGCTACAAATTCTTAATCTGTTGTCAGATGTTTAATACTACAATTAATAGATAGACTGCATGATAAATTATGTCTTTGATAAACAGATAGGATGTACTCTCTGCCATGTCTCCAGTAATGGACAAGCTGCATTCTCAGTTATGCCATTAGGAATGTCTTTAGTGAATGGACTAGTTGCATTCTCTATGAGGTCTCTGGTGAATGAACAGCC
This sequence comes from Nanorana parkeri, assembly GCF_000935625.1. NCBI lineage: Eukaryota > Metazoa > Chordata > Amphibia > Anura > Dicroglossidae > Nanorana > Nanorana parkeri. The sequence continues at coordinate 1,381,677 of NW_017306474.1, forward strand.
TGGATTTTAAAAAGAGTCTCCATAATACTAACATAGGCAACAGTCTTCCCATAAAATTATATGACAAATTGCCTTGTTTTGTGCATTTAAAAGAGAACTAAAGCCAATCCTTTTTTTTGTCTTTAGTCCTCTTTTGGGTCAAAGGAGAATATTTATTAATGTACACTTGTGACCCAAAACCAGCATCTTGATTGATAAACACTGGAGGAATAGAAAGGGGAGGGGGGAATGCAGGGAGAAGACAGTGAGCTGAGCAATCAGCGATTTGTGGCGAATCAGCTCTCAATCTATAGAGTCGGCGTGTCACACACCGGCTCTAAGTATTGGGAAAAGTACATTTTACTTTCCCAATAGTTCTACTTTAATCTCCCTGTCATTTTGATGATATTATGATATCAAACAGGTCTCAGATTGTGGCTGGGCTCTGCCATCTTGGATGTGACATCAGCAGCTACAGGCAGATTCAGAGCTGTCATTCATAATCTATTTGCATTTGAGGCTCACTGGAAGGTCTGTTAGAATTTCGCTTGACCATTGGTTCGAAATTGTTCATCAGAGCATTCGATCTTGCCATCACTGAGTCAACTAATTTTGTTTGAAAGTCCTTAAATATTTCATCCAGACCTTCTGCTTGAATGGAATCCCAGACATGTTTAACAGGTTTCTTTAGTGCCTAGCACATGCGCAATATGTACAATTTTTCACACACAAAAGACCCAATTATGGTTAGAATATAGTTTTTCCAGGACATTTTTTTTTAAATTCTACTCCTTTAGTTTTACACATCACTACAATCAAAAATGAACATCAATTAGACCTCACTAACCATTAGACAATCAAATGTTCTGACAATGTACATTTTCCAACAACATTCTGCTGATGTACAGAATGGCCAACTTTACTGAACAAGGCAAAGAGACTAATAGTAGGACAGCAGAGCACTGCGTAATCCTAGCAGTGACAACTCCTCTGCTCTGCACATATCATAATCTGCTTTGTTTACTTTTTTGCATTCATAACAGCTCCACATTGGCACTTCTATTTAATTAATTTATGGGTGCACAGATAATAAATAGCTGGTCTCGCCTGAAATCCTAATGTTTGCTAACAACCAGCTGTGCTGACTTCTGCTGTCTGCTTACATAGCAGCAGGAGGAAAGAGCAGGGCCAGCACAGACAGGAATTGACATTTCCAGGAAGTGGTCAGATTCCTACTAAAGTTACACAGGTCACAACATGGGGAAAAAAAGTTGTTTTTTTAAGAGGGGAAAGAAGTGCTTTTTATCCTCCATTGCTGCAAATTTTCCTTTAAAAAGTGAGGTCTAGTGACAGAGTCTCTTTGAGTGATATCTCTCTTCTCAGGTAAGTGGATAGGCAGCATTTTCAGCAATGTCTCTGTTAATTGACATGCTGTATTCTCAATGCTTTTGGCAGTAATAAATAAATAAGCTGCATTTTTACAAAGAATTAAGATACTGTATTGACAGTGATATTGCCAATTTCTGGTTAAACGTTTACTTGCATTCCCAGTGATTTCTGTACTAAATATGATGCTCCGTTTTTACAGATCTTGCTGTTCATTCTAAAACTGGCCATATGCCTATAGATTTTCAGAACTTTTCATTGCTGCCAAGAACCCTGTTTTGATTCTAGCTCAAATAGCCCGTCTCGTTTGTTAGCAATACTAACTCACTCACTCAATTTCGTCGATTGACAAAACGTATTTTCGTTTGTGCATGTGCAGTGTTCTTGTTGTGATTTTTTTTGTACGAAAAAACACTAATTAGGGATGTTCAGATACCAAGTACCATACTCAGTACAAGTACAAGTACTGATACTTTTCTGGCTTCAAGGCTAGACTAGAGAAAAATAAAAAAATTAGGAGGCAGCTGTCATTTTTAAGGAGCACACGGAGCTCCTCTGATGTGTACATCCCCATTTTACAAATCACAGGATGCATTTTTTTAAAATAAATATATATAAGTGATGCACCAATACCATTTTTTCCAAGTACAAGTACTGATACTTGTCCAAGTACTCACAGATACAAGTACTAATACAATTTTGCATATTGTCATGTGACAGTTTTTCTAAAACAATACAGACTAATGATTTCAGGACAGTGGTGGAGCACCAGAGACAGGTCTCAGCAGCAACCGCTGCAACTCTGGTAGTTCTCGTGAAAATGCCAAGTATCTGCACTGGTATCTGAACTGGTATCTGGACATCCCTACCACTAATCCATTGATTTTCGTTCGATTCGAAAAAGGTTTTCCAGCCTCACCCTTCGAGAAAATTTGGCCAGGAGTGCAGTAAAAAGAATCGTTGGGTAATGGACATGCTACATTCACACTGATGTATACAGTTAATATACAGTCTGCATTCCCAAATATGTGTTCAGGATTTATTCTTAAGGTATATCTAAACCCAGGAACAAAAATATGATATATTGCAGCTTATCAGTCATTGGATGTGTCTTTGCGTGACAACTCACTCACTGCAATGTATCTATAGAGAAATGACATTGTCACCCAAGGCTGCTCTTCTGATTTGAAATACAAACACTTCCCCCCTTCTCATCTCTAATATAGTGGGAAGGTGTTCACAAAAAAAAAAACTGATATTATTTGAGATTCAGTTCAGTGCACAGGATGTGATAATAAACTTGTCAACTGGTATTTTCTGTTACTGACAGAAAATATAATTAGCTATAATTATAAAAAGAAAACTAAATTAGCCACCACATCTAAAGACTTGTAAGCTTCAATATATCACATTTTTGTTCTTAAATTAAGGTAACCAGATGTTAGACATATGCGATTCGTTTCGTTCCGAATCGAAATTCGGACGAATTTTCGGAAATTCGGACATTCGGATGTATCCGAATTCCGAATTACAGACATAACGAATGCAAACGAATCCGAATTTCCATTTCCGAAATTCGGTAGCGGTAGTTTGAACGTTCGTTTCGTTTTCGTTTCTTATTCGTTTCTTATTCGTTTCTTATTCGTTTCTTATTCGTTTCTTAATGGTTTCGTTCGTTGGAGCAAAGTGACATTAGAGAAGGAGAAAAATATTTTCCCCCCCTCAAATGTCATGAACGAACGAAATGAATAAGAAACAAATACAAAACGAATAAGAACAGAAAACGAAACGAACGTTCGACCTACCGCTACCGAATTGCGTCCGAATCCGAATTCCGAATCCGAATTGACTTTCACACCCGAATCCCGAACACAAATCCGAATTTAAAACGAAACGAAACTAAACGGCAGTGCACATGTCTACCAGATGTCCTTGGATTCTGCCCCCTGCAGTTTGTGTGCTACTTACGCCTGCAATCTACTTGACCCCTTCACCCCTTGACCCCTTCAACATGTGTGTTACTTACTCTTGACCTCTGAACTCTGTGTTTTACTTTATCCTGACCTCAGCACTCTGTGTATTAATTTCTCTTCATCTCAGCCTATTGTGTATTATGCACTCCTGATCCCTGCACTTTGCTCGTTGTGCACCACTATTCACAGCAGAGTAGGCTCAGGCTTTATTTAACTAAACCTCTTTAAGTCCCTTACTGTTAGCACAATTTGTCCATACTCACCACTTGTCACAGTATGCTATGTGTGCCCCTATTAGTCCTTCCCCTGCACCACTCCTGTATAAAGTGGGCATGGTCGGTAGGGTGTTTCCAGATTTCATTTGAATGTAAAGGGGCAACTTTGATGTGAAGGATTGGACTCTGATGTGAAAGGGGACTACTGATGCAAAGGGTGACTCTGACGTGAAGGGGGGGGGGGGGGTGAGGCTGGGGGGGGGGGGGGGGATCTTGATTTGAAAAGGGCACTTCCATGTTAAGGGGGAATACTTTTACAGGGTGCCATGACTGAAAAAAAGGTAGAAGAAACGCTGCCCTAGACAATAGTCATCTATGAATGACACTTCAAATATAAGTACAGATAAAACATAAGTTTTATTTTTATTTTTAAAATAGTTTAATTCCGTTGAAAAAGAGTTTTACTTTCACAAATATATAGTATGGTGGTACAGTGTTTAGAAGAGTACACATATTAGTACAGGATAAATCATGGAATATATCTTCGCATATCTGGCTAATTTAATTTCTTTTAAATCAAGCTGGATCCTCTCTTACTACCCGCTGCTTAAGAATCAATAAACATACTATTTCAGAGCAGTTACTCTCTTATCACACACTGCACAGGAAAAAAGGAAAAATGTGTAGGAAACTCATGCATATGTATGATGATATTAAAGGATTTCATCTGTGATGATATTATAGTTGTCTGCTCAGTAAAGGCCAGAAGGGTGTTAACTGTGGCAAGAAGCTGAAAACACGTGAAAACAGCCATAACCATGTGCTACGTAAAATATATTATTAGAGTGACCTTATTGTGAAAAATGTTAGTATGCAAAATGGTTTATCTGCAAAAGAAGAGTCTAAATACTTCTCTCCTGTTGCACTCATCCCTGAATGCTACTTCAAATATGAGAAATCATTCCCCAAATTATCAACACGGTCAGTGTTGATCTCCTGTGTGCCCTGCAGCCTTCACTAATTCCTCCTGCCAACCTCCACTTCATTATAGGGTATAGAGTATTTTTGGCAACTATCTCCTAATTTTGTGAAAGGGTATCTGTAAAGTTAAGCTCTAGGCAAAACAGCTACATTCTTGCTTGAATTATATGTATGGGTGCTGTTTTACCTGTCAAAGGATTTTAATTTCTGTCTATCCAGTCTGGAAATTTACTGGTGATATCAGTTTTCCCCTTTGATGTTAAGCAACAAGGTCTGGTCACCTCCTGCCCCCAGTATTTGACTAAACAGAAAAGAAGCAATATAAGACTGATGAACGTATGTCTCTGCTTTCTATTCCTTTCAGCTTGTTCCTTTTCTGTTAGAGCTGTCCCTCTCGCTCCCAGTCTGAGATCTGCTATACCTGGAATTACACGAGGCTTATACTAAGTCAAATGCAGGCATTTACACTAGTTGAGTTGTAAATGTAAATGTAATGATTTCTTAGTAAGTGTTTTATTATATCTGCCTGGAGTTCAGGTTTAAAGACTAAGCAATTAATTAGACTGTTTGCTTCCTCAATGCTTGATATTTAGCGTATTCTGCTTTCTGTATGTAGCACAAAATACAACTTACATAATAATGCACAGGCAGAAACAAACTGGAAAAGACAGGAAATAACAAAAAATGAAAATAGACGTAATTTTTGTGAAGGTGCTGGCAAATCATTCTCCAGTTACCTTTCTTCCTCAGTGAATTCTCCTGATAAGATCTTTGGCTTTGCATTCCTACTGGATCTGCCAGGACATTGAAAATGGGTATCGCACTCTTTGTTAAAATTACTACTTACATTAAGTAATCGAGACTAAAGCAGGAGTAGAATGATCACCACTGTTGGAACTAGAGGAGTGAGACTTTAAGCCAAGGGAAGCAGAACAGGGGACTGAGATGGATACATTATTCCGAGTGTTGAGTTCTCCAAAGAGGAACAGGGCTCATGGCTGATTCAACCCAGTTGCATATAAGTTGTTACTTATTATTTCCTTTCCTATTATTTAGCTTGACAAAACGCAAACTGCCATCTATAAGGGTTGATGAAAATCTGTGTTTAATTGTGGGTAAGAGAGTAAACTTTAAAACTTGGGGAGACTTGGGAACCAGTCTTATTTCTATTGTTCTTCATAAAGAAGACCAGGGGTGGACATATTATTTGTATAGAGTGTGATTCTGCATAAGGGCCCACTGGAACTCAGGGGCCCATTTATATTAGATGTGGGTCAGGCAGGTGCTGGGTACCCCTCTTGCTGTCATGTAGATTTAGATGCTGCTTACATCTAGTCCAGAGGACAGTCTTCATGATGCCTAACAGTGCATATGTATCAGTAACGTGCCGTGCCTTCTGTGCTGGGTGAAGCATTCCCCAGCCCCGCCCCTGAAGCTCCACCCCCATCCAGTTGAAGCCCCGTCCCCAGCTTGGTAACCAAACTATGTGGGGAGGAGGAAGGGAGGAGACAGCTCGCTTGCTGTCACTGGTGAGGCATCGAGATCGATGTCCTCACTGTTTTTCTTTTCTTTTTTTTTTATTGGACAGCTTGGACCAATGGCGCTTTGCCATTGGTCCAACCCTTCCACAGAGTTCACCTCTAACACAGAGTAGAGGCTGTGACAGCTCTTGCCTCATCAAGTTAGGTTACACAAGCAGTGGGGAAAGCCGGATGCAGCACCGCCTGTAATTAACAGGCAGCGCTCTGTCCATGACAGGTTACACAGCGGGGAGGCTTTCCCTGCTCTGTAACCTGTAACAAGCCATCTGAATGGGGAAAAATCTGTCAGCTTCAGACTTGAAGCTGACACCTTTTTCTTCATAATACTAGGTGAGGCTCTGTATTGTTATATCCAAATGTTGTTGGGCAGTGAGCACCTTCTTCAATGACTGGTACTGAGATATGTAAAATAATTTTACTATATCCTATTTACACAATTTAGACTGGAAGTAAAGAGGGAGTTTACTGTCTTGCCATGACCCCAGTTAGAGAGTTCAAGGTTTCATATTTGATAATTCTATCTATCTATCTATCTATCTATCTATCTATCTATCTATCTATCTATCTATCTATCTATCTATCTATCTCGCCCAGGGGCTCTTTGGTGACTGTGTCTACCAGTTTGGCTATACATGTGCTTTCATTATGCATGTATTCACAAGAAAAGCACATTAAGAATTTATCAAATGTTCAAATGTAGAATATTTATATTCTTAGATGCCAAGATTGTGGCCATAGAGATATAATGCAGTGCCTGTGCGGGCATTACTGAAATCCATCCTTGCTTTTAGGGATGAATATAGTATATGTTTATAATAGGGCTGCGGAAATTAACGATGAATCCCTCGATTAAACGTGAATTTTTTTGATCGATCAAAATTCTTTTGATCGGTACTCACCTCTCCGCCGGCTTTCCGGGAGTTCCGTCGGAGATCCGGTGACGTCACGGACATCGACATCACCAGACTCCTCCCCCTTCCCCAAGTGGCTCTGTCGGCTAACGAAGAGAAGGGGGGAGGAGTCCGGTGACGTCGATGTCAGTGACGGCTAACGAAGGGAAGGGGGGGGGTCCGGTGATGTCGATGTCCGTGTCGTCACCGGACTCCTCCCCCCTTCCCTTCGCAAGCCGACTAAGCCACTTGGATCAGTGAGTTTGGGTATTTTGATCACCCTAATTCTTTCTTTAGTGTGATGTAATTTACTCTGGCAGAGACTGCAAGTTGTACAACTTGTAGTCTCTGTCAGAGCATGGCTGCTGTGAGTCACAGCACATCATTGTCTTCTGCACTCAGTTTTAAAGGGAAATTATGATTGTTTTGGATTCATTGGGGGGGGGGGGGGGGGGTTGTTTAAACACTTGGGCGGAA
>NW_017306474.1:1389160-1392806 GCF_000935625.1 Nanorana parkeri
TTCAGTTAAGCTTTGAAAATTAAAGGTGATGCTGATTGGTTGCCATGCACAGCTGCTCCAGATTTTGTCTGCTCCAGTTTTGATAAATTCCCCTCAATTTATTTTAAAGTGTATATGTTTATAGTGTATACCACATTTACCACTGACTAATGCAGAGTTGCAATGCAAGCAGATCAGCTAAAAGTAGTTAGATCTGTATGTGCGTTATAATTAATCGAAATTAAACGATTAATCGATTTAAAAAAAATAGATTAATAGAACAGGACATTTTTAATCAGTAACAGCCCTTGTTTATAATAAGGCAATAGGACACATCTTGTTGCTTTACATTTAGCTCCAGGATGGCTCTAATAGTCCATGGGCAGGTACCCTGCCTGTAGGTCACAGGCTGTGGCAGAAACAGTCAGGATCTTTAAATGCCTGATATTTTTAAACAATCACTTTGAGGATGTCAAGAATATATTTCAGCTAGAGATACAATTTCATGATAGATTGCCTTAAGTCATTTTAAATTATAGCTAAACTTTGCTTTCATATTCAAAAGCTCATACATACTTCTCAACCATTCACTGGAAAAATGCAGTTTGAACCTATCTATATTCACACTGTGTTCCACTTAATCAGCTTTATATGAATTACTGAGGAAGCCTAATATAAAATTGTGTTCCAGATATTAAAAATATAATGACAAAAAATGGAATATTGAACATGCAAACATAAAAAAGAGTTATTGCGCACAAAATATGAAAAGGGCAAACCATTCTAAGATCATACTAGGTAATAAAAACCAGCTAATAGACATATCGTAAAAAAAAAAAAATGGACAGGCTCGGTCACTTTCAACATTGAGTTGTCTGGAATTTATTTCCATTTTTAAAAAAAAACTAAAAAGGAAGTAAAAAAATAAAAAAAGGCTTTTTTATTTTTTTTGGCAATGGATCCTTTTTTCTTTTCTAAGCCTTATCCCTATCCCTGCTAAAGACATGTTTCCATTTTGCTCACAAATGTAAACATTTTCATTTTGTACATGAAAACACACTTAAAAACCTAAAGACCCATATAATAAAAACAGTATCAGTTGCACTTTTGTATGTCATGCGATATTACTGTTTATCAAATCTATATTTTCACCAAAAACTACACTTAATAATAAAAATAAATATTTGAAATAAAAATGCATCAAGCAAATACCAAATATGTCAACACTTAAAATTGTGTGTGACGGCAAAACTATGCAAACTATGATACCCAATATTTTACATAGATGAGTATTTAAAAACCCATCAAGTTCGAGTTAACTGTATATAATGGCCTAAGAATTATTCCTCTGATTTCAGCATTCTCAAAGATACCTAATATGTGTTGCATAATCATCGCTTATGTGCCCATGTTCGATGTACATTTGTGTTCATGTGTGCGTGTATGTGGGGGCGAGGGGACACTTTCAAATACTTTTGGCTTTTTACATTTATTTAAATATATTTTAATTTTGAAACTTTTTTTGTTTTTCTCACTTAACTTTATTACTGTCACAAGGAGGGTGCCAAGCCCCGACATCTGGGATTTCTTGGACCCTTAATGCCTTGTTTGCACTAGCCCTAACCAGATTGAGTACGGACAGTACTCAGTTGTTTTCCCAGCAACTGGCACAAGCCTAGATCTGACAGCTTTGAACCTGGATATTCTCCAAGAGAATCTTGGTTTCCTGGCCTCATTGCTCTTAAGGGAAATTGAAAAATGGATGTTTCTCATCTTGCATCTTCTTTATATCCTGAATGGTAGCATAGATGTCCTGGGATCCCGAAGGGCACAGAGGAGTCTGGGACACATGGGGGTGGGGGATTGGGCACCATTTACAGGAAACAAAAATAATTGCTTCTATTAAAGAGCCCATAGCTGACTCTACAACATGTACCTAAACAAGCAGCGATAGAGTTGCTTGCATCCTGATACTGCCAAGCCCTGCTATGTGCAGCATCAGTAGTAAAGGCGTATCTAAACCCAAGAGCAAAAAATGTAATATATTAGCTTATTAGCATCCTTAGATGTGGTGGCTGGATATGGCTTTTTAAGGATTTTTATTTTATTTTCCCCTGGTAATCATGCCAGTAACATATTATCCGTCATGCAATGCTCTCTCGTCATACTATATCTATGAAGAAGCAGTGTTGTTATCTTAGGATAGGAATGCAGAACGCTTTGCCTCTCACCTCTATAGCATGGAGGGCTGTTCTTTTTCTTTGTTTGCCCATTATTTTTCATTTGCATCATAATCCCTTTAAAACTGAACTCCAGGCAAGAAGCTAAATACAAAATTTAAAAACATATATGTGGGCTGTCTAACCTGTTCAAAAGATTTGTAATCCTATTCCACCTTTTTTGTCATCCAAGCACCCCGCCTGACAACATTCTGAGCTGAGACACTGGGCCTCAACAATTCCAAGTCTCCTGATGGGATAGTAAAGCTGCAGAGCCCACTAGTGTGGTAATACTGCAGATCACGCTGCTCTCTCCTCCTGTCAACATGTTCCCTATTAGCACATATGCACTGCAGCAGAGTCTGATCAGCTTGGAGTTCTGGCCCTTTCATGACAAGTCCAAGTGCTACTGTACAAGAGATTAGAGGAAACTGACATCAGAACAAATTCACATACTTACACTAAATGCATTTTAAAAATATTTTTAACTGCTTTTTGATTATTTATTTATCATTGGTATTTATATAGCGCCAACAATTTATGCAGTGGTTTACATACTGCACATTCATCAGTCCCTGCCCTCAAGAAGCTTACAGTCTAAGATCCCTATTTCACATGCATAGAGAGCCAGTTTAGACAGTAGCCAGTTAACTTTCCAGCATGTCTTTGGAGTGTGGGAGGAAACCCACGTAAGCACAGGGAGAACAAGAAAACTCCTTGCAGATAGTGTCCTGACCGGGATTTAAACCAGTGACCCCCAGTGCTGCAAGTCACTGTGCTACCCACAGTGCTTTAAATGACTAACATTCAGATCCATGTAATATGCTGTTGATTGAGATGCAATAATGTGTTTTAACTCTATGGTACATCCCTCTTATTGCAACACAGAGTTTTTTTTTCTTTATTTATGTTTTTAGTTTGAGGAGCTGTAATATTATTTTAATTTACATTTATTGCTAAAGCAGCATCTTGCATGCCAACAAATCTGACCATATTATATGCAAATTGCTGAGTGCGCTCAGCTGTGTGAATCAAATAACATTTGACTCAACATAAACTAACTCAATGTTTGGCACTTAAAAAGGGAAGTAATGTGATTTAATTTCCTGTCTCATGAAACAGTGACGGCTAACGAAGGGAAGGGGGGGGGTCCGGGGATGTCGATGTCCGTGTCGTCACCGGACTCCTCCCCCCTTCCCTTCGCAAGCCGACTAAGCCACTTGGATCAGTGAGTTTGGGTATTTTGATCCCCCTAATTCTTTCTTTAGTGTGATGTAATTTACTCTGGCAGAGACTGCAAGTTGTACAACTTGTAGTCTCTGTCAGAGCATGGCTGCTGTGAGTCACAGCACATCATTGTCTTCTGCACTCAGTTTTAAAGGGAAATTATGATTGTTTTGGATTCATTGGGGGGGGGGGGGGGGGGTTGTTTAAAAAATTGGGCGGAA